>NC_091936.1:9573033-9885533 GCF_041260155.1 Ptychodera flava
TTAAAGGAATGGTAGAAGTTTATTGCTTATGTCTATAACGTACTCTTTGATAATCTACTCTTACAGTACATTCCTTCGTGTCGAATTTACCCGAAATCATTAGTGAGATGCGTATTTTTTGATTAGTTTTAAACTTATCTCAACTCCTGCCGAAACATAACATGTAGCATTACTCTCCCTTGCCTTGCCTATCTACGTAAAGTCATGCATTCTCTTTGAAAATAAAGAATGAAAAGGTTAACAGATGTTCGCAATAAATCAAGCTTCTTTGTCATTGTAGGAAGACGTGATTGTATGTTAATATGGAAGATTGCCATTGTTACGACTTGGACGCAAGTTGTTCGACGATAGAATATAAAACTTAAGGTTACCAGTTAAAGAGGCACTCCCACTTGGTAACATTTTTAAAACACATTTTTTTAATGCCAACGGTCGATATTTGACGTGACGACTGCGCGCGGATCGCGAGATATCGATAAAAACATGTCATTTCCCGAGCGTATTTTTCACTCCCCGAAGTTTTATGATCGTTTCTTATTATGACTCGAAATCCCCCGAAGGTTTGCTGTTGTGCTGATTGACGATATTCTAGGGAGTCTACAATAAGTTCGAATGACGCAATTAATTTACTTCCCACTGCAAAGACTCTATATACAACATTAGGCCTATGCCTTTACCTCAGGTAATATGTTTGAAACTTCTCCTTAGTTTTTTGTCGTTTTTATTATTCTAAATCAGTTGTATTTTATTTTTAACCAATATCACATAAACATCAGTTTTTACGTGTCAAATATTAGCCGCCTCCGATGACTACATTTTGTCGTCTGCCACACAGTACGCCGCGCGCGTGGTATGCGTCTCTGCATACCATGCGGCGGTCGCTATGTATCTACCGCACGTAACTGTACTAGTCACCTATGCGAATTCTGGTGGAATCAGCGAGAATTGTTTTTCGTTTTTACGCCAAGTCAGTAAGACTCAGCTTTCTCCCACGGGGCATGACCGATCACCGACGCGAGTGGTACTGTGGCATACAGCAGCGTAAGCGTAGATTCGTACTCCATAATGGCCCCAGTGCCGAACGTTCGATGTTCGGAAGCTGAATTTAGGTGGGCCACCGGAATTCAAACTTTTACTTTTTTGAAGATATATTTTTATCGATATCTTGCGATCCGCACGCAGTCGCCACGTCAAATACCGACCGTTTGCATTAAAAAAATGTGCTTTAAAAATGTTACCAAGTGAGAGTGCCACTTTAAAGGAATGATAGGTTTAAACTTTTGATGTGTTCTATTTGTACTGTTCTCCCATGAACGGCCACAGGTATATCGTTGTCTCAATGGCAGCTTTGCTTGTAAACGACACTCTTAAAAAGAAGTTTAAGGCGCAGGTTCGAGTGTTGTGAGAAACCGGGCACTTTAAAATCGTAGCCATCTACTCTGGTATCAAAATAGGTGTATGCCACCCATTGCTCAAATTTAATCTGTACAGTGAGAAACTGTGTTAGTCATCCAGCATTTACTTTTTACCAGTGTCCCTGGAAGCAGTCAAGGTCAACGAGTTAATTGACACCAAGCCGTCGATCCTATATTTACCTTAGCCTTCCGTGCGGAGAATGTATTGCAACAATGTCCATGTCAACTCCAAATGACGCTTTTGCTGGCTTACGGGCATTGTTAACTCCACAGCGCTAGCATAATTGCCGACTCTCCAAAACATTTCCGATGAACAGCGTGATTGAAAATGGAACATTTGTGCGATCCTTTGTCATCATGCAAACAAATCTTGTGTTGCGCCTCACAGCTTGAAAAGACTTATGTCAATCTATTGCAAACATTGAAAGAATTAGACGTTATATTCATTTATCTATCTATCTATCTATCTATCTATCTATCTATCTATCTATCTATATATAGATAACGTGAAAAACATTGTATGTATATATAAATATAATATATATATATATATATATATATATATATATATATATATATATATATATATATATATATATATGCTTAGAATTGGAAGTGAGACCGAAACATCGTCAGCAAACATTCAACGCTTATATATTTTTCTGATTAAACTTTAGTTATTTTAGAAGGTCAATCTGTAAGCTCTCAAACTGATTTGGTACAAGAAATGAGATGTATGTATGCTCTATGCTGCATTGAATCTTTGAATAGATTTCAGACTCTTCAGCTCTTGGATCTAACAAATCTTTACAAGGAGTTGATATTAACCTTGCTCAAGAAAGCATCCGATGTGGTCTTGTTAGTGATCCTTTTAAGTTTTGCTTTTAAGCATCTTCAACGGACAATATCACAAACTGATAAATTAGGAATTTTACGAGTGTTGAATTCTGCAACGTACAAGGTAATTTCGGTGATTATTTGATTGAGTCTACGCGCGTGACGGTGATGTATGCAGTGTCAGCTGATTGTCTCAGAAAGAGGAAGTCACTTGAATATCTAAATCGAGTTGTCATTGGAAGTTAAGGTTACCATTGTTTGACTTTAGTGCAAAACCATGTCAGGGCGAAGGTAGAAGAAATAGGCACTTTACATGTAAGCTTACAGTTTACTTCCTATAGTCCGATCTGCTATGGTCGGGTATCAATTTGCTAGCTGCAGCGGCTTCCTTTCCAGAGATTAAAGCTATAGGATCAAGCCGTAGGCCACTCAACTGTGCATTATTCATGTATTAAATTGCCATTTAGACATGCAAATATTATAAAGAGACCAGAACAATATGTAAAATTTACAGCACTGGCTATACATGTCTCTATGAGTACATATCGACAAAATGTTAATATTTTGATACGCTCGAAGGTTCACTCAGATCAAATTCTTTGAACAAAGTGGTGCACATCTGCATCTACTGACCTAAATCGATTCTCGGATTTGACAAGCATGAACGCGTAAACAACTGTTTGGTTTTCGAAAGCATGTGTAGTCTTGTTTTTCAGGCTTTATTCAAGTTTATCTTGCGGCAACTGTCACTAAAGTTGATGAGGACAGAACAATTAATCTAGATACGGTTAAGGTAGCATGTGCTTCAAAAATGATCGACTTAAAAATTCCGCCAGGAACTTTAAAACATCCCATATCGAAACCATGAATTAACTTAGATATCACCGAGCAAAATTTGGTACTAGAGAATTAAACAAATTACCAAAGATGTACATTTACCGATACTCGAATTTCAAAATGGCCGCCGTTGCCGTGGTAACTTTTTTGGTGAGAGTCAAGTTTTTACTAACTCCACGAGCTTCAAAATGAGCCCCAACAAGCGGTAGGCCAGAAAATCTTGCAAGCCTCTGAAAGTCCGAATATCTGTCCCCGAGGCGCATTCTGCCATAGGCTAGTATGCTGGGCATTCATTTCGAGATGACGTTCTGCTTTGATGGATATTCCATCGGGTGAACAACGCTTCGCCGATGATATTACATTGGCGTTTTATGGGGTTGCCCTATTCTAAGTAATTTGAGACTTTGAGAAGTTTGCCAGAGTTATATTGAAGAATTATCGTCAAAGTAAAATAAGCGCAAAAAGTGGTGAGCAATATTTCATTTTCAATACGAAACGGAACGATTCACCTTGAAGAGGTCTTGGAGGTATACGTCAACATTGCGGTCAAGAAGATAAAAATAATAAGATCGGAGTTAAATGTTTGAGGTTGAATGCGCCTTGGGAACAGATATTCAGACTCTCAAAATTTACAATACTTTGTTGTGGATGTGTTTTGAAGCTTTTGGAGTGAATACAGTTTCACCATATTGTTTTTGTAACAATCCTCATAGAGTTAACGTTGGGCTAACAGCTATTTTAAAGTTCAATAATCCAAATGGAGTTAAAATAGGCCATTTTAAATTTCAAATATCAGTAAATGTTGGGTCAATTGTTTCTTTAGCACAAAAATGTGTGCAAAAAAACCTTTAATTCTATTCTTAATTTCGAAAGACAATGGTTGACATTACCCTTGAGAAAAGTTTCAGCAAAAGTTTAAATACTTCAATTTCGAGGCGTAAAATACTTTGAGCTGACCATCTGTAGCAATTAATTTGGTATTCTTTATGAGGTCAATTCGCTGCATGATGATTTAGACATTGGACAGAAATTCCAACCGTTATCCCTTTTAACGATTTGTGCGTCATAGAGGTCATGTTGTTCTTGAATAATCGTAACATGTTTTGCTCAATACTGGTTTCAACTTTGCCTCAGTTTACATGATGTCACGTACGATATTAGCAGAAAGTTGACAACCGATGTCAGTTCTTGAAGGAATAACGATGTGAACTCTGCTTTGATAAAGTATGGCCTTTAGATGAGTTCTAGCATGTAAATATACAGGTCAGATAAGTTCTAGCGCAATTGACACTTTAAAAATTTCTGAAAGGGTTCAACGGAGGGACACGAATAAAATCGTGGTACTAGCCGTCGACACTTGAAATAGGATAAACTGCATTTCGCTCAGTGTTTTACGACAAAACACTTGGGAAAAGTTTCGTCATCATGTTACTCTAAAATAATCTGCTGTGGTAATACCGCGCCATGTTTTCATACAGGAGCTCACACTGGAGGAACTAAACAACAACATGGAAAATATTCAAAAGGAAGTTTTCAAAGATACTGTTACTTGATTTCATGAAACTACATTGTTCTCTCCAATCAGACGAATAGTATTTTTATAATCAGAAATAAAACTTGTTATAATGTTTGTGTTAACACAATGTGACTTTTACGATTCTCACAGACATTTGGCTAAATACATCATTTTGCTTATGCTTTTAAAATGGATGCTACTCGCATTTGTTCAATACCCTGTCCTCTTTGCCTCATTAGACTATCAATTGAACACGAATGTCTGGTATTATGTGACGTCAACCTACAAAATACATCCGCAGAATGGGTGACATCTGTGTAAGAAAAACAAATCGGCCGGACAAAAATGTAATTTTGTCCAGGCGACGAGATATGAAGACCTCGCTATATAATAAGTGTATATTAACACGCTCGAGGAAGCGTAAAACTTCATGATTGCAGCACATGTTGTCAAGCGCTCAACTGTGAATAATTTTACAACTGAGCTGACTGCAACAAGAACCCTGGACACGTGGTTTACAGCGTCGATAGGTGCACTACATTTGAAGATGCCAGCTCGTAAAGATTGGAGCTAGGCATCGGTTTGAGGAGAATTATCGAATGACATGATGATTGTTTGGGTCATTGATAATGGAAACCCTGGAGCAGTATAGAGTAGACAGTGATCGAGTGGTTTATGGGTCTGAACAATTGTCGAAACTACTCTATGTTCGCCCTTAGACCCCAAACGCTTCAGGGCCTATGGTCCATCTGGAAATTGTTGCGATGATATATCATTTTACTGGTGATAAACTTTTGCTGTAACAAACAAAATTAATCCTTGTGGATAAAGAGCCGGGAAGTATGTATCAAATCACGCCGTTTTATTGCAACTCATCCCGAGAAGAGTTACGAACCTGTAGCTTGTTGTCGCAACCGCAAATAACACGATTGGAACTAAATTGGGAAAATTGGATGAGAGTAATTATTGGGAAAGCGTAATGTTTTCGAAATTTTTAACAACTGCAATTTTACAAAATGATAGAATGGCGTAAAATTTGAAATGATGTTCTCATCGAACAAAACAAAAACACAGCCATTATTGCATACCTCTTTTATAGGATTCATTTTTATGAGAAAAGTATTTTTGTGTTAAAGGGATATAGTCGTTGGAACTGCGCCTGTGCGAGTTTCTTGTTTACAAACAATGTATTTCGTGCACTATATCAAGATGCAACTCATCATCATGGCTGCAACATTTAAATCATACGATGATAGATTATAACAGACTTTTTTTTAACTGTCATCAATCACCATTGTGCCTTGGATACATTGTTGCCATGGGTCGCATGGGTCCCATGCGACCTTTGAGCGCAGTTCCGACGACTATATCCCTTTAATGTTATAAAGAAACGAGACAAAATGTATAAAATTTCTCTAATTGAAGACTTTTGACTCAGGCACTGTTGAAATGTCTCTGACTTTTTCGTGAATTTAGGACTTCATAAACACTAAATTTAGTCAGGGTACATTTTAAATGACCCTGACTGACTTAACTGTAAATCAATCGAAAAACTTCATTTTGGTCGAGGCAACTTGACAAACTGAGATTAGTACTTGTATTTCAGTAGTGACAGTAGTGAAGAAACTAAAGACAAACTAACACATTTTCCTTCAAATGTTGAATACTCTTCACATGTTTTGAAAAATATTGAACTAAAAACAAGCATGCACTGATTCTTACTCATAGCATTTCAACAACATCGTAAATTTTGAATAATATTTTAAAGATGGTAATCAAATACGGTGTAATATTATAGACATATTTCTTAAATTCTTGAGAAATTGTGCCAATCCAATCATCCCAATTTAGTTCCAATCATGTTAACTATAGATTATGGGAGATTGTTGAAATCTCGCGTGGCATGTAAGCCTATTCATGGTATAACAACACTATTTGCAATACAAAGTATGAGTTCCAACGTCTGGTCGGCGCCGATAGTGATACCAGCTGCACCGGTGGCTCTATTTTCGATGCATATCTTACAAAGAATACCCAGCGTTATTTCATGCCCGCAAGGAATCGTGGCGCCCTGTAAATATAGATATCTTTCGATTTCAAATGTTATCGGCTGTTGGAAATCGGACTACCAACTATTTAAAACGACATATTAGTATTGAACATAGACTCAATGAACATGTATAAAGTCATTGCTACTTTTTTGGTTATTAATGAAGTTAAAGACATGACAGTTAGCATCAAACCATTTCTTAAAGGCAGGTTTCTGTGCATTTACCAGGAAAAGCTATATAGCAAAATCCCATTACTATGATGACAACAATTAGTAGTAACGGTCATTCATGATATCAGGGCGTATTGCCACTCACATTCACAGCAATAGAAAAATTAAGTAATCCATAGAATCGAGAAAACTTTCAAAACTAAAAACCTGACACTCTTAAAGTAAGACAAAAAGTGTGGCCTTATTTTTCTCACAGGTCTTTTAGACGCTTGAGCAAAGTTTGCATCAGATATCTGAAAGACCATGACATGAATCAGACACTGTTACAGGATTTGCAAATAATAGCTAGACACATTTTTATCAGTTGTTGACTATACATTTGAAATAGTATTAACGATGGACTGAACATGCTACAGTATATCAGATGGGTTCATGTTATCGAAAATCAAACAAAAAACTATATTGTTGAGTTTCACTTCAATAATTCGCGCCCCTTGATGACTTTTAGTTATCACTTCGATCAGAATTTGAATTACTAAAACCAACAACTGTCAAGTGACTTCAGATGATTCATTGTGTATCATCCATAAACACCATATGAAAAATGGTTGGCCCCACATCAATAATTTGTACCTAATTTGAATAATGCTAGAGTGTCTCCACAGGACGTTGAGTGAATTTCAAGGAGTCTGACATTTTGACTCTGCTGAGTTCAATCAAACATTGCCACCCCCTGGAATAGATATTCAGGAAAACATCACTTGTCATTCCTTGAATCAAAAAACCTTTTAAGACGTCATGTAGTGTCATCAAACCAACCAAAGTACAGTCAAAAGACGAGACTTCTATTTCGTCAAATCTTTGTCTATCTCCGATCATTCGACAACTGCGATAATTGCTGCCAAATGCATATTTTGTTCATATGAACGATTACAGCCACGAGAGGCTTTCAATCACTGTTCGACCATTTCAATCTACATTTATTTTTTTATAGTAAAAGTATAGGCATGCCTTCTAGTACTAGCTAAAAGATCACGTTGGCAAATTTTTGGCACTTGCTGTCTATGTTTGTGTCTTACTTCCTCAGATATGATGCAGTTTTTCCGTTTAACTTTTTGAAAGTTTCAACTACCTCCTACTGCTCTGTGATGAAATGCTCCAGAAACCTCCTCGCTCCTCCAGTATATATATATATATATATATATATATATATATATATATATATATATATATATATATATATATATATATATATATATATATATATATATATATATATATATGATATTCAATAGGAACACAACTAAAGTGAATGACAGTTGTATGAAGAATATGGCTTGTATAATCAAATCACATAATAAGAGGGTAATCACCGGAGATCAACGTAAAGATCGACCAGCTGATTGTACTTGCCGGGACAAGTCTGCATGTCCCTTGAAGGGTAAATGTCAAGTAAAAAGGTGTGGTTTACAAGGCCAAGGCATCAGTTGGGGACAACACGGAGAAGGTTTACATCAGCCTCACTGATAACACCTTCAAGGCGCGCCTCGCTAATCACGTGCAATCGTTCCGTAACGAAAAATATCAGCAGGGTATACAGAGATCTCAAAGTTTGTCTGGTTCTTAAAAGAAAAGAGCCAATTCTTTGACATCTCGTGGTCAATTATTGACAGAGCATCAAGTTACTCTAACATAAGCAAGCGATGTAATGTTTGTATATCAGAAAAGCTGCACGTTACCAATGCTGACAAATCTGCGCTGTTAAACAAACGCTTTGAGTTGGTTTGAAATTGTCGCCACGAGGACATCTGTATACTCATATATATATATATATATATATATATATATATATATATATATATATATATATATATATATATATATATATATGTTGGACCTGACGATGCCTTGTGAACAAGGCGAAAGCTTGTCACTGTGAAAACCATAAGTTGTGTTTTGTTGAGACCATCCAAATTCTAAGATTTTGTTATAATATATATATATATATATATATATATATATATATATATATATATATATATATATATATATATATATATATATATATATATATATATATATATATATATATGGTTGCCTTTATTCATAAAGCCAAATTATTTCTGTCTCTTTGCGTAATTTAAGGCATTTGTCTAGTATTTGAGTATCCTTGGGTGATGTCCTGTAAGAAAAGAAATGAAAAGTTACTTTGGTATCACACGGAAATAGTAGAGCGATCGGTAATTTCGGCCAAGTTTCAGAATGCAAAATTTCCTGAAGAGATTGAACTGCCTGAAATTGATTTATTGCTCTTTTAATTTGTTGAACGTTGGCGACACATTTAAATTATATGCTAGTAACCTATATAACCCTTAATTCACGTCTACATTAAATACTCCGACTTTGATTTCTAATGTCTTCTAATTTGTAGGAACATAAGAGGTTTGTCAAAATCAAACACTGACAACTCGATGTCTGGATGCTACACGTATATGATTTTGTGCTAATTTGGTACCTTTGAAACTGTTTGATTTTTCTTGAAAATGAAAATTCGTACCGTTGATACAGTTTTTCTTTGTAATAACTATCCTAATGTTCACACAGAGTTTTATCAATATCTTTGAATTCAGTAGAATATTATATATTGCCCTGAAAAATACATTAACGCGTTCAAATTTTTGAATGCACTTTTGCTGTGCTCCATTAGCTGACAAAGTCTTTGCCCGCACAAGGCGGCCGCTAAAAATGATTGATAATTCTGAGTTTCAGTAGTCAATGGAAAAACAGAAATTATTTAATGCACTCATACACTTTCTCACACCTAAGGTCTCATTGGTAACGGTGCAAGAGATCACTGTGCTTTGTACAGTTGCACTCATTATCATTTGCATGTTTGAAATGTCATGTGATCAACAGCACACATCATATTCAATTTTTCTGTAAATATCTTACATCTCTTTTAAAGTCAATTATCAAAAGTGATTTATTTTTTCCATTATTATGATTATGCTCAGCAGCAATCGCTCACTGTATGTATGTATGTATGTATGTATGTATGTATGTATGTATGTATGTATGTATGTATGTATGTATGTATGTATGTATGTATGTATGTATGTATGTATGTATGTATGTATGTATGTATGTATGTATGTATGTATGTATTTATGTATGTATCTATGTGTGTGTATGTGTATGTATGTATGTATGTATGTATGTATGTATGTATGTATGTATGTATGTATGTATGTATGTATGTATGTATGTATGTGTTGGTTTGTGATATTTCATCAAATTGGCGGTATATATTAATACTCCATTGCAGCATTTAATATCATTATCTCGCTTAATCAAAGTTCAACTAACGTCATTTCACGTGAGTATCTTGTATTCAAACGCGGATACTTTTTGGTATACTTAAACATTTTTTCTCTTGTTGAACTAGTTCCTCTATACATCATGAGTAAGATTGATATATACTTTAGACTTCATTTTGTTCTCTACCATGTTTTCTCTTCGCGTGGTTTTACTATTTGCCACCAGACTGTTCACTTTCCTCTTTTCAATTTCTCCTTCCGCAGCGTTCAATCGGAGGAAGAACTAGCTCACAGCCGGTTTCTGGAAAACCTACTCTCCAAATACGATTCTCGAATTCGCCCTCACTTCCAAGGTAGGACTTTTTTGTAGAGTAATGGTGAAAGTAAGACTGACTCAAATGTAAACTACATAATTGAAGATATTTTCTTGTTCAATAAAGTTAGATGTTATTATGTCGTTCCAATTTTGATGTAATGTGATTGACAGAGCAGTGTGTAAATTTCGCTTGTAGATGTCACACATGACCGATTTTGAAAACTTAATTTACATCAAATCGTTACGTACAGCAGAAATCAAACTCGTTGAAGCAGGATTCAATAAATGTATTTTACTTCAGGCTCTACTATGATTCCTAACAACGTAACGGGTCTAATATCAACCTGGATGAAAAACATTTGAAAAAAGTGCACTTGATAGAATTTACATTTACGATTTTTCACGCTCTGTCACAGGTTGGCACTCTGAACTAATACGTTCAATTGTAACGAGAAGAAGTTTCAAGTATTCCTTACGATGAAATTAAAAGTAATTCCCAATATTCCCCGGGGGAACCTCTGTAGCACCGTCACCGTAATAAATGAATCGCGAAGAAACAGTTCAACGGCCGAAAATAAGCAAATTCCCAGAATGTTGCTGTTGGATACTGGGTCATATACATAGCATCATTGGTCGCGCACGTGATACGCATAACAAGGTGTTCTGTGTATACCTGTACTGTGTCGTAGCTCTAAAATCACAAATCTTTATATGTACAGAAACTCTCGTTTGGCTTTACCAATCATGCATTCATTAGCTTAGTACTGTCTCGAAATGGACAATGCTGAAACTTTCCTCAGGGACAGTTTCAACCGTTATCACCGTGTAAACCTGGTAAAATGAAATTTACTGATAATTGAACTTTAAAATGGTCGCCATCTCTGTGTTAACTCCATGGAGGGAAATACATTTTGGATTTCCACAAAAATAAGACGGTGAAAACTTTATTCACTTTGTTTTGACCTTTGTACAAGATATAGCAACAAAGGACCAACAGGAATAGAGTTAACTTCCTAAGGACAACGCTTAACACAGATAGCTGCCCTACCAAAATTACAGCTCTATACACTGTGACGGTTAGCTTAAACGTAATTATACATTGAAATTAATCTAATACTATATAAAGGTACAAAGATATGTGACAACTCTGGAAGTGACAGGGCGGACTGAAATTTACACAAGACAATTAATGATGATATATTAACTTAATTAATAAACCTTATTCGAAAACAACAGATATAATTAGAATTGCCTAAACGTAAACTTCTAACTTGTTGTACATTATGAAGACGTACACTTGGGTGTTTCTGTGGATGTTCAAACTATTGGGTGTGTGTCCAGATTATATACAAATCACCCTGCATTCTGATGTTTTAATTAGCAATATCCCATAACCAGTTCGGGTACTTACCAAATATAGTAAATTAGAATTGTTACCACGCATGGTAAAATTTTCATCACTATGAGACACTGATGAGACCTCTGCTATGCTTTAACCTAGACTGTTGCTAAGCGACAAGCACTAACCAATATGGCGGCAGGTGTGAAACTGTGGCTCCGCTAAAATCCGATTTTCTATTGATTTGAGACGCCTATTGACCAACCACTTGGAGGTAATATACGTAATGATCATAGTATAATTATGATGTGGCTGACACGGCCGATTCAAAAAAGTTTGACGTCATAGATGCATTTATTAGATAATTTCGATGTGGTAAATGTCGCTAAAAATTATTTCGTTTATTTGATCAAAACATTCTGCCAAACATTGTAGCCCATTTAATTTCGTAAAATCAAACGCGAATTGCTGGGACGTTATGTTTTTTCAAGTATTCAAAGTCCTGAATAATTCTTAACCAAGCTACAATGAATAAACATTTTACTGCACCTATCTTCTTAACAATTCCCATCCTACATTCGATAAAGTTTATTATTATGGATTTACCAATCGCTAGAAGAGAGCAGAGGCCGCCGCATTCGTACAGATTTAATATGTTGGTTGTATAATTGTCTTAGCAGCGCTGCCTCCTAATTTAAATTCCTGCTTACACAATCGTAGGCTTTAAGAGAGAGATGACCCCATCGAGTCTTTTTATAGCCAAGAACAGTACATTCACATGACATGCAGTTGAGTTAAAATGATAGCAACGCAATTTCCAACTCAATTTTTCCCTTTCCTCGCCGATTTTATGCGCTGCTGTCATTGTTCAGTGCTCGTGTAGAGCGAAGATGATATACGGAGTGATAAATGTGCGAAGTGTTTGTCATAGTCTGTTTATCTATCACTGATCCATCGGATGCAGTGGATCTGCTAGATTGTTTAATAAAAGGCCATGACCGACCATTGAAAAGGGATTTTTTATTCTTCCTGAGTTGAGTATGTTCTGTGGTGTGCGGTCTGGAATAAATGATTAAATAAAGCTATATGTGACGAAAGACAGAAGGATAAATATTGACGGGCCACGGCATTTTGCCAAGTAGAAGCTTGTGGGGCATAGAGCTTCATACAGAATGATGAAGCCAGTCGTCAAAGCAACGGATGCATAGACGGATCTTCCTCCCTGTATTCTTTGCATTATTTACAACAGCACTTTCGTACATAGTTGGATATCTGCATTTTATGAAAATATTATACACAGTTGGCGTTTCATTTTTCATGGTCTGTATTTCATAATCTCTGCCTACTCAGAATGGAGTGAGCGTGAAACTTCGATGGATGATCATAAAGTCTCGAAGTCTCACTGGTCACTCAATCATTTACGGTCTTGGCGCTCAAATGCATGACACCTCAAATCAGGCACCGTGAAAGAGCTAGACATTAATGCTACTTAAAGCAATTCTTGCTTTCTTCGCGCCACAGAGAAAGTTGAGAATTTGGCGAATTTACACTAAATATACTTTCCGGCACCCAGTAAGTTAGCTAACGTTAGCCGATATGTCTCCATCAAATTGCCATTTGTGACGTAAATCTCACCCTTTGTCGTGTAAATATTCACAGCCTGTAGAGGTTCTCTAGACATACGTATAAAGTCTTTATCTAATTATAGAAACTGGCTCCATAATAGCTTATAAATGGCGCACTTTGAAAAGAAATACAGTCAACTACAGGAAGTGATCGCACTTCACACCTAGACTGTGTTATTAAATGTGCTATAACATTCTTTGACGGCTCTCCAGGTTTAAACGCTTCACCCTGAACAGATTGACAGATCACACCCACACATTCCCGCTTAACCGACAACCACTTTATGAGAAAAGCTCGACAAGCGAACCAGTTACAATTGCCTACGGCGTGTTTCTAGCCCAGGAAGTCGAATCAACGCTTTAAGAAGGCATTGCTGGAACCTCTCTACATATGCACGTTGACTCTCTACAGAATTATAAATATATATTATATGCAGGAGAGCCCCGACAACCTTGTAGCGTAGCTGTGCACATCCCAGTTCATGGATGTGCCAAGTCCGTTGTGTACAGAACAACACACAGTGACTATTACAGTATTGTACGGAACAGTTTATGAATAATTGCGATGAATCTGTTTTGTTATTTTTTTCCGAAGGCCAATGGCATCCGATCTTAAATTTTAGGGTGCATTCTCCCACCGTTGAAATCCGATCAAATACTGTTTTTGTATCGCCACAATTTAGAACCTTGTCAAGGACATCCCATATTAGAGTATATATTATCCTTGGCCTACTCATCAACCTACTAAGGTTATATCGGAGCAGCATTGTCCTTGAACTTTCATCAACCATCTAAGTTCAGATGATAATATGAGTCAAATTTATTAACAGTTCGAATAGAAGTCGACATATTGTCGACGGCAGTTGACATCTTGACATAATAAATACGTTGGGGAACATCCGAAGCGAAGATGAAAGTATGTGAATTCTCATCAGTAGGGAGCCATGCAATGCTGATGAACATTTTTATTTTGGTTACTCTTCACCCTTTAAACGTTACTCCATTAGAGAGAGAGAGAGAGAGAGAGAGAGAGAGAGAGAGAGAGAGAGAGAGAGAGAGAGAGAGAGAGAGAGAGAGAGAGACACACAGACACACATACAGATAGATATACAGTAACAAAGACACAGAGACATGGCCAGGTAGATGGACAGAGAAGCAAAAAAAATAGTAAAACACGCGAAAGTGATGTTTGAAGCTAGATATGAAATTGAAGAACCATGAGCGCAACTCTTATCGAATGTATGGCAGCTTTAAACAAAGGTCATTAACACTAAAATACAATGTTCACAAATGCATCTGACAGAAAACACGTTGACAATTGAATGTCTTTTTACCCGGTGGCAGTATCTACTGCATTTTTCTATGATATCAAAGAACGGTTTAAATTCGTATTATGGATTACCAACACGGTAACGAGGGAGAGCAAACTAAGAAATACAATGATTGACATGAGCAGACTATGTATGCATATCAAATTTAATGCGATATCATTCCGAAATTAGGTTTAATTCAAAATCATATGTAGCATACAGGGATTCCTACTAGATAGCGATGAGCGATGATTGTATTACAGGTTGACAGCACAGCATATCTATCGCGATATTTCCCAAAAGCAGAATATGGCTGAATTCGATTAAACTTGATACTCCAATCCAATATCAATTTTTCGTCTTCGAATCGGGTCACAACCCTTACGGTACATCTTCCATTTCAGTAATTAAAAACATATTCTGAAGTCATTACTATTGATATCCATAAAAGCGAGGTAAAATTTAATCCAATGGCACAAAACCCCTTACGGGTACTTGCATAAGTGCAGTTTTCATTTCAAAGCTGATTCGACAATCTAGTTACTCCAATATACGTCAGGGACTGGTCACTTTCTTCGGCGGGGTGCTTTATTTTTGCAGACGTCAAAATGTGGCTGACCTCCCCATGGAAAAAAAACAGGGTGACCCCCTACCGTGGCAAAGATAACAAAAGGTAAAAATTATCTAATTATATATATAAATATATATATATATATATATATATATATATATATATATATATATATATATATTTGTGTTAAATATACATATTAAAAAAGCTGTATATATATATATATATATATAATATATATAGTTATATATATATAGTTATATATATATATATATATATATATATATATATATATATATATATAGTTATATATATATAGTTATATATATATATATATGACAGAACAACAGTAATCAAACATTCAGTGGGTAATTAGACTTTATCAACCACCAGGCTAATGTCAATGAACTTATGCTTTGCTCACTGAAAGTCTAAAAGTCTCTCATTTGTGGATAAAGCTTAATTTTCAAGGGACAGTTGTGCTATCTTTTACAATTTTCCACGATTTTTATTTTTTATATTGAAGACAGAAATGCCCAGATTTTATTTTGTCAATATAGCATACAGAAGTATAAAGTGTTGTATCACTGTTGATAAATGAATTTTGGTCTGGACTGAATATCACTTTTTGCCTATACAAATGCAACCTGTTTCGACAAGCTTTGTATTGCAACATACATTTAACCCTTTCACCATCATGGTGGACCTCTATGGAGGAAAAGTGTGTTGAAAAGGTTCAGAAAGTGCACGACACTGTGATTGATAATACAGAACACCATAACATGGATTAAACTAGTGTTGTCATAAATTACAGCTACTCTACCTAAAAGGAGAACCAAGACAAGACCAGTTTAACTCTGTTTTTCATGATAATTTTGGCGTAAAAGTTTATTTTCAGTAACTATGAATTATTTCAGTTTTCTGAAAACGTGCTCTAAAAGTTGCCTTTGTAATAGCTTGTACTAGTTTCAAAGGTATTGAATACATATTTTTATCTTGGTTTTAATTTTTTAATGGCAGGTTCAGAAACTTTACAATGGAAACCTCCTCTACCAGTAGTATTAACAAACTACGACCACGCGCCTTTACCAAAACCATGAACAGGAACAGAGAGGAATGGATTTTTACATGGTTCCGATTACATCTCTTGAGAAGCTCTGGACCACTAGTCTTTATTAGTTGTTGTAAAATTCAATGTGCATAGTGTTTTAGAGGACCCTTTCTTTTCATATCGTTGAAACCATAAAAACACAACAATGACGAAAATCACCTTTGGTTGACTATTTTACACATGAAATACATACCTGTTATTCGAAAACTTGACACGAGGAGGTCAACAGTTTCCCTTTCAGGTGCATCGATGAGAACGAAAAATATCATGTTATTTTTACCCTTATAAAATATGTCACTGCATCAATGTATTAGGAAATATTAGTGCATGTTGTTTGTAAATAGATTGCAGGTTTCCTAATGATGAGTACAGTTTGCAAAACAGTTTTTTAATTTGCAAACATCTTGATATCTCTGATATATACCTCTGTTATTTTAAAGTTACGCACCCGATAGACATGCTTAAAATTGCAACTGAATGATGCAGTTCGTGGCTAGTATGATGCATTTAATGCAATCATGTTCCTGTGTCTTAATTAAAAAATACACTGACCACCCCTATCGAGCATTTCAAATACACGGTGACCCCCCACCCCCACCAAAGTAAACAAAGGATTACCGTCTAGGGATATATCGGCCCCCAGGCCGAAGAAACTGACTACCCCCTTAACTCTCAGGATTCGATTCAAAGTCTCCGTACATCAAGTAGATTTACGGCTTTTATCGACTTTGTCATGATACGGTATTAGATATAAGGCATCGTAATTCAATTGCTTCTGTAGGCAATGGTCACCTCGTGCTGTAATTGGATTTTCATCGATTGGGTGTTGGATAGAGTGAACAAATAATAAAAACAAACGAATAGATAAATAAGTAAATAAACATTAGGCCTTCTGAGACTCTGTATCATATAATTATTGGTATGTTTAGTTTCGATGCAAGGGATCTACATCCGTCGATATACAGAAATTAGCTGCTTACTTTACACAGTAAGGATTAACCTTGTTTATTTCAAATATTTAGAGGAAATCGTTAAATATTCATATACATTCATTGTGTTTATGAGTATTTCTGAAGCGTGTAACGGATCCCCCATTACTTGAGCATTAGCTCTTTTAGCGTAGGCCCCGGGAACTCGTTGCCATTTGGAATTGATATTTTCTGTGATTCACGCTCGCCTCTGGTGTTTATTTTCTTCATGATTTGTTGACGGTAAATAAATAGAGAACTTAAAGTATTACTCTCCATGTATACATGGCTTAGTTTGTTGACGCGTGTTTCTATATGTAAATATCCATCTATGTAGACTCTATACAAATACTTCGTCCCCCATGAGTGGAGAATGTCCCTGCATAACATGGCAACTAAAGTACTCAAAACTGAATTACTGCTTTCAGAGTTCATGAATACTTGCCCTGTCAAAAGGGCAGCCGAAAGAGTTGAGGGGTCACGTTATTTTTAACACTGTCAACTCTTTTTGAATAAATCCAGCGCCTTCCAATATAAAGAACTTTAAAAGAGCATCTATTGAAACTAAAACTTGTAAAGAAACAAAATTATGATTAAGCATGTATTCGGAGATTTCGTTGTTCTATGATTCAGGTTCTTGTTCAGATTCTTAAATATGGTCCACAGATGAGAAAGATTTCAGACGAGTTTATTAAAGGGGACACCTAAAGCACGTAGCACCATGTTGTAGTGTGACCCAGTGCCATGTTCAGCGGAATAAATAATTGATTGAAATTCCTTCCTTTGATCTCACCGGCATGATCCACTGTGCAGATGTAGAGCACTGTAACTGATGCAATGTTATGTTGTACATCTTGGAATATTTTCGCGTAGTCAGTCGTTCGCTCTTTGCTTCTGTCATTAACCTGCCAATGACAATTTACTGGCACGTTCTTTCCATTTTCGAAACCAGAAAATTGCCTCACCTTTAACCCAAGGATACTAGTGCTTACCCTTAACCATAGACCCAATAATATACAGCCTATGCCCTTATTTTATGCTACTTGTAAAATACGAAACCTTAATCTAGGTCAGGGATTAAAGTTGATCGACATCAAAAATGTCATAAAAATCAAGCTATACCAATCTACACAAATATACCTGCACAGTGACAGTACTCTATCTCTGGCTATTATTATCTTATCGTTCCATATGCTATCATTACCGTGCCGTATCGGGAGAACTGCGCTATACCTGTATAATACATCAGGTTATCTCACCTCATTCGGTAGCCGTAAAGTTTAGCGCCCACTCTCGTTTAACCATGGTTAGACAAGTAATACAGCAGACAACAGTTTTGTCAAGACATTTTAACCTTTTGAAAACCAGAGCAGTAATATTTGTTTGATTTTTTTTTCACAAATTCCTTCTTACGTATTCAGTCATCAAATGTTGAACAGACACATCGTGCAAGTGATATTCTTAAATTTTATCAACTGTATATCTGCTGGAAGAGGGATATCGGAGTTGAGTGATGGAACTCTTGAGAGCATTCCCGTTTTCTCAAATATTCGCCAATCTATCATCGTGCGCACACCATCAAAGGCTGCTCTATATTTGTAGTTACGAAGTGAATTCGAGGCTTCAGAGATTCTTTTAAAATTACAACATTTTCAAAATGAAACGGCTTCTCTCTTTTCATCAAGCTCTGTCCTGTTTTTATTTCCATGCAGGTCCTCCGGTTAATGTCACATGTGATATGTTTGTTGGCACCATCGATACCGTGAAAGAAACATCCATGGTGAGTAGTAATCTAAAACATCAACATCGTTTGATAAGTTTATTGTATGTATGTATGTATGTATGTATGTATGTATGTATGAATGTATGTGTACACGTACGTCCGTCTGTGCGAGCATGTATGGCATACAGACAGAGAGACAGAGACAGACAGGCAGACAGACTTGAAAATGTTACGGAATCACGTGTTTTAACACGAAGATTAGATTATAGTACATGGTGCAGTTTAAAATTCGACGATAAGAGATAAATACGCACAGTAAACTAGTGTATATTGAATGTTGAACACCCAGTTGGAAATACTAGTAGTTGGTCAGATTATGTTTTGATTGACGGCAATTAAAACTACGTAAATAAATATGATAGCAATGACGAAGTGAAACCTCAAGAATGTTGATGAGAGACCGCGCTGAAGTGTCTCTATATCTCACATTCTACACAAAATGCGCATGTACGTCACAACTCACTGACCATGACATATGCTGGACTTGCACAGTCCACACTTTTAACCGACATGCCGTGAATGCAAATATAGTTTGGTTACAAGGAGGGCATGATATAGCTGGTAGCTAGAACTTTTATTCCCTTTGTCGCATCAGATTCTCGACAAACGATGAAAACCCGAAGGAAATACAAGTTTGTATGGCTCTTAAGTACAGACTTACAAGCACGTCGACGCCGCCCCCTAACACATGTAGAATTGTGTTGACATTATTTTTAGTTATATACTGTACGTGTATGTATGTTGTGTTTCACCATAACTCATAATGTCTGCTATTCTAAATTTTAGATATTGAAGAATCACTCTTTAAATTATCAGTGGTCGGTACTTTCCAATCAATCAGTAGTTGTATTCGTTTTTAAACTGAGATAACAACCCCATGTGTGAACAATCAGCAAGTTCATTTGTTTTTATATTTTTATCTCATTTCATTTCGAAGGAGTAATATTTTTCTTACAGTTATTTGATCGGTATTTCGAAGCACAACTTAACGATATCCCATGCATTCTTCACTTTATTGTTTATGCTTCACTAAATCTCAAACAGAATGTAAACCTTAGAGGAGTAATGTTAACAAAAAGTAGCAAACAATATTATGCGATACCATGCAAACTGCCGCGCAGAAACATGTTACTGGCCTTAGTTACCGGAGGGAACGACCGATGTTGCAATAAATACTTGAAATTCGTGACATTCCGCCGTGACCGTTGGTGGTGTATCTGGACTATGACGAAGTCGTAATCAGCTATCCCAGCAGGACCTAGGATGCAGTATACGATATATTAATATGCAACTTCGAAAGCAATATTCGCCCATCTGTGTGTGTCAATGCCACCTTAACTCACCCCACCTCAATGTAGTATTCTAATATTTTCTCCTAATTCTTCATGCATCGCTTCCATTAAATATGTTTGCTTAACATATGATAATTTTGTGGACAGCTTTGTAAGGACCTGGGCAGTTAGAGGAACGTTAATGAGGCTGCAGTGTACACAGCGGGATGAGGTCACCGTTCAAAGTGCTAATCACACATACGTTACTGTTCACCGTACTGCATGTTGAGAACAAGCTGATGCAGATACATTCGAAGAATACAATCATGTTATGCATCCAACCTTCAGGATTCCACACGATTTTCCAGGATTTTTGTCATGTGTTTCCTTGGTCCATTCCATCAAAACCACGTCAAAATACTGAGTATTCAGCTTGTCAACACATCCCGTATATGTCGTACACATCGCTCGTCACTGTTGAGAAAGGACTTCATGTCCAGACCTAATTATACATAAAAAAAACTGAATCGCTGGCAGTTCTTCTTACAGCTATGTTCTGAAGACTATGTAGAAAAAACAGAATATTGTAACAAGATTTAGGAAGAATACGGAGAAACTAGTTGATGTGCGAACATAAAGGATACGAAAATAATGTTCAAAAGTACAGTTAACCCGCCTTTGTTAAAGTGTATTGCGCCATGCTGCTGGTCGAGTTTTGATGAAAAGATCATGTCCACAAAATGAAAATAACAGCTGTTGTAAATATGAAAGAGAAAACAATCTCAGAATGATATAAAGGAGTGTCTGAAAGTGAACTACTTCTCTTGTTTATTCTTTCTTCTGCCGTTGAAAGGACAAAATATTATGTTTTACATTTTAATATGCACCTCTCATATTTCTCATCTGAATTCAAAGTGTGCAATGTTAGCAAATAATGACGACGTGAGAAAATAGATTCGAATAATGGTAACCCTTGCGATTTTTTGTAAAAATTTATAACTGGCAGTTTTTCTTTTTCAAAATGCATTTTTTTTCTGTGCCAATCGGTGTTTTGATCTACGACCAGAATGCGGAAATATCAAACGTACGTACCTTGAACTAAATGTTTGTATCCTTGTATGCTTCAGTATGGTTGAACATTGAATCTCTATCCAGTTCACTTTATTGTAATTGGGGACACTTATTTTGAAAAAGGAATACGTGTTTAATAATGGAAAGATACCAATATTTTGAGATGTTTGCCTATAAGAACTTCAGTCTGTTTGTTATCAGTTGTTGGCAATTTTAACTGTGGATATCCTCTCGAACAGAGGCTTTTATAATCTACATTTTGAATCCACATTGGCGACAGACTAGAAGATCCGCGACGTAATTATTTTAATGCACTATGTTATAAATATTGTTTAGAACAGCTGATCGTGTCCGAGTAAATGCTTGACCGAATGATTGAAACAGCTGTTTACGTCTCAATGTTTATGCAAATATTTATTACTGTATTTTTTCTGATCGGCCATCGTCCGGTCCTAACTCCTAAATTTGAATGATAGAACCATCGCTGTATGTCACAGAGTATTCGGTATTTGCTGAATGTCATAGATGTCATTCAATTGAAATACATTGGTCCTTGAGAGTTCGACAGAACTGCATCTCAAACATATTACACGCTGTTGGAAGATTAACTTGTTTAAAACGGTAGTTTATACTTGAACAAAATGGGTGGAAATGATTGTCGATAGCGGTAGTTATTAAAACTTTATAAAGTCTTAACATTGTAAATTTTTCTCTTACAAGTCTTTCTGTGTTATGCCAACTTTGATATTCGCAACCCTTTTCTCGTTATCACATTCTAAAGCGTTGACGATAACTTCAACAGTTCGAATTTTGTAGTCATGTTGCGGTTGAAAATTGAGTGAAACCATAGACCCCTGATAGTCTATGGTGAAACGAAAGACTTGTGACTCTGCTCCATTGAATTGACCTGAACTTTTTTAAAGGACATTCTCTAAGGACTCCTTTTTGACGTTCTGTTCTGTTTTGACATGTATAAAGATATTGACGAATCCATTCTTCTTCCCTATGGAAAATCAATCAGTCCCCTCACGCATTAATAAGTACAGGGGTGGATGTTTTCATTGGAGTGAAACGATGCACGACCCTTTCATTTCATCGCACCGAGAACAATATTTCCTCAATGAAATCAGAAGTGTTTTCTACGGGGACTCCCGTAGCTTTGTTAAACAACTAAGTGAGTATTGGCCCAGTATGCGCAAGTCTTGCCGATGATTCTCATAGATACCCATGCCTGTATTACAGTGATGGCGCTCTATTACTCACCTACAGTCTTCTCAATTTAACTGTTAATTTTTATCATTTTATAGATCTATGAATCTACGTGTACGGCATTATTCAAAATTGATAAAAGATTCTTCAAAGACAAAGAATACTTAAAACATTAAAATTTAGTTCTTATTTCAGTTCACGATGACTGTGGACTTAAATCGCAGTCACTGCACGTTAATATAAGTTCTCTTAAATCTTGAACACATATATTTCAAGTTGTAAAATAAATCACAGCACAGCAGCGGCAGACATAACATCAAAAGTTTTAGATCACGTACATCACAAATCCTTATCACAATGTTAAACGAAATATACGACCATTAAATCAATGCTGACAATATAGCGCACAGCGAATGCCCCTAGTTTCACACTTTTGGATAATCGTTTGAGCTGTTGTGACTAAATTGTTGAACTTGAACAAGCCCAGCACTGCCGATTGCGTATACTATCGTGAGGTCAAAGGTGAATCATTGACAGAATTTGAAACTCAATCTGTGCTGTACGATAAGAGTTCATCACAAATACTTGCCGATTGTCTTGTTTTGGTTTCGCTCGTTCGATTTTTGCAGAATCATTACAGTCAAAATTTGATAAAATAGAAAAATAATAAAATAATGAAGCTCTAAAGGTAGATAAATTCTATACAAAAGAATTTATGACTGTCAATAAATGTCATGTGTCAAGGTTCTACTTTAACTAAAATATTACTTCAAAATGGATCAACAAAATAATATGAAACAAACCCAAAATAGAAGCCTGTTGTTAAAGGAGCGTTTAGTTAACATGGCTGGAGTTGAGCTGGCGAAATACCGGTTATATAAAATTGAAAAAACTGAAAACAGAAGGTTTCATTTTTAAACAATACAGAGAGTGGTTGTCACTTGATTTTCAAAATTCCCATCCTGTCAAAAAACCTTGTTTCAGTGTATAAAAACATTCCAGGAAATAAATAATCCGTGTGTTTTCATTCTCTGGTGTCAGTATATAAGCTTACACTGTGGTCGGAATAAAAAAGGACAAGTGTTTTCTGTCTCATTAACTTCTTATCTTGGCAAGTCTATACTGACTTATCTTACAACAGCGTTTCCAAGCAGAGTAGGAATTGCAGGTCCTTGGCATGCTGTGACTGAAGTTAGGTGCAAGCTGTGAGACATAGCAATTAGCATATATCTTATACATGGACCCATATATAAATGCAAAACATATAATACTTGACACAAATTCTTTTTGTTATCAAAGTAACCTTTCTTTAGGATACTTTTAGTAACACTATTTTCATTCGAAATTTCAATATCAACAGCTTATCTCATAAAAATTACTGTTCATGTTTACCTATGAGGCATGACTCGAAGACTACACTCTATGCAGTGGCCGATATTATACAACACATTTGAATCAAATTATCCTTACTTCATGTTTGATGTGGTTTAAATTCAAATCTATTTTCAGATACACTCAGTTAAACATATTATATAAAGTTTCAATATAAATATTTGAAAATCAATGAGTTATGAGACGCAGGCTTACTGATAAATTTGCCCCAAAACGACACAAAATATAGTTGGCGTTCTTGATGTTCTTGTAAATACAAAGTGTATATGTACAGGTAGGTGCCATTATTTTGTCAGCAATTGAATTAAATTCTAGATTAAAATAGACTGTTGATAAATATATATACAACGACTGTGATTCCGCATCAACATGATGTTCATCGCAACATATGTAAAGGCCAGTAACTTTAATTGTCGATGATCGTATTCCCGATTTTTGCTGCATGTGCCAGAAACAGTTTCTAAGTGTACTTACCCACAGCGTATTTAAATACCCAGTACTCAGCTTGTTGACACTGACTCTATATCTGTGTCCTGGGTTGTTAGTCTGATTATTAAAATTAGGTCCGGACTTCAATTTTAGTTTTCGACAATAACAATGGACATGACACGCCGACAAGTTGCATTGGTGATATACTGGGTATTTCAAAATGCTAAAGGAACAAAACACTGCAAAAAACAATTGAAAGTTGACAGAGTTACTGTAGCTTTTACACAAAGAACAAAAATATTGAAATAGCAAAATATCAAAATTTCATCCAGTAGTGCGTGCAGCGGAAGAGGGGGGGGGGTGTCAAAGTTTAACATCTTCTAAGCGGTTATCAAATTGTTTTTGAGTGGGGAAGAGGTTTCTATTATATTGACGGAGACATGAGAAGAATTTTCTGGCCCAACACGGCTATAATAGCTGAGCGCTAAACATAATCGTAATAATAGAAGACAGTATATGTAATGTCGAAACGTAGCAATAATATGGCTGCTAAGCACAAACTTCATTCCACTCTCCATGTATCCAGCCTAAGAATTCGGTTACAGATGTTTTCCGTTCGTGTCATCTGAAATGCCCCTTTATTTGCTGCCGTCTGAAGAGACTGATACCGTATGACACGCAGTTACCTTGTGACATCAATTCGTTACCAATTCTTTCAGCAATACCGCGGAGCTACATGAGTTGATAATTTTTTGAACGGCGCCAATTGATATGGTAATCGTGTTCACTGTAGCAAATGCTGAAACGTGAATGGCGTAGTGATATTTAATTTTTAACTTTCGATTCGTAGGTTTGAATTTCCCACCGCGAAACAGTACTACAAACAAGAATACTTGACCGAGAGGGTTATAGTCATCTTTAAAACATTACCAAAAGGTTGACCCCATTTGATATGCTAATTTGACCCTCATTACGTCCTGCGTAAATGAAAGCCTGTCCTTTTCCCCCGTGTAAAAATTACTGTCAAGGAGATAATAGTAAATGTGTTATTAATATATGTGATGTCATTCAAACATGCATGCAAATGCTTTCTGTATGCACTATTTGGAGGGGGCGATAGAGGGAGGCGATTGAATATAATTTTTCAGGAAATGTTAATACATTATATCAGTAATGGGAGATTTTGATAACGTTTTACCACCATCATGACCAAGTTCAGAGAACATTGCCCCTTTCCTAAGTCCGCGACTTGTTTTTGAAAGTTTTGAACAGTATACCATTTCCTCCACGGAATATATAAAGCGTGGACATTTTGCGTTTACAATATACGTATTCCGTAAATCCAGTTTCAAGACCTGCAAAACGCTATTTTAAATACACTTGATGTGAATATCGTAAACAACAGCTGATCATGTCCATGTAGGATGTCACCTAGGTGATTGCGGTGACTCCCATGCATTAGTTTTATTAACAGAATTACTGAAACAATTGTTCGATTATAAGTATTTATGACTGGTCAGCCGAAGGTTATTCTCCTTTCAAAAGTCGTAACTTTACGTAGAGAATGGTATGAAGACGATTGATAGTATGAGAACCATCGTATAATTGTAGGTGATAGGGTACTCGGGCTTGTATGATTGTCTTAGGTCTGGCCGAATTCAAAAGTGGTTTCTTATTTAATTCCGTACAGCAAAGACTGCGATGATGAAAACGGCGTCAGCATTTCTTACTGTTCTCTTAGTTTTGGTAAGATTACCTCTATAAACACAAGTCTACTATTTACCGTCTTTCAAATTCCACACCCGTAGGCTTCAAACGCTATCAACGTGCACTCCCCCGCAATTCAACAGCGACTTGACTTCTCTGCTTGACATGGTTGTAGTTGACTGAAGGCAGCAGTGGTGCCATTCTCTCTCGATACATTTTACATTTATGATTAAATGAGAAAGAAAATATTTTAAAAGGGAACACCACAGTGACTTACACTTATTTCTACAGAAGTGTTCTTGTATTGAACGATCGTCCCTCATTCCCGCTGACATTGTTAAAGTTTAGATTGCCTTCTCATGTGTTTGCTCTGCCTATCGCCGGCAGTGTCAGCAAACTTAAGCACTTCGTTGCTGAATGGATAATTCAAAAATAACTCTTCGATGCTGTGTTTCAATAACCAGTTAGCCTGCTTTAAGTTGACAATTGTGATGTCATTTTGTCCTTTCCCATGCAATGTACAGTCGAGAGACCTTCAAAGTCTTAACTGATTTCTCACGGCGTTTCAAGGGTAGACAAAAATCAAGTTTGTGTAGTTATTGTTCGATCAGAGTTATATTAGAGGTCAAGGTTAACGGCCACTTTCTATTCTTGTTTTTAGTTTAGAAAGCCTATTGTGTTATTGTGGAATGAAACTACGTAATACTACTTTTTCCTTGAAACTGTATACAATCACGAACAGTGTGTCGATAAGTGCTCTAAAGACTTTATATCTTCATTTTTACATGTAAGAACTATCATTATACATATATACACATATGTTTATATATATATATATATATAATATATATATATATATATATATATATATATATATATATATATATAACAAATGAACATGTGTTTTTTTATCTCCTACACTCTATCTGCAAAGGCGTTTTTTCTGTTCACCCAAAATGCGGACAGGAAAAGATACAGCATTTATTTTTCACAGGGAATGGTCACCGTGGTAACATTCTGTCGCTATTATTTCAATCAGAGCTTCAGCATGGGTATATTTATGCGACAGCGTTGGAATGACCCGAGACTTTCCTTCACTGAGTACGATGAAAAAGTTGCCGTACACACAAAACTTCTGGACAAGCTCTGGTTTCCAGACCTCTTCTTCGCCAACGAGAAACGTGCAACGGTTCATAAAGTCACCACGGCTAATAAACTACTCCACTTATTTCCGAACGGCGATGTCCTCTACAGTGTAAGGTGAGCTAATAACTATCCATTTCGTTTTTTTTTATATCCGGTATCGTCTGGCAATGTATGTGAATGAGTCCATTAAAAGTTATCGATCGTTAAGGCCCAGGTTTAGTATTGTTCATATTTTGACCACTGACTGATAAAAATCCAATCTAAACTTAATCAAACGCGTACATCAACCTAACGTAGACAATCCTTTCCTGAAGTACAACCTCGCCTCGTTGAGCTTCGATTCGATTTTGCGTACGCTACAAATTTTTATCAAGGATGCCCGACTGTTTTATGAAGGGATGTTTTAAGTTACTAAAGTTCCTTTAAGCGTCGATAAATGAATCCGTTTCTTATGATCTAAAAGCAAGGGTTTAAATTAAACTAGAAGCCATGCTATAAAGTTGAATAGTGAACTTTAATCAGGCTCCAGCTGTCCGGAAAACAACCCCTAATAATTGACACAAAGATTTATATTTACAGTGTTGTTCCATAATAGTTGAGCTGCTTCCACTTGAAACTAAGAGTATAAAGGGAAAACGCCCAATAAAAAGCTTTTAAAACTCTACTCAGTTGGAATATCTCTCCTGTTTCGTACATTTAGAGTGTTAAGTTTATACTCTTACATAAAAGTTCACTGTTAAGTAGAGAATATTTCTGTTGAATTTCGTGCCGCAGTTGTGAATGTCGATCAGAAATGAAAGCGAACTTCGGGCCTTACGCCGGCACCAGTGATTAATGGTAATATCTAACTTACTCATTGCTGACATTGTGGCTTTATACTGCTGAAGACTTCATTCAGCGGCCGGTCATGTCTGCATGTCACACCAAGCCAAGCCAAATAGTTAAGGCATATTCAAAAGTAACTGTTTATACAATTTTTGGCTAATCGGTTTGTGCTGCATATAGATCCTTGGGACTACCGCCTGTAATATTCGTATAATTCAGCAAGAAAAAATGACTTTCTTTTCTGTTTGGTCGTAATTCAGGGGGGTAATCGACGGAATGCCATAGTGATAAATGTGAAAATAAAGTAACTTTCTGACCGTGAACTTTTCTACGATAATTTATCTGAAAAGTAAGAACAATATATATGACTAAACTTCGGCGACGGAAATATTTCGTTGACACATTGACATAGGGTAACTGATTCACAAATCGCTGAGGTGAGCACGAAGGGAAAGCATCGACAATGCTAACTAGTGTGTTTGAACGCCTTTGAATCACTGCAAACCCATGAAATAATGATACCTGGATAAGGTTTGCATTATAATAAATGTTTCTGAAACACAGAAAACCTGAATATTCCACACATAGCGTACTGGTACGGAATCTAGCATAAAATTTTCGGATTGTTTTGCGAAAATTCTGTGAATTTACGTCGATATGAAGGAACTGTGATCTGTTCCGTCAACACTCTCCAGTCACTCTCATTTTTTGTCAATTAAATCACACCAGTGTTGTTAAAAGAGCGAAAAGGTCGTCACCATGGTGATATGTGTAGCATGTCAGGCGCCCAGCAGCTACTTCCTGACAGCCGCAGTGATCTTTGACTCAGATTGATAAAGGATCGAAGACGTCTAGACGTACAAAGTCGTCTTAATAAAACTCAGTGTTTTAGTCACCCAGGGTCCCTTCCTAAAGTCAAATAATTCATGATGGAACAAATATTGCACATGCCTTCAGTGAGACGTCCTTGCCACGCAGTATCACATCGATATCCCGGCCTGGTCCACGCCTGTCACTATGGCAACAGGCAATACAGATGGTTGCCTTTTCTTCAGCAAATGCTGTGGGCCATGTTTTAAATTGTGAAAAAGTCGCTTCTCATTAGGGATGTGGAATTTTTGACAAGCAACGAAATAATCTTTAGCTAGTATGAAGAAAGTTTGATATTTTATGGGATTCTGAGGGAAAATATCGAGATGTATGATAGACAGACACACACACACAGAAGAGTATAACCGTCTTGATATTCTTCACGTGAGTTATTGTAAGTTCAACTTTATCATTTCGCTTATTTAGTTTTTGATGAGTCATCACAGTCAAAATTCGGTTATTAGAGGAAAAGAATATAAATACATTGCAGCACAAGTACACCTAAAAACAAGTAAAGCAAATATGTACCATCGAAACGTTATTTTACATCATTCTAAATATTCTTTTTAATCAAACATTAACATTGAATGACTCAGCAAAAACTAAATGAGCGAAAACCAAAATACATGAGCGGTTGTTTTGCATATATGGTTGGGCGACCGGTCGTGCACGGCTTCATGAACGCGACATAACGTGCAATTATTTCTATCCAAGGAAGGGATTTAGAACAACTAATGAATTATAGATTTACTCACTTCTCGTGAAATCCCTGCGATTTCTCAAGGTATATGATCAGGAGACATGTGATTGGTTTCGTAATTTCTTCATTCATATATCATCCGGGTTTCTGATAAAACGGACGACTTTAATCATCGGAAATCGACAGCGATTTTTTGTTTAGAAATCCACTCCAGAAGGCATCGTAGATTAAAGAGGGTTATGGTAAAGTTGTACACTTTTCATAGAAAGACATGCAATGCAGAAAATAAAGAATCTGGTTCGAAATTCACACACCGCTGCATAGCAGATGAAGTGAATCCAGGTCGCCATGCAAATCAAGGTTTCCCCTGACTATGCGGGCAGATCCAGAGCTTTGCCCATATGTTACGTAAATACCAGTTTGTTACGAAACATCCACAATTCGATATATATCTCGCCAAGTTAGTCAGTATGGTTTCTTGAACATCATCTTCTTGGAAAATATCGTCTTCAAAAGATTCAATCGTTGCTTAGTAACATTATGGAAAGAGTGGTTGATACTCTATTCATATGACTTGTAAATCAAAACGTCCTACTGAAATTGCAGTTATCTCAGATCAGACTATGCTTTTTGATTTTGTAAAACGTAATTTTACTATTGCCTTTCCAAGAGATATTTATTCATGTTTTTATGCAATTTGAGAACAGCTGACGAGAAGGTGACTCGACGTAAAGAGTGCCAGTGACTCAATAGCACGGTCAAATAGTCTTTATTCAAAATTGCTCCCACTGATCAAATTAACCATGAGACAATGCACCCGTAAAATTGGTGTAGGTTACTAATACATTAGGTGAATAGCACAGTTCAGAGCTGATGATAAAGGATAGAGAAATTTGCAGTAATGGAAATTCATCAGCTATGCCAAGATGTTTTTTGATAGAAAAGCTTGCAGCCAACGATACGTTGCACGTCCGATTACCAAAACGTTGAGACTCAAATATTGAGTCGAAAGGGTTGCTTGCGGTCGAATGCTTGATTTCAAATTGTCTCTACGTTGTAACTGGCATAGCTGTACACTGTAGAAGTAGTGGTCTTGGGTATTTGTCTCATCGGGAGGTTATTCTTCTATTTGAGTTTTGGAAGTACCCTTTATAACGCATCTTTGCAATGATATTGTGATAGTCCATGTGGCATACGAACACACGGTCTTGATATCATGATAACATTGGAAAACTGTAGAGAGCAGAAATTGAAATGTCAAAGCACCCCAGTGGAAATCGAATACAACCGGATCTTCTTGTTAGCCCTCTTATCAATACAGGTGGTTCAGGTGTGACAAAGCGATGCTAGTTGGATAGGATATGTTTTTCTAGCCATGTGAAGAAGGTCATTTATTAGCTTTCGGTACATTGGCTGACAGAGAGAATTTCTACCAGTGTTATTTTGTCATTGGTTGAATTGAGGCAAGAAGTGTCTTCAAGAGCTAAATTGCAACAGGTTTTAAGAAGTTAGCATGGATCTGAGATAAATGCATAATCATGCTCATATACTTTATATACATATACTTACTTATATACATACTTATATACTTTATACGCGAATTGTACATGCCCTTTACTCGGAATTTTTCCAATACAGATAACGTCGCTGTATTCTTGCCTTGTAGAATCGATCAGTAACACAAATAGTGTCAATGAGTTTAAAATCTAACCCGGGGCCGCTGTACGTTACACCAAGGTTTGCCCGGTCAGAGGTGATCAGACCATTTGTCTGGCAGACTACAAATTATGTGTCTTGTCCATACAGCGGTTGAGTTTGAAAACAGAACTATGGGTTCGTCTCGTTAACAGTTTTCCGTAATATCTTTAAATGCCTAATAATATAATTTCATGTAACAATTTCTTAATGCTGATTTGCAAATAAATTAGTAAAAACCTCCAAAGTGGATGCAACTTTGTCCTTTAAGGTAGAACGCGCCTCGGGGACAGACATTCGGACTCACAAACTTTTACATTTCACTTCTGATATGCCATATGTGGGGGTTCGTTTTAAAGCTCTTGTGAAAGAAAACTTTTCATCGGCTTAGTTTTTCGAAATTTGAAAATTTTTATTTTTCTTTGTAGAGTTTACATAGGGATGGTGGCCATTTGGAATTTCATCGGTAAATCTTTGGTTATTTGTTTATCTAGTTCCAAAATTTGCACGATGACCCCTGATTTTTACTCTTAATTTTGAAAGAGAATGGTTGAAATATTTCTTAAGGAAAGTTTGAGCAAAATTTTAAGTCTTTCACTTTCGAGGCGCATATTACCTTAATTACAGTTACACTGACTCAACACAAAATACAGCGCTGATAGTCTTAAAGTGCGACTGAGAAACGTCACATGCGATTGAATCTTTGCATCGATTGCAGTAAGCTTAATTTCGGGTATGAATATTATCGTGCATTCAGACTAGATTTTGACAGCTATAGCTCTTTTTATGCCCTCATGGACAGATGTCTTGATCTCTCCATGTCTTGAGTGCCATAGATGTCGGGCAAGGATGGTTTCGGTTGTCGTAAATCACTGTAAAGTGCTCAAAAAGATTGTTTTTCAGAACGGCTCTGATGATTGCAGCAAAGTCGTTGGCATGCAGGGGGTTTCAGGTGAACCCAGAAGTACGATATTATGCTTCAATCGGTAAGATGACTGTAATTACATAGTACATACACAAACTGTGTCTCCTACATGTGGTTATATTGGCAATACTGCACGATAAGGAAAGCTATTGTAACTCAATGGTGATATAATCTGACAGTTGGTTAGATGTATTATGTATCACAGAGTCACACAGCGAGATGTACGTTTAACCTCTGTGACATTGATCGTATTAGTTATTTAAGGCTGACGTGACGCATACCTTTTCTTGTCTCATAGAGAAGATAGCTCAGGTGAAACACTTTCTGGCGGATAAATTCACGCTGACGTCATAGCTTTGATTGGGACAGAGTAAACGTCCAAACTTAACGTGATACCATGGCTATTAAGCCAGTTTGGCAATAACATCCTAATTTTCCACAAAATGGGTTATTTTATGTTAAATTTACCCGATGAACTGAACTATAAGCCGAAATATGTCCTCATCGTCGATTTAGGATAATTTGTTCATGGTTTCTCCGCGCTTTGTATTCATTCCTTAGATGAAGAATAAGTTTTGGGATTAACGATGATGGGAAAAAATCAAATCGATTTTACTTTTAATGGCCGGGGATGATTCTCTAAATTGTGTTCATTATATTGGCGAAACAAAGCTGCTATGACTGCCGATACAGCGATGGTATTTATACCCCTGGTAGCCATTACGATTGAATACGAACGTTGAGCTATCAATTTTTTATACATCGTGCCTTGACTTAATTGATCCAGTGGGGCCTACACTAACTCAATTCCAGCTCTGTAGTAATAGATGGCTTGCAACTTCTTCTTTTTTCATGGCTTGATGTAAACGAATATTCTTTCGTCTAGAAATCAGATCTCCAAATCTCTTGATCTTATGTACATGTTGTAAGATTTGCATACTAATAGCATAAGGCGACACTACGTGTCTTGTCTACAGTAGTTTGTGCGTGTCAAGTTTAGTCAATTGGGCGTTCGGTCGTCAGCCACGCTGAGATAACGACATATGTACACGATTGCATTTGATTATAGAAGTATAATATTCACCACATCTGTGATTAGAAAAAGGGGTTTCAAGAATCTGCAAACAAGCGTGGTGATCTATGACTGGAAATGTGCCAGAACCAATGGCGCAATCACGATTTTACCTTTTTCCCTGTATTTGTGAATAATATGACTTTAGTCAGAATTGTCACTAGTGCGTTTTCTGAGAACATTACTTAAGTCGAAAAGGGCCAGTACGTATACTAATACGTCTCGCCAAGCGATGAACAGTTGGTCAGTTTTCGCTATATGACCCTACTGAAAACAATGGTTAGGGTTGAGATTCTTACAGATGTCAAAAGTATTGTCGAGTGACATTACAGTTGACCACATTGAGACAATACCTATGATAGCTAATATTTATCGAGTATGATATATACGCCTCAAGTGTATGTCTTTATTTTTGATGTTCATATCTCATTAAATAAAAAAAATGAAAAAAGTTCCCTAACGAAAAGCCAGAAGTATGAGTTAGAATTATTGTATTGTTCTATCCGACAACCATTAAGGAAAGTTCAAAATGCTTTTAATTTTCGCGTGAACGAGAAACAACCTATTTTCTTTTACGCTTTTACTATGGTCCTTCCTTGTTGACACCATATGGTCATACATGTATTTGTGTGCAGTCGGACGCATTGGTAATAGTTAGTTAACTTTCACAGTTCTCAGAACGTATCCTTTGGACGCAATCACCGGTAATAACGAAAATACCCGTGCCCGGATTCTGTCGTGTGTCAATGGTCAAAATTTACGATCGGCTAATTTGTTACCTCCGAGACGTGCCTTGTAAACCTTAGACACCCGAAGGAAATGTTTCGTAATCAACACAGAGCAGCTGTAAGCCATTAAGTACGAAAACCCGTAAAATAATAATGCTATATATGTAGCGGTGACCAATTACAATAAATCTTTGAGTACATAAATTAATCTCTGAAGTGCTCGCAGTGCATGGCTGATAGCTCAAATATCATCGCTACATCCACGCCGAAATACTTTGAATCCAGGCCAGAACAGTAACAATCACAATAGTCTGTGACCCCTCTTAATACCCCTCCCCCTAAAAGTAAATCTAAACTTTTCAAAGTTTGAACGTCCTGAAGAATGAGTAACCTGACAATATATTTGGCCAAGTAATGGCATAGATATGACAGTTTGAGGAGTTGAAATATATTATACATTGCCCCTCATTTTCATCCTGAACTCGATATTATCGCATATGTTCTATTAGAATTGTACTTTTCTAAAGATGATCGTTTTTACAGACTTTTGGGAAGGTGTTATATCGATTGTAGCAAAGGTCGATCCGATTTCTGTCGGTGCTGTTTGATTGGGAGCTGACTGTCTGTTTATGTAATGGTTACAGTATCTCAAGAGCGACGTGTCGCACTGCAAGCAAATTGTGTAATGATCCTTCCCATAAATGACATTTTAAAATTGTTATATTCATAAAACAACGTGTCAATAAGATGCGACTTTCTTTTAATTTGCAAATGAGTTGACGATGCCTGATAATACCGGATCCTATGCTACTAAAAAGTAAATGACATATCCCATGATTCCGTTTGAGTGAAAACACAGATATTAAACCTTGGAGTGCGCAGGTGTCTTAAGCAAACAGAATAGAATAATAATGTAGTTTTTATCTAAAATCTGACCAACATATCTGTATTACTCTTATTTTTCTGAATACTCATATTCAGATATCTTGAAAAATAACCATTCCTGCTCGAAAAAAATAGCAACTTTACGAAACTTTGGACAGGTAGGCTAAGACACTAAAAGTATTTAGTATTTAAATCGTGTTGCTGCACAAAATGTTTAATTAAAGATTAATTTAGGGGATGAATATATTATACATGTTAAGGAGATGGTATGCTATGTTTATCTTTGCCTGAGTTCCACATATCCTTCTTTGAAAAGAACATTTGGCATGTACAAACAAAGGCTTTTGTGCAATATCCAGTTTACAGCGTTTGCTTCCCGCTCAAATTTTCAAAACTTGTGTTAAGGTACTTGATGTTCGTGTACAGTGACAATTTAAGCTTGATAGATACTACAAGTGAATAAACGCAGGTTGCACTGGACCAGAAAGATGCGAAGGACATCCACGTATACATGTACTGGCCAAAGAAGAATTTACCGAGTGCTATGTGCGTATTAGTGAAAAATTCGTTAATAGTGTGCGGTGTACATTTTACGCGAACCCTCTCCTCTGATTTATCAGCTGTCAGCCCTTCGATCAACTGCACAAAAAATCCTTGTGCTTTCTGTATCTGCATGTGAAGTGTATTTACACCCCCTCTGGGAGGAATTAGAAAAGTGTAAAATGACAGTCTTTGCTGGCAGAAACGACACCGTAAACCACACATTTGAACCACATAGTTGGAGTTATAATTAGGACGCCTAGAATTTCGCTCGTAAGCCATCGATCGCTCTGTATTTGGAGCGGTATATTATTGCACACTGATACCAATGCTGTCTCAACTGCTTCTCGTGTAATTGAGAGCGAACTCAGCTGTAGTGTCATCGATGTGTACATAATGTGTATGGCTGTTTGAAATAGACTGAAAGGACAAATGTACCGCAATACATTGTGAATCATTTATCTGAAAGACAGGTCGATGCTACAATCGTGCGCAATCCATTTCTTGGATGAAAAGGGCGAAGCAATTTAGCAAGTCACGAATGTGTGTATGTCAGATTAGGCCATAAAGTGATAAAATGAATAAAATATAACGTTGGTTGTAATTTTTAGTCAAAGGTTGCGGGCATTGTTTACATGACATTTTCTTCTGTTTGTATGACCTTCGTTCTTCAAAACACACGTCCTATGAAATATTAAATCCCTGGAAGGTGTTTGTATTCCCTATCGTCTGCATGCCCAGTCGTCTGTTTTCACTTCTTATTTTTTAACAATGTAGTGGCATTTCGGAATTCAGGAGGGAGCCAGAACTCACAATCTATCCATTTTCGCTTTCATCCATTTTTAAATCGGTTTTCAAATGCCGAATCTGAGTGGAGACCGTGCAATGTGTGATTAAGAAACACTGTTAATAGTTAGTGCTTCGGACCTATGGGCTAAGTGATGAAAATGCTCCATCCATAATGCAGTTAACGTTTGAACCCCTACAAAATCACCTTCTACTAAATGAATAAACCACCTTATCAATATTTAGATTCGTACGCCAAACACACAACGTCCCGAAGCAGTCAAACCAGAGATCTCGACAGAGAAGATTTGAACTTAGAGGGCAGTATTCAGGTACTAGCCGCTCTCTAGAAAGACGTCGTTGAGGTGATTGTGTCATGTATATTAACATGTACGCTCAGGTTGGACAAGTTTGAAGTACCTTGTTACTCATGCAGTACGCATTTTAACCGTGTCGATCATACAATTTGTAGTGGAAAGAGAAGTGGCGCATATAGTCAGAATCACTCAGGCACGACAAATGACAATTACGTCGACGTTTATATAATACATGTAATTACAAGAAACTCTTTGGATCGAAATAACGGTGGTATCAAACACAACCCACTCTTGTTTTACTTTCATTATTGATGATAGTCAACGTACGCGCATGCATTTCGACCTGAGCGGAGACTTTGAGTTCACGCTATGCCTAAGGCATGCGCAGAAAGCGCTCTTTGAAACATGCAAGGTAATTGCCATCTGAATAATGGATATCGCGTGAGTTGCAAATGTTAACACATCAAGTATTACTCCCACTGGTAAAGACTGTAGTAAGCTTACAAGTACTGCTATTGCAAAAGGACAATTTTCCGCTGTTTGCTAGATCTCGCGAGACAGCTGTAGGCGTAGCAGGTCAACCATTGTAAGGCTGAAATCACAAATACAGCCGGGGGATATGGAGGAATTCAAAGGAGGGTGTGGAATTTTTTGGAAAAGTACGGGGGATGGTACGGTCAACACTTGGTATGAGGGTGGATGCTGAAATATTTTGTTCCCTATTTTGACATTTTCATATCCCACGGTTTGGTGAGTAAATCTGATGAAGTGCATGTTATGTCATCTGATGGCTGTAATGTTCATAATCATTATACACAATATTTTCCATTTTGCAACGAAGACAATGCCCATAGAGAGAAACCAAGATATAAATGATTAGTTGCTATTAAATTGATATTTTTTTCAACATTTTTATTCTGTTTATCAACAACATTGTCGTTTATTCAAAATTGTTAAAAAAATCGTATTGAAATGCGTCAAGTTTGTTAACACAGCCTGAGTATGAATACATGCAGCAGTATTATTATAGATGTAAAGGACGACGCGCTGGCCATTAAGGTTTATTTATGGGCAAGGGCGAGAGGAAAGCCAAAACTTAACGGGAGAGGCTTGCCGAGCCCGTCAATTTTGGCTTTCCTCTAGCCCGCTCCCATAAATAAACGTTAATGATCAGGGTGTTTCCATTATCAACGAACCCAAGAAAATCGTCAAAATTTACGAAAATTTCCCACGCGAAAGACAACGGGGCCCCAGAACTTGTCAGAGAGTAGTGCGTGCGCTGTAAAAGTTTTGCAAATCTGGATTTGTTTTTTGAAAAAGTGTCTAAGCTTGGACCACAAGTGCTCCATTTTATTTTGTAATTGATTATGATCTTTGTACAATCATAATTTACGTTTAAGTTGTAAAGTTTACTATATTATTCAAACCATTACTATATTGTGGGCAGTCACGAGTTTCAGCTCGACCACTTAAAATGTAACAGACAGGCATGGTTATATAATGAATATTAACATTGCAATTTATGGCTGGACTGAAATGCAACTGCAAGTACAATTTGCCTGTGAGTATACGTACAACGTATGGTATGCAGGCTGTATCGATAAGCTGAATACTGAATATTTCATCATGCTAACATGTAAAAAACAAGATATTGGAGATAATAAAAGATAAATATACTGTGAATTCCATCAAAAATTTAATCTACCATTGTTAGTTTTATAAACTTTTGGCTATATAACAGTGTGGGGTGAACATTTTTGATCATTCAGAGGGCTTGTATTCGAAATGTTATGCGGGTATTGGGGTAATATAGAACTAATTATAATTTAAATCACAATTTCTCCTGCCCTCCTTTGGACGTATGTATTCTCAAGTGCAGCCTAAATCTGGTGATATTTGTATTGTTGAACTTAGTAACTCCTGTAAAATGCTAAAATCTTACAAGGTATTCTATTTGTCCTCAAACGTTTGCGAAGATTTTAAATAAATTCAACTTTATCTGGGCGTTGCACTTCAACTTTAGGGACCAAAAACTGTTGTCAAGGTTGAAGGATTAGTGACTTAATAATTTTCGAAGACAGTTAAAAGACCAGGCCAACCTGTCTTCATATGGAAAGAAAACAAACAGTCACGCATCTCGATGACCCAAAGAACCCTGTTCAAAAAGGCCCATGATCTTACAGTCTGAATAATTCAGATTTTCTCTTGAACAGGCTCAGCTTGACTCTACAATGCAACATGAAACTTCACCTCTTTCCAATGGACCAGCAAATCTGCGGAGTCCAACTTGAGAGTTGTAAGTCAGTAAAGTATACATGTGCATGTTTCATTGTTGTAAACACAGCCTCGACAACATTTCCAAAGAATATGATGTCAAATATATGCAATTGTATTACATAAATGTTCTGTATGAACCTAAAAAGTCCTAGCGAGAGTCGACGCTTGAAGGATATCCCCTTTCATAGATTACAGGCCAGTTCCAGAGATTAAATACTTTATTTCATTAGTGTCATATAATGTGGCCCACAGTGTGCCTTGTAGTTCCCCAGATCAACGTGCATATGAGAAGAAATAAGGCGACCACTCATGTCGCGATAGCGTACCTGGGTTTTTCATTCCATTAATATTCTCAACACATTGACAAGTGGTTTGCGTCTTCTATGAACATTTCAGAAGTCCCAACGTGTTTACTGATATAATTATTATCATGCAGACGGTTTTACCACGAAAGATCTTCTGTTCACTTGGAAGAAAGAGAAACCGGTTCAAGTAAATGAAAATTTGGAATTACCCCAGTTCAACATTATTGGCTACCAGATTTTCCCCTGCACTAAGGTATATAACACTGGTAAGTAAAGGGACTATTTTGATTCTTCGGTAGCACTAACATTATTTGAGTGATGCGACTTTTAATAAGTGTGTTTTAGGGGTTTTTTGAAATGGCGTGCCATACATAATGGTCAGTGTAATACATCAATTGTTCGTTGAATAGCGAACATCATCAATGTTGAGAGTACATAAATATGACACCTGATTCGAAAGAAATGAAAGCGGTCTCCGATTTCCAAAATATCATCGAGACTCGATGACACTTGCTCATTTCTGTCCTTTTTTCGTAAGAATTTTGAAATCTCTAGGCACGACATTATTCGAAAAAATATACAGATAATAGTCATTGAAGTGAAGTCATATGTGCAGGTTCAAGAAACGGTTTAAAATGAACATTATATCTTGAACACGATTTTCGTAATACAAAAAGTCTCATTTTTTTCACTTTTCACAGGCAGCTATACCTGCGTTGAAGTGAAGTTTATCCTGGTCCGTCAGATGGGATACTATCTGATTCAGACTTACATACCCAGCATTCTCATTGTCATTCTGTCCTGGGTGTCGTTTTGGATCAGCGCGGAATCCTCGCCGGCGCGTGTTGCATTGGGGATCACAACTGTCCTCACCATGACAACGCAGAGCTCAGGAGCCAATGAAACGTTACCAAAAGTCTCCTACGTCAAGGCCATTGACATCTGGATGTCCTGCTGTTTGCTGTTTGTATTCGCCGCATTACTCGAATTTGCCGCCGCCAACTTCTTGTACAGACAGAGCAAAGACGGAGAGAAACAGAAAGTTAGGATAAGGAGCATGGTAAGTAAAACAAATTTTGTCAACGGGAGAATATATACCTAAGCATGCTGTTCAGTACTTGTATATCGTATAACTTTACCTTTAAAACACGTGTTGCATTGATAAATTTGTATGTTGTACAGTGTACAGTTTGATTTCAGACACTGTGAAGGAAATGTTTGGACAGAAACAACATAGTCATTTAAATTAAGAAAGCCAAATTAAATGAACCATAATAATTCATGTCACTTATCCATGCACGCCTAGATCCGTCTCCAGTAAGTAAAATCTTTTCTACACAATGTTTGTCTTCGCCATGACAGCGTCATTCGGAGAGGTTTTATCCGTATGACGTGCAAGTTCCTTTTCAAAGGAAACGTATGCTGACGGACGCATGCTCATACAGCCCGGATTTTAAAATCCTTCCACTGTCTTTTGAAACCATGGACAAATCGTGCATTGGGTGAATATTGCTGCAACCAAGCGAGAAAGTTGTATTTATGATACATTTGCAGTCTTCACTAAATCTATCAAACTACGCGAAGCGTCAGTATTTACAATCTGTACATAGGAACTTTGGAAATCGTTATAGAAATTGTGTAATTAAAATGATGCCTTTTTGATAAGTACCAACGCATATAAAGTACAAAGAAATGCCGGGTTTTATGATATTTTAAAGCCTGCGGGTGTCCAAGCTCTTGCTCATAGATGAACAGGTGGTAATCTCGCTGTAGAGCTGCAGATTGAAACATTATTAACAAGTCGGCATTGCAGAAACGTCCACCTAATTGAGGACTGGCTTCCATTACTCATTATTACACCTCACTCATTCAGCGTGCACTGCCATTGGTTAAACACGACTCACGTGACATGTAAAAGAACGTGATGATGCCCTCTGCGAACGTGATGATGCCCTCTGCGAACTTGATGATGCCCTCTGCATTTGATATTACATGGATGACGTCAATTTACTTACTGCGTAAACTTTCTGCGCGTAACAAATTGTCGTTCGCTTGTAGGCCTACTTGCAGTCGGCAGCTATGGCTGCGAAACGTCATGCAGAGCTGTCACCGGCACAGTTAGACGATATTTTGATGCAAGTAAACATCAAACGAATGAAAATAGCAACACGGAATGCAATTTCTGTGTTCAGCGACTATGCAAGCAACAAATTTGGATGTGACGCCACCGATGAGATCGGCAAACTTTCAGCGGCAACCTGAGACTTGGCACTGACAACATTTTACGCTGAGGTCCGGGCTCATGCAGAAAGGCGAACTGTACTCGAATAAGTTTGTTCGGTGTAATAAAAATAATAACACATGAGAGTTAGGGCAAGATATCGATCACGATTTTTTGCCTGCCCTCGGGCTGGTGGTCATGATCGAAATATTGATGATGCCCTCGCCTACGGCTCGGGCATCATCAATATTTCGATCATGACCACCATCCCTTGGGCAGGCAATAAATCGTGATCTTGCCCTCACTCTCATGTGTTATTATTTAACTGATCCATCGAATTAGAGTTTGGTGATAATTTATTCCTTAATTTAACGATCTATTTTTCAAAATTTAAAGGATTGTTGAATATCTGATGTAGGACTGTTACAATTTACAAGCAGTCGATTTATGGTGACGTCATTAATTCCATTCACTAAAATCTGCCCCAAACGTAATATTCCTGTCCACACGGCTTGGTAAGGTCGGCATAAAAAGTCTCGCCAACGTTTTTTTTCCCTTTTTTGAGAGGGGTCCTTCCAATGTAAACATCCTTTGCGAGCAAAGTTGAGTAAACGAATTGACGTTGCAGAGCCAAGTTTTGAAAATATCGCCATTTTAAGCTGATAGCCTGTTGTTCTGATACAATACAGTTTACTTTTCCGGAAGGACCATGGCGTGGGCAATTGATTAGGGTATAGGAGGATGGCGGGTTCGAGACTCCAGCACGATGATGTGTCCTTGAGCAAAGCACCTTACTCCTCATTGATCCACTGGATGGTGGGTTAGGGGTACCTCATTTTATAATTTGGTGATCGCCTTTTGGACGATTGATTAAATAAAAATTACAAATTTACTTCCTCTACAGGACTCTGCATCGAACGGAAACATTCCCTTAGATACAAAACACGTACCAAGGTATATGAAACGCGAAGATGACGAATTACAGCCAGCGTTAGTCAGTGTCGTCCACGGCAACAGGAAGACAAAACGAATTATACAAACAAAGGAGAAGAAAAGATACACATGGCAACAAGTCGACCATGCAGCAAGAATAATTTTCCCGACCACATTCATGATTTTCAATATCATTTATTGGGCAATATATTTACAACAATATTTTGAGTCTCCACCAAACACGACCACGATAATATAAGAAGTATAGTATGACCCGAATGACGTCATAAAGACAGAAAATCGTCTAGGTCAAGCGAAGATGGATCGGTGTAGGTTGAGTATGAACAGTATATACACTATCTGTCCGACAAGTCTATGGAAAGAACTCTTACAATTTTGATGTCATTCGGAACGGCAACACGTCTACAATGATAAACAAGAATTAGGGTCTATTAAATCTGTCACGAGTACCAGTATAAACTTTGTAACGACAAATTCGCAGTTTTTAATTTGCAAAACTTCAATACTTTTGTCGAATGAAGCATTTCTTCCTATAAGCTTGCTGGAAGTAAAGTGAACACTGCAGTGTGATGGTAATATACAAAGACAATCCTTGGCAACATTACAGTCAGCCGATGAACTAGTGCCGAGCACTGTACTCAGACCGAAAGCAAGCCAGAATTTTTCATAAGGTCTCAGTAAATATGTCTGCCTTCTCAGAAAGTTTATCTGTTTTCGAATTTTAAACCCAGTCGTCATAAAGGAAGAGTACAGACTCGGTTTAGCCATGGTCTTGGCAGGCAAATGTTGACAGTGTTCGGCATTTCGACGAGAGTTCTATGTTTGTCTGACTATTGAGAATGACTCTTCTTTAGGATTTAGAACGATAGAATAGGCTGGTTTATGGGTTGCTTTTCAACTGAAAATAACTGTTCAGATGAAACATTAAAACACTGAACTTTCTCTTCCTTCCTCCTCGCCAGGTGAACCTATCAGTCTAGCACCTCACCATCAGTTTCCAACACCATGGAAACGGTTGGGTATAAACCATACTACAGTCATTGACTATCGACTGTCGCAAAACGCCAGTGTATTGATAGATTAATAACACGTGAACTTACGTTTGGATACATCTGATATATTCTGGAGACGTGTTACAAAACGAATACTTGATAGAAGGAAATTAATTTACATAATGCAAATTCTTAAGGGGACTGGAAGCAGTGTATGATATCTTTGTTTACTGGAGTCATCAGAGACAAATATGTGTGTCAGGTACACCTATTTGTACAAAATCAGTCTAAGTCGGAGGTATAAAGTTATCTTGCTGTTGTTTTGTCGAGGTATCTGACATCTTTGTGTATTCTGCCATTGTACTTATGTATATTTGCATATATATTTCAAATAGGGAATGTTTGATGTAAAATGATTACCTAATCGGAATTTTTCTAGATCACGTTCATTGTATATACACTTCTCATCGCGACACTCGGAGGTGGCAGTCACCTTCGGTGTACCTCCCATCGTTTTAAATCTGTCTGATCAATTAAATGGCTGACCATCATTCATTTTAATTATATCCTGGACAAATTCCTAAATATTCATATGATGATGTGACACATTGGCTTGTAAAACTGATAATTAGTGCGCATGACCTAATGAAACTTTTAGTATAAAGGTTATACCTACGGAGGTCAAAACAATTTTCTAGTAAATGCAATATTTCAGCTGTTTTGGCATGCGTGGCTGTTGAGATGTAGCCTTTCCTAATAAAGTTTTATTTGTTGATAAAAGTCGGTTGTCTTGTGATTCGGCTCAGGTAATAATCTATCGAAAGCATAAATTCTACATGACGTCATTCCTTAGAAAATGCCTCCTAAGCTGGAAAGATTTCCGGAAGGTCTTAACTTAGAAGAAGTTATTTTGATCAACACTACGGACAAATAGCATAATGCTGTCTATGATCTTGACTCAGAGGACCATTTAAAGATGGTCGGACCCAATAACATTTGGCTGTGCTTCTCTGATTTAAAACTTCTTTCGCTGGACAACCCGAGAAAGTTAAGTTTAGCAGAGTTACATTCTTTGTAATGAAAGGGGGGGGGGCGAATTTGTTCCAGTTTAAAAATGAAGGTCCCTCTTAGCTATATAAAATCCCCACTAGCCCGTCCCCGTATCCCTTCATTTTCTCGAAAGTGACATCCCTGCCCCTTAAATAGATGTGTAGAATGAATCACGTTCAAAGATGGTTTCGCATGCAACTACCAGACAAGAAATATCTGGAGATCATCTTCGGAAAACGTAAGTACACTTGAAGACCTCATTCTGCAAGGCTTTGATGAGATTCAAGCATGATTGAAAATATAGCAAGATAGGATATTAGTCGAGACGATTTGACAACAGCGATATTAAATAAATAGTTTCTTCAGTAAACACACATAAATAACAAAGTAATAAGTTAGTAAAGGTTAAAATTCTCCTGCCAGGCCATTTAGTATTCTACCAATGACTTGTACCCTTTTCATTTGGTGGAATGTATTTGTTTATAGCCATATCCTCATATTACCATCTTTGTTGCTTAAAAAAAGTAAAAGTCAATTCATGAACACATAAAGCCTTAAATCAGTCCCAATCAAAGTGTTCACTGGGTTCGCTGTAACGATTTCTGGCCAAGCAACATCGAACGTCAGTTTGATAAGCGATTCTAGAAATGATGTCAATCTCGTCATCTCAGGAGAAACTCAGATTACTTGTTTTAAGTCAACTCCACTGTTATAGTTGGCACAAGACCGCTAATTAATTCCCCATAGGCCACCACAGTAGCGTTGAGCTCGATATTCCTATTTTAAAACATTCAGCGGCACGAATCATCTTAACAGGTGTTAGGTCAATGTCAGCTTGACTACTGATTAATTTTTCGTGTGGGCAAGTCCACGGAAATTTTGAGATAGCGATGAAAATAGCGCCCTCAGTGGTGTTTTTGACAAAATTCAGGCTTATTGTTATGATTTCTATTAGCCCTAGAACTCCTCATATTACCACCAAATGCTTCAGCCATTATTCACAACAGTCTGCGTTTTGATTCAGGCAGAAAAATATCTTTACAAAAATTCTTGACGTTAAAGTTCAAACTAAACAAGCATCCATACAGATATCAAGACTTCAAGGTCTGCACTATTTTTCTTCCGAACTCAGTTAAGACTACATCTCAAGGGATTTTCGCAGTCCAATATGTTTCTTTGTATAATGAATTTACCGTAAGTACAACTGTTTATCATTGCTTTTTTGATAGCGTATTTATTGAACCCACACAGGGTTACAGGTGAACAAACTCTTAGTTCAACTGGTACACCGTAAAGTTTCCAAAAAACAAGTATGGACATGCAACCTGATATGGGCTTTAATAAACGCACAAGTTTAAAACATACAAGAAGGTAAGAAAATAATGGAATCGGTGTGCACAATCATCGTTATCTTTTAAAAATTGCCGATTCACTCAGAACTGTGATTCTCCACCGAAACATAATGTAGTTTATTTTGTAACATCCTACTAGCTGGAAGGATCAGCTATGAATATCATGAGAGCCAGCTACTGCGAGTAAAATTGCTCGGTGATTCAGTGATTCCGTAAATTATTGAGCATTTACATATCCGAAGTGAATACGTTTTCAGGCATCATTGTGTAAATCAAAGTAAACAATTCACCGACAGAGCTTAAAACTTTGTCGAAAATGTTTCGAGCTCGACTATATTTCAAAACGCAAGTTATGAGAGAATCTTCAAGTAGAGTTCGAGTAGAATCCTTTTCATGGGAATAGATACCGAAATTTAACATACCCCGCAAGAGGGCGTCCTTCAAGTAGACAGAACTCACTGGACATACATGCCTGTGAGCGACGGGGTCCGGTCTGCTCTTCTAATTTCAATAACCCTTTGACACTTGCTTAATGGAGTTCTCAAATAGGAAATGATTGTTATAGGTACAAATTTAAGGGGTGAAAATGTACACTCTTGTTCCAGGGCTACGTTAAAATAGGTGAGAGTTCATGTTAAAGTGATAAGTCCAAAAGATGGAGAAGTATACCCCAGTATTCAATCAACGACTATTTATATACCATTGTATTAACTCGCTACATTTAGAAGGCAAAGGAAACAAAATTATCATATGACAAAACATTTGAAATATTTCATTGTATAATATCGCCAGTTTGTTTGTTTAAATTTTCGTTACTGGCATATCAACTGTAAATTAGTGGTGGTCGGCAAAGTTAATAAATAGTAGTTTACAAATATTCAAAATGAGAGAATAGAGATAACACGTCAACCTTTATGTTTTATTTTGACTTTTAATGATTCGAAAAGCGGCCACTTGGTCTGGTTACACTCACAGTTGCCATGTTAACAGACGTTCCGCGCGCGACATCACTCACGCCACGCAGTCAATGCAGAATATTTGCTTAAGCTTGTCTAAGAATCACAAGAACTATATTGAATTGGAGCTTGTCTAAAATTACAAGAATGTACGGAATGACCACGGGATAATATTACAAGATTCAAAATATTATTTCCTTTTTATCTACCTAAATTGTCATGCCGGCAACATCTCACGGAAGCGAAGAGAGGCAGCCATTATGTACTTTGCTTACTATCAAATTGCAAATGTAGTTCTGGAGCACTCAAAAGCTAATGACATTTATCATGCACAACTCTACCTTTACTGCAAAATATCACGACTGATATTTTACGGTAAACGTCAACAGGATGAATTGATATTGGCATGAGTATATGTAACAATTATAATGACAATAGATTTTTCCTTGATTGATTGGCTAGTGATAAAGATTTATGATATATAAATGAAGCCAAGTTTTTCAAGTACTTACACCCGTGACCACCTAACTGTTTATTAATCCTACTTGTTGCTGTCAGAAATTCTGTTTGTACGAAGGCAAAACCAGGAGTTGTAAATGAGAGCTGTCAAGATTCAGATAACATTTCTATGCATAACACTCGCCCATATACCTTATTTGTCCTATCTACACAATAAAGAAAGGAAAATAATTTGTGCCATTGTAACTTAGATATTATTGTCCATAGACCAAATATGAATTTTCTTGTGTTTATTGTTTTTTCCTTATCACCGTGTCTCTTTACGTTATGAAAATCAGTGCAACATAATCTCAATTCTAAAGACACTGTCTGCATAAGGCACACAAGTTTGTCTGACGCTAACAGTAGTGATTCCATAAAAGGTGTTGCTTTAATAAACTAATTTTGGATAGAGGCTTTAAAGTTGAAGAGTGGTATATTGTGTTTACATACAGATAGTTTTCAATCGGATTCGAACCCACAACATACGGCATCAGTCGCCTAGCTGAGAGGCCTGAGACAGAACCAGTCGGCTAAATCTCCACTCCCAAAAAAGAGTGGTTCAATAGCCGGCTAAGTTGTTACATTTTTCTGACTGAGACCTTTCAACACGTTGTAGAGTTCGTGAAGCACTCACGCACGCATGCTCACTATCATACATCGCACATACACACTTTATCGAAGCGAAGAAACGAATTTCATCGCTCTAACTGGGCGAACGATAACCTCGGGGACAATTCTGTCCACCAGCAGTGTTACCGACCCAGGATAGAAAATACGGATAGTTTTCAATCGGGTTCGAACCCACAACATACGGCATCAGTCGCCTAGCTGAGAGGCCTGAGACAGAACCAGTCGGCTAAATCTCCACTCCCAAAAACGAGTGGTTCAATAGCCGGCAGTTGCCATTCATTAGATCTCATTTACAACCCCGACAGGGTCTAATTAGTCTTTATACAGGCAGAATTTCTGACTGCTTCAAGGAGGCTTAATCAACAGTGAAGTGGCCACGGGTACAATTTACTAAGACTGGCCTAGAAGAGATTAAACCTGGCCTTTTTGAACGTTACATATTCACCATTAAAGAATAGACGAGTCCTAAGGGTGTAACAGAAGCTACAATATTGTAACTTTATTTGAACCCTGAGATCCTTGCAGCTGAATTGTATCACTGGACATAGCTCTGTCTGTAAATCTTCGTTTCAAACCTGTGACACCAAGAAAATTATGACATCATACATTGATAGGTAAGGTACATCCTGCCAGTGACTCCGAAATCTTATGAAATTACAAGCTATGGCATGCATGGATGCATAAATTACAGTTTGTTTTCATATTTACATGTAAACATAGATAAGCGTTCTTACCATCGCATGTTTTCTTGCATGACACAAGAGTTTATCCATCAAAGTTACAGCCTACATAGTCAACAAATAACTGCAAAGCTACATGTTTCGGCAAAATCTGATATTGAGCAAACGGCACAGCAGATACTCACTTTTTTGTTTAGAAAAGGAAGAAGGTGTATGTACCATAGCTCTTATATAATTAAAAGGAACTTTTGACAAGATGTACCGCAACTGAATTTCTAACAAACTCTGGCCAAAGAGTGTCTCTGGAAAGTTGTAACAAATGTTATGGAGCTACCTATCTGAGAGGTCAATCAGGGTTGTTTTGTAAGGCCAGACTTTAGAAGCTTCATCCATTAATATTTTGTGCGCCTGAGATCTATACTTTATTGATGATCTTGTTAATGTGTGTACAGACACCTTCTACCTTTATGCTAATGGTTCAACACTGTAAGCTCCTATACAATCATTTCAGGACAGCAATGAAGTTTCAGTTGTCTTCAGGGAGATTTTGACAGGAAAGATTGGGCTGACAGATGGAAAACAGAAGATTATAATGTACTATAGAGACTTCAAGCTAGCAACAAAGGACAAACTCGAAATTGTAATTGAAACCGTCGATAGCAAGCTCGTGTGGTCAAACACATCAAATTCATAACTGCCAAAGTCGGGCAACAACTTGATTTTTTGAGGAAAGTCTCCGACAAGCTTGACCCATCGAGAAGTGCAACAGTGTACTAAGAACCAGTCCGCAGTGTAATGATTATGCAACTCTGTGTTGGATGAATGCCTCATAAACTACTCTCAGCTAACTTGAAAACGTCGAGCAGAAGACACTTAAGATTACAGGTAATGTTGAAGCCATTGCCTGCACTGTGTTTTCCATTCCAAGTCTGACCCATAGGCGCAAGATTACTGCAGTGTAACTTCTCCACAAATGCATACCAGGCAGTGACCAACGGATCTATACAAAATGCTTTCTCCTCTACTAAACAGTCTGCGTGTGACTCCATCCAATACATGCCATGCCATGCACTTTCCGTTCTCGATGCTAGAGTTCAGTCCTTGGAAAGAATCTTCATCCACTCGGCTGTTCAGAAATGGAACAGTGTTCCTGATTGTGTCGTTGGTAACATCTCTGACATTGGAGTTCAAGCCTTTAAAGGTAAGAGCATTGTCTCCTCCTGACAAGGCCATAATTCCTTGCTTTTAAGTTTCCATTTGAGCTGCAGTCCACCATTTGATTGGCCCAATTAAGCTCCACTAACGTTGTGTTGAGCAATTCTTTACATGTGTTTGTTACATACAAAAACTTCCTGTATCTTTGACAAGCTCATTTTTTATTTTTTACCCATTTATCAATCTGTTGCTTAGTATAAGGCCACGTGCATGGCATGGATCGCTTTAAATGGTGCCTTGAAATGTTGTCCGCGTCCATATTTTGAATATCAACATTTTCAATGGTGACATGCTGTCATACAAAGGGATAGTGATGGATTTAAACCATTTTAGCCTGGAAGGCCGTCCAATCTGCCCCGATCAAGCTGACTGCATGAAATCATTAAATAGAAAGTTGATATAGTTCAAAAATGATTTAATTTGGAAGCAAAAAGGAAACTGACAAATATTATGTCGACTTAAAATGTACACTATTTTAGGCAGACTTTAAAACTCATATGAAGTCTGTTGATTGTTGATATGCCATCTTAGTGTTTACTACATGAGATGCAGGTTATTTAATGCTATAAAATAATATAGATGTTATCTCATCATTTATAGGCTATTATTTTATGAAAATTTGAAGGATATCAACCAGCATTTTCCTTTGGTAAAAATGATAGAAAGCACCTGACAATAAACTTGAGTAAACCTTTAATCAAAACGAATATATGTATCTTACTTCAAGCAATACGAATATGATACATGCAAGCAATCTAAAATTATAATTATATTATAATTGTTTTTGAAAGGAAAAAAATGAAGAATCTGTACTTTATACAATATTAATATCCTCAGACTGTGTCGTGTATCACTGGCATAGAATGATATGGAGGGCATTCCTACCCCTACCTAGCTGAGAAAACTTAACTCAAACAATTCTATCATACATACATCCACATAGGGAAGAAAACAAAAAGTGACATTTTTTAACATAAATTACGAAATTTGCCTTGATGATCCATTTTGCTTCGGAATTTAATGAAAAATCATGTTTAAGAGACTAAGAAAGATTTCACGATAAACAAAAAAGGCTGTAGAACATGTCAAAAAGCAGATAAATTTATGGTGTTCCAATTGAAATAGATGATGTCCATAAGGATTGGATAGGTGCAAAGATCGTGCAAAAAGTGTGACGTATAAAGAAATTAGGTAAACTCACCAATCAACCGATCTAGGAGAGTGTATTTTTGAAAACAATGACAGATATCAAAGTTATCTCCAACTTCCTCGTGTTTTACCAGTCAGCTAGCTGTTGCCATGCATCCAAACAAGATCAAAAGTAAATTTTCGAAAATTGCCAATGCACGATAGGGTACAGTGTGCATACATAAAATACTTTTCAATCTATAACTTAATGTTTAATCATTTTCTGAAGTCCTCAGAACCCAGGCAAATTTAATGCAGTGCTGGTAAAATGCGTTATGGTTATGCGTTTTGCAAACAAGTACTACTATTCCCTTTTCAAACAAACATGCTAATCTATAAAACACTACTCTGATATTGTCTATGTGGGAAGTGCGTAGACGTTATAATCTGTACATTTGACATGCACGTATGTATGCAATTGAAATAAAGATGTCTTTTGAATTGTGACTTTCTAGACATAGATGTAATACAAATATTAACATGAATTTTAAGGGATAGCATTGTTCCAGTGTTAAACTAAATGGCGTAAATATCGTGACTTTATTAATAATTGATCCATCCTTTGCAAATATCCATCAATAAATTTCACAGCTTGATAGGATGAATGAGAATAGAATATGTTTTCAAAGCCGCAAAGAGTATCAAGGTTATTTTTGTTGTTATCGGCCTAAGCAATTAGGTAATATTTGCTCATTAATGACCTTGAAATAAATATTTTGCATTAGTTTAGTTACACATCTCTATCGCCATGATTGTGACATACATACACAGTGGAGAGAAGGAAAGCCAGAGTGGTGTCAACATTTCAAATGGTATTTCAGGACAAAGTTAGTGTACTTTAGATGTTTAAAAAACAGGGATGACTTCGCTCTGTTCTGCAAATATAAGCCATGACAGTTCTGTCATTTTCTTCTTACAGTTTTTCCATGCTACACTCACAAAGATTAAAACCGTTTCATATATCCAGAAATAGGCATAATTTCACTCTAAGGTTTATAAGTATTCCCATAATTTACCCTTTGATTTATTTCTTACTCATTACTAGCAGTATGGATCTGACAATGAGAACAGAGCCTTGGCATTTGTCTAGAATGAGACAAATACAGTCGGAATATTGTGAGGTAAGAAACTGAAGATGTCGGCATTCTCCATTCTAAAAACCAATAGCAAGGTTTATCTGTAGACAACAGGATGTCAAAGCTGGACAGTGGATTGTTCAAGGATGTCAGTATTTACAAGACAGTGACCAATTCATGAAAAAGTCCTGTTGCCATTTTATGTCATAATCCCATTATCTGAACTCTAGTAATTAGAAAGAGGCCACAGTCATAGCCATATTTTGTACCACTGGGTGATCACAATCATAAGTGATAAACGAAATATCCTAAAGTTAGGCCCCATCGAAGCCACAAGTTGTTTTAAACATCAAAGTGAACATTCGACTTAAAAAGTGAGTGGATTTAGCCTTTAAACCAGATCATTCAGATTTCAAGTTTCCATATCAAGGAAATCTGCACGTATATAAGGAATGATGACAAGGTTACTGTGTTCCTTATATTCAGACGCATTATACTGCACTCATAACCTAAAATTACCCACAAGTACATTTCAAGTGTGAGTTACTACGGGTATACAGGTAAAGCTTTTAGGAAGTTGAGTAACTTTGTCATACATCAGAATTTAGTGACCCATATTATGATTTTTGCTCAAGGATCTGATATCAGGAGATCGTAACAACGTCCATGGTAGGTGTAGTTTTCTGACCGCATCACTCAAATATGCAGTCACATAGGTTAAACTGCATATAGCGTTTCTGTGAAAGAAAGCAACTGGATGTCAAATCTCAAAGTTAAGATGTTTCCATTAAATCGCCATCTTGAATTTTACCAGTCACATCATTTTAAATTTAAAGACATTGTGATATTCCTCGCAAAGGTACAAGCACTATTTTAATATGCCATGCTCGACGCTCAAGGCACCTAAACAGAAGCACGCTTGTCGACAAATCTACCACTCTGTAGAAGAACAGAAAATATTCGTCCTTTAGCAAGATGTCTGGGCTGAACAGGTAAATGAATTTCTAGTGGATGAATCATAAAATATTTTGTAAAAGGATGACCCTTCTCCTGTCAAAAATATCGACGCCATTATTTCTTATATACGTAGTGTCGCCCAATGTAACAACAGTGGCTGTTACTGTGACTTTCAACACGGCTCAAAGAACATCAATCCAAATGTCATTGTTGCAGCCAAAATTGAGCCGTGCAATTTGTTTCGATGAGTATTCAAAGTTAAATTTACCTAACGCAAAATGATTTGTCGCTGATATCTACGTTCTCACGCTACCAAGTACGGACTCGGAACATTACGTCATCGATATCATTGTTTATGTAGTCGTTTAATGTCAGTCCACTGTTCGCTCATATTCCGCCAAATTAATATTCGTTGATTTAAACTTTCAATCGTTGATATTTTGATAGTAAAATCATTCAGTTACTGATACACTAAATACCCTTTAAGCTGCGCGCGAATATCTTTGTTAGAATCGCAGCTTTGTCTGGGACGAATATCTGTATTCACAATAAAAAATAGGTTCAGTGCGGAAGTTTTTTGGTTGAACATGGAATTGAAAGTGCGCAATTGGTGGACAGCAATTTCACGGGCCCTGTAACGGCGACAGTGGACACCACAGATGCAGAATTTGTTGTCTAACCACAGAAGTTGCAGAATAAAGTCGGTATGTTGATAACTTCAAGGCTGTGTTATGTCTAACATTGATGGACGCGTGAAACAAACGATGGTTTTGACCATATCACATTCTAACAAAGATGGCGTATTAAGTTAGGCCTAACTCCGATTCGTATCAAGTTCGTCTTGATTGAAAACAGTATTATTATACCTTGGACTTGAAGTACGCGGAGAAGTGTTTCAAGTATAAAGTCTTTGTAATCAGTCAACCTGGGATATACGAAAATAGGACTGAGAAGTACTGACAAATTTGCATCATGGCAACCGGTGGAAGTCAAAGTAGTGAAGCTGGGGTGCCCGATAAAATTCATGACAAAGTTCCTCGTGATCAGCGAGATGTAGCTGCAAGTACAAGGTGGGACGAAAGTGAAGTTTTATTTCTTGGTCGTAGAAGGGCAGGCCTTGCCTCTCGTGTTACTGTTTGTTATAGTAAATTCTGCAAAGCAGATGATGATAACAAGTCTGTGGAAGAGCTTGAAGGATTATATAGCTGTCTAGAGGTTGCCTTTCAGAGGTTTAAAGAGGTTCATATTCAGTATGCTGGTATTATCGCCGCTTTGGATAAAGTTAAATTCGATCGATGCACAAGTCACTACCAGGAAATGCAAGATGTTATGACACAGGCCAGAGATCGATGTGAAGCTGCATATACCAGAGAGTGTAAAGTTACTGATGACGACATAACCCCTCAAGATAGTGTTTCCATGGCAGGCTCGGATAACTGCTCAAAGGTTAGTAAAGCCAGCAGTACTGCATCAAGTACACTTGCAAAACTCACTGCAAAGAAGACTGCATTAGCTACTAAGGCAAAATTGATGGAAGATCAATATACCTCCAAAGTGGAAATCAAAGAGAGGATGGGAAAAATGATGTTGGAATTACATTGTAGGCAAACTGCTGCCATTGAGAAGGCTCAAGAGGCTGAAAGAGAATTACTAATACATGATGTGCCTGCAACTGGTGTGAGTGGTCTATTGGTAAACGTCAACCAATTAGCCAGCTCATCACTAGCATCTGAGTAGCCCAGGGTAATGGAAACGAGTGGTCTGTTGGTAAACAACACTCTCCAATCTCAGGAAACGAGATGCAGAAGAAAAGGCAATGGAAGCGGAAGTTAAGAGGGAGTGCTTGGAACTGAGGGCATTGACAGATATGCAGAAACTTGACATGGAAGTTGAGTTGGAAACTACTAAAATAGAAGAAGAAACATTAGCGAAGCTGATAGAAGAAGAGATTGCATTGTCGGCTATGAAAATTGAAGAACCTGCTGCATGGTCACATGATGTGCCTGCAACTGGTGTGAAGACACCTATGGAAAAAATACTTCATATTCCAAATTTAAACCCTGCAGCAACACAGTGGAAGCCCACTTCACAAGTCCAGCCTCCTTCAATGTCAAAGGTCGACACAGGTTTCCCTTCAGAACAAGCTTGTACATTTCAGGAAGCTACTAAGTTTTCCCCGTGTCCCGAATCAACAATAACGTCCCATGAAGACGTCAACCAATTAGCCAGCTCATCACTAGCATCTGAGTAGCCCAGGGTAATGGAAACGAGTGGTTTGTTGGTAAACAACACTCTCCAATCTCAGGTAAACAACACCGTTGCACAACGTCAACTTGTTGATGCCATTCGGTTACCTAAAACCAATATTTTGATGGCAATCCCTTGCGATATGCAGTATTTATGAACTCTTTTGACAGCTTTGTTGACAATTCTACAGTTACTGATGCAGACAAACTTACTTGCCTTCTGGAATATTGTGTTAGCAAGGCAGGCAAAGTTATTGAGCCTTGTGCACTCATGGAACCCTCGGCGGGTTACAAGAAAGCCAGAGAATTGCTGAAGAAACGCGTTGGGGATCCTTACACTATAAGTCAGGCATGGGTCAGTAAGATAATCAGTGGACCACCCATAAAGCCAAATGATAAGGTGCTAGAACCGATGCTGTTAAAGATGGACAGGGATCATTTAATAGCAGAGCAGAGAGTTCAAAGTCACAGAACAAACTCAACTGTCATATTTGTGGCCAAGGACACTCCCTGACAGTTTGTGATCAGTTTAAGAAGATGACTCCTCAGCAGCGAGTGGAAGCAGTGAAGAAAAAAGGTCTGTGTTTTGGCTGCTTAGACTACAGTAACCATGGCCTTCGCAAGTGCAAAAGAGCAAATGTTTGTCCTGTAAAGAATTGTGGTAGGAAACATGCAGTCCTGCTTCATAATGGTTTCATCTCTGCTTCATCGGCAACTGAAACAAAGTCAACTGTTGGGCCAAGCAATAATCGAGACCAGAAGGTACAGGAAGAAGCACAAAGCTATGCTTGTGGGCAAACAGAGCGTGATACACTTTCAGTAAAGATAGCTCTGCCTACTTTGCCAGTCTCTGTAAGAGGAAAGGGACAAGACAAGTTTATCAAGACACAAGCACTCGTAGATTCTGGTACTTACAGAACATTTTGTTCAGTGGCTTTAACAGAACAGTTGCAGTTAAAGGGTCAAGAAACTGCTTTGTCCTTGGAAACTCTTGGAGAAGACAAGACTGTTGCTGCTGTCGAAGTGGAGTTAGAAGTTACTTCAACAACAGGTCGGCGTAAAAAACGCAAGATAATCAACCTGCCTAGAGTTTATGCTATACAGTCATTTCCGATATTGAAGGGAAATGCGGTGAATGGCGATATTGCCAAATGGAGTCACTTGCGAGATCTCAAGTTACATCAAGATGATTTAGACAATATATCAATATTCATTGGTCAAGATGTTCCTGTCGCACTCATCCCATTAGAGGTTAGGTATGGCCGACTTGATGAGCCTTATGCAACCAGAACTGTTCTGGGTTGGATGTTAATTGGACCTATTGCAAGATCATCAGATGAGTCTGTAGTGAGCAACTTCATTAAGGCCGATTTGAAAAGCACAGATGACCATTTGGAATCTCAGGTGGAGCAGTTTTGGAAATTAGATAGTGGGCCAGTTCTAGCCAAGTCAAAACCACACTCTTCGCAAGATGACAAGAGGGCAATAAAGATTTGGAATGAGTCTGTTTCCATGAAGGACGGACATTATTATTTGGATATTCCATTTATAGACTCGACATCAAGATTGCCTAACAATTGGAAACTAGCAGAAAGGAGACTACAGAGTCTTGGGAAAAGACTGGCAAAGGACAATGAGCTACAGCAGAAGTACAAACAAGGTATTCACGAGCTAATTGACAAAGGTTATGCAGAGCGAGTATCTCAAGATCAGATAAATCAACCAGAAGGATATATGTGGTATTTGCCGCACCATAATGTGGTTCATCCGGATAAGCCAGATAAGTTTCGGATTGTTTTTGATTGCGCTGCAGAATACGAAGGAACTTCCCTGAATAAGCAAGTACTTCAGGGTCCGGATCTTACCAATAACTTGATAGGAGTACTATTGCGCTTTAGGGAAAAGCCAGTCACTATCATGGGAGACATAGAAGGCATGTTTCTTCAAGTGAAAGTACCCAACAAACATAGAGATGTCTTGCGATTTCTGTGGTGGAAAGATGGACAGATTGGTACTGAACTTGAAGTTTTCAGAATGACAGTTCACCTATTTGGAGGTGTTTGGAGTCCAAGCTGTGCCAGTTTTGCTCTTAGGAGGACAGCAGAAGACTATATATATATATATATATATATATATATATATATATATATATATATATATATATATATATATATATATATATATATATATATATATATATATATATATATATATAGACTTTGCCCCTAAAGTGATAGACTCAGTGAACAAAGATTTTTATGTCGATGACTATCTTGGGTCGTTGGATTCGGATGACAAGGCTGAACGAACTATAGCCAGTCTGAGTGAATTACTATTCAAGGGAGGTTTCCGTCTGACAAAGTGGTCCTCTAATAGGAAGAAGGTCATACAATCTGTGCCGCCTGAAGATCGAGCCAAGAAGGTGAAGAATCTTGATTTAGACAGAGATACTTTGCCAGTGGAGCGTGCATTGGGTACTCATTGGGATACGGAAACTGATATGTTTGGTATCAAAATACGTCAAAAGGTTCCGGTCTTCACTCGTCGTGGACTTCTGAGAATTACTAGTTCCGTATATGACCCACTAGGATTTGTATGTCCTTATGTGCTTCAGGCAAAGAAAATATTTCAGAAAGAGTGTAAACGCGGAAAGGACTGGGATGATGATATTGACCCTGTTAACTCCCAGAAGTGGAAAACATGGCTGATGGAATTGCCTGAGTTAGAGAAGTTAAAGGTTAAATCCTAGTTAGAAGTTAGAAGTTAAATCCTTCTGATACCAGAAGGATTTGGCGAAGTGACGCATAGACAACTACATCATTTTGGTGATGCTTCAGAAGATGCCTATGGTGTTGTTTCTTACTTAAGAATAGAAAACGCCGAAAAGAAAGTACATAAATCAAGGTTAGCTCCCATACATCAGATAACATTTCCTAGACTGGAGTTGTGCGCGGCGGTGACAGCTGTAAGGATGGATAGTCTTCTCATAGGCAAGCTTCGGATGTCTTTAGAGGAATCAGTATTCTTGACTGACAGCACAACCATTCTTCATTACATCTGGAGTAAGACCAAAAGGTTTCAAACCTTTGTAGCAAACAGGCTTGCTATAATCCATGACGGTTCAAATTCATCACAGTGGCGATATGTAAGCTCCAAAGATAACCCAGCTGATGATGCTTCAAGGGGTTTAACGGCAAAAACTATGTTGGAGAGACGTAGATGGCATGAGGGTCTTTATTTCCTGTGGAGGAATCAGTGTAGTTGGCCCTAAGTGCCAGTATACAGCCCAACTACGTTGGACAGTGACAGTGAGGTGAAAAGGGAAACTAAAGCATGCGCTGCAGTAGTAAAGATAGAAGACCCAGTAAATCAACTGCTGCATTACTACTCTGAATGGTTCCGGCTTCGTAAGGCTGTAGCATGGTATAGAAGATTTGGTCGATGGTTGAGCTGTGGGAAACCAAAGTTGAAACGCCTTTTCACAGTGGCAGAGATAGGGGCTTCTGAGAAAGCTATCATTGCGTACATCCAGAAAATAAATTACGCTTCAGAGATACAATGTCTGAAATTGGGAAAGCCAATTACCAAGAAAAGTTGTCTATACAGCTTGGAGCCATTCTATGATGCAGATGGCTTGCTGAAAATCAAAGGAAGATTAGAAAGGGCTCCAATAGCTGACGCAACCAAACATCCAGTTATCATTCCAAGAGATTATTATATGCGGAGCTTTTGGTCAGAAATGTTCATGTGTGGGAATCTCATCATTGTGGTCGAGAATTTGTAATGGCTATGCTCCGTCAGAAGTATTGGATTCCTCGGGCGAGACCATTGGTGAAAAGGATCTTGCGAGGATGTGTCATCTGCAAGCGTCTAAAGGGAGACTTGCAAAAGCAAAGAATGGCAGATCTACCAGTTGACAGAGTCAACCCACAATGTGCCCCCTTCACGTACACAGGAGTTGATTGTTTCGGACCATTCTTTGTGGGAATTCAACCCACCCACTGCCTCAAATATGTGAGGAGTCTGGGAGCGACAAATTCGCACTGTGCGATCCATCCTAGTATCCTTGCTAAGAAATCAAGTACTGGATGATGAAAGAGTGGATACAATATTTGCAGATGTAGAGAATGTGATCAATAGTCGTCCACTTACAGTTGTATCAGATGACAGTAAAGATACACCTGCATTGACACCAAATGACCTGTTGCGTCCTGGTGAAGGCCACATGTCACCACCAGGTGTTTTTGGTACTAGGGATGCCTATGGAAAATGCTGGAGACATGTGCAGTTTGTGGTAAATGAGTTTTGGCGCCGTTGGGTTCAGGAGTATCTCCCTACTTTGATAAACCGTTCAAAGTGGATCTCCAGAAAGCGAAACATCCAGGTTGGTGATGTGGTTATCCTCCTTGATGAATCACAGCCTCGAATGCATTGGCCATTGGCTCGAGTAAAGAGAGTTTTCCATGCCAGAGATGGAGCTGTGAGATCGGTTGAAGTGAAAACTGCATATGCGGACAACGTGTGCAGACCCGTAGCAAAGATCTGCCTACTAGAAGCTTCAAGGGAAGAGGACTGACGAACAGTACACCTTTCTTTCAGACTTGAAACAGTCACAGTTCATTGCTAACTATTGCAAGTGTTTATATCCAAATTTAAACATTTCTTGTTCAAAACTAAATTCATATATCTAAATTGTTGTTGTTTGTTCATAGTTTATTAAAAGTATTGTAATACTTTGGAAATGCTTACCCCTAAGGACGCATTCGTGTTACGGCCAAAATTGAGCCGTGCAATTTTGTTTGTTTCAATGAGTATTCAAAGTTAAATTTACCAAAATGATTTGTCGCTGATATATACGTTCTCACGCTGCCAAGTACGGACTCGGAATCGATATCATTGTTTATGTATTCGTTTAATGTCAGTCCACTGTTCGCTCATATTCCGCCAAATTAATATTCGTTGATTTAAACTTTCAATCGTTGATATTTTGATAGTAAAATCATTCAGTTACTGATACACTAAATACCCTTTAAGCTGCGCGCGAATATCTTTGTTAGAATCGCAGCTTTGTCTGGGACGAATATCTGTATTCACGATAAAAAATAGGTTCAGTGCGGAAGTTTTTTGGTTGAACATGGAATTGAAAGTGCGCAACTGGTGGACAGCAATTTCACGGGCCCTGTAACGGCGACAGTGGACACCACAGATGTAGAATTTGTTGTCTAACCACAGAAGTTGCAGAATAAAGTCGGTATGTTGATAACTTCAAGGCTGTGTTTTGTCTAACATTGATGGACGCGTGAAACAAACGATGGTTTCGACCGTATCAGTCATATTGACATTAAATTGATAGAAAAACCACAATTTTGATGTTAAGAATCATTATAAGCGTAATTTTTTTTCCTCTTGGACAAGAAACTCGAGTTTGCAACGATTAGCACGTATAAGTAAACGTTGGTCGTCCAATAAAGCTACCTCAGTTAAATGTCAAGACTCTTCGTCATACGATATATCTAGGATTTGCAACCAGAAAAAGGGGCAATACGGCTTAGTTTTTTGTGGAAAATAAGAAATAAACTTTCATTTATTTCATCAGCTTAGGTCATGAAATCTATCTTAGAGAGCAAATGCTCGGTTTTTCTTAACAACCATTCGAAAATTTCGCTTATCGAACGAAACACGAGAACAAAACACATGATTTCAGGATGGTTTCATCCGCCATTAACATTTTGACAAAAGCTCGCGATATCTCACGAGAATTCATCTTCCAACTATGAAAGAACAACAATACATTCAATGGCTTTGTAAAGTGTAATATATTAGCTATGTATTCCTGGTGCAATGTCGTGTTCAGCCAGTCCATACTGTCAGCGTATTAAACTACATAGTCTACACGAAGGAAAGAGCAAAATCGCTGACAAAACGACGAAAAAGGTGACGTTTTCATAACAAGCGTAAGCAATAGTGAATGCTTCCTAGGTTGTACATTGTATATGCCACCATAGGCCTTCTGAAAGCTTTCAAAGTAGAATAAATATCACTTTGGATTCCGATACAATGACGGGCATCGGTCCGTATTTATTATGATAAAAGAAACGTTTAAACATTAAACAAAAATTTTAAAAAATCAACACTCCAAATAACTCCAAATAATGTAGTGCTATCCCCATTACCTTGTCATCAGTGTCTTCTTGTGTGCACTATTTACAACATTTATACAGGAATCCAATGGAGCAGAAACAGCTGTAGTTAGTCATTTTCCGAAGTGTGGTAATTGTGATTGTGATTCTTTCGAATGACGTGGCCGAATTCAATATATGGCGCAACTTTGAACGATCCAATTGACACCAAGTTCAGTCAACATTCACGCTATGATTCCAAAAAAGTTTGAAAAGTCGCAGTTGGTATCATCTTCACATACGTTATTAGAATTAAGCTGTTTAATATGACTTCCAAGATACGATTGGAAAACGGACAACTGTTCAATAAAATGCAAAACGTCACTGGTCGAAACAGCTGTTAGAGAATAACACTACGACGTATGTGTAATGTATTATCACGTGACTATGACGTGCAAACAACGAGTAAAGGAGGGGGAATCGAAATGAGATCAAATTAAATGTTGGGATTATGAAACAGCATCCAAACACTAAAACGAGAAATATATCGCAGTTAAAACTATAATGTCAACAAGATGTTTTACCACAGGTCAAAATACGTGAATTTCACTGCGCGCTCGAAAAACGTTGTCCCTTCCCTTACCCTGTGATCAAATAGAGTATGTCCTAAATACACCCTTTGTTATCATGACAACATTGTTGATTTACAGATTCAAAACATTAGCGCATAGCAATAAGACCTAGTAATCATTACAAATGCTTGAATATTGAATATGGGACTTTAAGAAATGAAACCTTTTCAAATGTTAATAGAAATTTATCCCCTGCAAACGCTGTCAATGCTGGACAAGGCCCCACATCACTGGTAGTGATGCTGTGCCCCGGCCAGCTACAACACCAGCAAAGTTAAGGAATACCCAACTCATGTCTTAGTGGGAGAAATGGGCCACCAAATGGGTGACCATTTAATGAGAAACTGTAACTGTAAAATACATCAAACAGGCCACTAATTGATGACACGCGAACATAATACAAAACGTGTGACCTTACAATAACTAACCTACTTACACTTGTGATAAAATTAAAGTTGCAAAGATGAGATACATCAATTAGGCAACAAAATTGGTGACCAATAAACTGACACACAAACAAATTTCCTTACAATGATTAACATGCTGATAACTGTGAAATACATAAAGTGGGCCACAAAATGGGTGACCAATTAACAGTCTAACAAAGAATTCACCTACATAGGTAACTCATTTAATCTTGCCCCAACCTTGTGGGGCCCAAACACAAATCCATACATGGTAAAATGTGGTGGAAAGGGGAGGAGGAGGGCGTTGTTAAAGTTCAGATGAGGTCCAGCTGCCGAAATGGCAGTCTTGCCTGGAGGACGTCTCAGGGCATAAGAGGATGGGACAAGCCCACACGATGACCTCTTGACCTCCGCCACAGGTGGCGCTGTATGAACGTATGCAGGAGATAAAATTCCTTACCTTTGTAACTTCTTTTATCCCCTGCAAACGCTGTCAATGCTGGACAAGGCCCCACATCACTGGTGGTGATGCTGTGCCCCGGCCAGCTAAAACACCAGCAAAATTAAGGAATACCCAACTCATGTCTTTGTGGGAGAAATGGGCCACCAAATGGGTGATCAATTAACAGTCTAACAAAGAATTCACCTACATAGGTAACTCATTTAATCTTGCCCCGATCTTGTAGAGCCAAAACACGCCGAAAGACCCACCTTGTGTCGGCCCCACAAGAAGAAAGTCCACATCACTGCAGCCCCTGCGAACAGTGACTTGTCTTGATTGCTACGTTGACCCGTGCCGTGTTGAGAAACTGGCAAATGAACTGTGACTCATGCATGTTTCACAGATGTATGCAAAATTTATACTGGCACAGCACCAGTGTCTAACTAGCAATAACTTAGCCATCCTACTTATATAATGTGCTTGGCTACGCTACTACCTTCTGTTTTATTGCAGCAATAGAGGTAAATCCATAACAATTGTAAAGTCTGTAAACTACGTTTTGTACTATATCTACAAACGAGTCTTGTTGACCCCCTCTTTGTATTACTACCTTGGGAAACGAGTCTGGTTGATCCCCCTCTTCTTATTTATTACTACCTTGGGAAACAAGGAACAAAACTCGAATTGAGTAACTGTATTTCCTACTGTGGCTAAACATAAACCAAAGACAGACTTGCTCTAAAAAACAGAGATTAAAAAACAACCTTTTGGAGGGAAAAATTCTCTCTGAAAAAGTCATATGGAATCACAATGCGTGGAATGCAAAGATAGCAAAAATAATTGTTAGCAATGTGAAATGGAATCTGCTAGTCTGGAGGAAGCGCATAGTGTGAACCTAAAAACTTCCTGTACATCATAAACATATTTCTAACCAGCTTCCTTGCCACCCTACAAAGCATACTTGCTCCTTATATGTTGTCACTTGAACATTTTTCGGGACATCAGATAATAAGCCAGAATGGCACAATCTACTGCAGCCCCTGCGAACAGTTACTATGCTAAACTTGGCCTTAAACTGATGACCTATATATATACTTGTTTCATAACTTAACTGATTGTACCCAACGGCCATTTAGGCAAATAGACTTCATACGTCTAGAACCTCTGGATGATTGCTGGAGAGCCTGTTTTTAAAGTAGCAGTAATGCACTCATATTGATAAAGGAAGGTTAAAAATTGTCACACTGCCAAACCAGAAAACACAGCTGATTTCCCAATAAATTGACTCTACTTGAAAGGGGAAGCTGGCTTACAACATTTGACTCTGTACCACGCATGGCGCACAGTTGCTGTACTAAATCTGGGTCTTCCACTGGCAAGCAGATTCCAAACATCTGAAACCTCTGATTGGTTATTGGAAGGCTTGCCTTTGTAAATATATGTGCAAGACATAGCAAGATAGATGAGCCATTACTATAACTTTGAAGTCTTATGTACAGAAATACAGCTTCATATTGATCTAGAGAGGATAAACTTATATATCCTAACGAATAACTGAAAACAAAATTATATGTCCATTTTGTAAAGTTGATGTTGTTGATTGTTGCCTTGTAGCCCTAGTGTCTGATGCAGGATTTGAATATGCTGAGTGGCAATGAGGTTAGCTGCCTTCTTCTTTTTGTACAGTTTTTGTTTATGAGCCATGCCTGTTGGTGAAAACAAAGGTAGAACTAGGCAGAAAAAGAATTCGACAGAGTCTAATTAATGTGGTTGCATTATACCTATTACACAGCTAATAGGTTGAGTAGCAGATAGAATCAAACATGGGAAAACCCTTAAAGGAGCCCGGGCAGTAACATGCTGACACTGCCTCCCACATATGACAAGCGGATAAAATGACACTGCTACTGACCTAGTCGATCCAACAATATGGGGGAAAACACAGCTGGGAAACAAATTCCACAAAGGGAAGACGCTGTACCCACAGCAACACCCTACATATTGGACAAGCACAGCCAAATCCAACCATGAGGGAAATTCCACAAGGGAAAAATGCAAAAGCTGAACATACAGCAACACCCTACATAGTGGACCAGCACAGCCGAATCCAACCATGAGGGGAAACCCAGCTGAAAAACACACTAAATTCCACAAAGGGAAAAAGTGAAAATGCTGTAAATACAGCAACACCCCACATTGAGAACCTGTAATGGGCTGTAAGCCCAGCAAAATCCAGCTTAATGGGAAGCAATAAGCAGGGCTGCCAAACATAATTCGCATGACTCAGTCTGACGCCACTTTGTTGCAGCAATATTTCGACCACAGCAATGAAATGTACAGCAAGCAAACTTTATGAAGTACAATCTTGACAAATGTGAACTGGCTGATCTTGAACACATAACTAGTAATGGTAATGAATCAAAGTGAGACTTGAGTGGACACCTTTTGTAACTTCTTAATATAACTAACGAAATACTGCAGTTCTGTTGCCGTTGCTCTTTGTTTTTCATCGGACCATGGAGGAATTGTTACGTATCATATAGTGACTATTCAAATAATACAACCTACACAACATGACCTAAATAACGCACAATGACCCGGTTTGTTAGATTGTGTGCATTTTAATCAATTACTGTCGCAACTACTTATATCATGATGGTAATATGACGACTTTGTGGCATGAATTTTCGAACTTTGTGAAAAAAGACAAAAAATCAAGACCCAGCTTTGAACTTTCAAATTTAGTACTTAATTCAGATGCAAATTTTGACGGATGTGCACTCATGGGGGTGTGTTATGTTAAACATTGTTCTTTCGGTCACGTTAATCGATACCAGACACAATATGTTTGTGGTGCTTCGCATGAGAAAATTCTAACCAGAATTTTTATGTTTTTATTTTTAAATGAACTTGCCAAAATATAAGAGAAATGGGCAAAGCTTCTTGACAATCTACATTTTCTGTCATGTCGCATAACCGTCACATTACGATGCCCCTTCCATGGTTAGCTATTTGGTCATATGTCCATTGACTTCACAATCCAAATTACTGATACAGTGACAAAGCGACGCACTGATACCATTCGGTGATGTTTTAAGTTTTAAGCATTTTTTTTTGTGTGTAATCCAATTGCAGTTAATTATTTTTCCTGTGAAAAGAAAATTAAAAAAGGAATCATATTTTCCTTGTGTTTGACCTGCTGTGTAATTTCAATAATTGCTAAAACTAATTTTTCAGTATAGAATGAACATGAATTATGAAACCTACTTCATATGTTGTGATGGGGAGAATTTAGGAGAGTTAAACAGTCCAAGACATCTAAAAATATGGCTCAAAGTGTGACTTGAAAACTGCAAAGTTCATCTGTTCGATTATTTGTTGTAAGTAAAGCAATTATACAAGAGGAGAAATTGCAGTGTTATTGATTAATTCCCAGCTTTTTTATGCGAAATACGCTTTGTTTTTATTCAAATTATTATTATTATCAAGATATTGTTGGCATACATTTAATGTCTCAAGCAATTGTTCTTGACCATAAAGGTTTGTTCTAAATTTGACATGTAACGGAAAAAACAAAACACATTCTTAAGCATTACAGGAAGCGTATTTATTCTCTCTCAATCTTTCGATTGTAATTTTCTGTTTCAGTCAAAATAATGTAGGGATTTAAATGTCAAGATGGTTAGATTTTTAGCCACATACTGCATTGCTCAGTTAAAGAGTGACTTGTATCTGAAGTATCTTTCTGAATTGTGAATGTCAATTGCAGGGTAAATAGAGATGAAGAAAAGCCTATCCAGGAAAGCCAAACTCAAAGGGAAAAAGTACAGAAAATGTGCATAGGTGTCGACAAGCAACCGTTTCAGAGGAAACCCTTCGAAAGAGTAGCTGGTGAAGAATCGATAATGGAATTAAATTGGTCCAAATTCGGTGGAACTCTTGAAAAATGCCTTTGCCACAAGATACAACCCAGCAACCTGACACAATCGAGGCCTTCCATCTATCACGTATTTTGCAACGGACATCTAGCAAGGTAAGGTTTCAATTATTTACATCGTTCGCCTTTACTTGTTGCACTTAAATCCTTTAAACATGCTGTGCCTTTCTGAAAGGTATGCCATCTTTAAATCGAGAAAGTTAACAAGTGCCGATGCGAAATCAGAGGTACAGGCACGTTTGCATTTTGGATAATTATCTCTTACAAATCTCTCTCATAGGAAAGTTGCCCCATCCTCCTCAAACTGCCGATAGAGCAATTACCCCCCGACATCTATCCTTTTAATGAACCATAGAAGTTACAGCATTTAAGCACTTCTTTGTAGGCTTTCGTGACTCAACATACAGGACAACATCCCATCTACATATACATTTATAAATTCGTGTAATGCAAAATCCTTATGTTAATAAGGAAATGAAAGTGAACAATCTTTGTTAAATTTGCTACCCTGATTTATATGTTTAATATACGATTATTTTTGTAATGAGGTCAATTGTAAATGTTGTTTGAAGATCGATGCACAATGTAAACATAGATCTTCAAAACAGGTGAATATACATATATTACTATATTGTGTTATCTCCACAAACATATAAACATAAGGGGATGACCAATAATAAAGGGACGTTCATTTTGTGAGAATAAACTGCTTAATTAGCTATTATACGATGAAAATGAGTCAGTACTCTTTTTTGATAAAACGTTCCTCAATGTTCTTACAATGTTAAGAAGCCATGTTATCGCGACGAGATACTGGGAAGAAATTCACATTTCATTATTAGATTGTATGTTTGACTTCAGTCCTGTATTATGTTGCAGGCAAGAAGTCCATTTCTTCACGAGAGGAATGAAGACGTCGATGAGTATGGCGATGCCAGTAGTGGATTCTATTCGGAATGTAATTGAGAATGCATATTTCAAATTATTAGCCTAGTTAACCTTGTATAGAACTTGTAGTTGAACAAAGCAGAGAAGTGTCAGTTCTCTAATGATGCAAAGTGTTACGACAGAAACGCCCTCTATAATTTCTTCTAGTGTATAGCCATGTGACAAAGTTGGATCCTTTTGTTTCCTTCTGCTTGTTTGTGTGACCAGGTGATGATAAATAATGTATTTTTTGTCGTATGTTTGCGTGACTACGTGTTATGAATAATTTATTTCTTTTGCCGTATATAAACCTTCAAACGTGCCACGTGTGGAGCGTCGTCGGATATTCAAGTCTACGGAGCGGAGCCTCTCAGTTTTTGAAGACAGAGCCCGGTTTGACTGGCTTTTGTCCGAGTCTACCTGCTGGTGCTGAAAACTATGACTGCGGTTTGGAAGTAACTTTGTGTGGCTGTAGACGCCTAAAGAAGTTCTAGTAACGTACGTATGAGTACATTCCTGTGATTAAGAAACGTCTTAGTGGTAAGAGTTTCTTGTTGCGACTTCCACGTTGATCATCGTCTGAATTTGTGAGTCGAGCTGCTGAATATTGTCTGAACTTGTGTGACCAGGTCTGCGGCTGTTTCCCGTGGACTGACACGTCGCGGAACGGAGTGGGCACTGGGAACCAGCGTGATTAAAGAGAGGAGAGAGCTCTCGTCGTCGGGTCTGTGAACATTCTGTTAATTTTCTAAAGTTTAAACAAGTTTTTTTTATTCGTACCTGGTCACGCTCATAGTACAAGTAATTTCAATATTGTAAATAGTTGTTTTTGCTGTCACGACGTGACGCTCTGTGATGAATAAGGAAAATACATTTTTAACCATAATTTTGTGTATAGTCTCCTTTATTTCACCATATTTTGTTGCGGCAAGCGGGTCTGTTTGGATTCATTTCACTTGTTAAAAAAGAGCATTAGACGACCACTTTCATTTTTTGCCTTGTTGACTACTCGTGGTCGTAGCAAAAGTATAAATTAATAGTGACAACAGTTCTAATTTTCGAACAACAACCAACACAAACTGAAATTCGTTTGTTAGTGATTATAAGGCTTGATACACCACGGATTATATTTTGAATTCAAAATATCTGCAAACTTGATAGAAACATTATTCTCAATTAAGAAACAATATTCGGAGTATCCCCGCATATCATTTTTGATTATGAAGGCAAATGCTTTGCAGTGTAGTCTTTATAATACTAAGTATGAGTTTGTTTTACACTTTCATTTTCAAATTTTGAATTAGCTTAATTATTTTAAAGACAGGTTTTCGGGGTTAAATCACAATAACATGAGAACTCTGAAATGAAGGTGTCTGTTAAGGATGAAGAATGAATGGCAGTGAAATAATCTACAACGAAGATTGTGAACAATATGAAATGAATTATGACGATTGCTGCCCGTAATTCGTTTTTCTGACGACTTGAAATTGTTTGAAAAGCTCAACCTGTATTATTCCATTGATGTGATTGCAAGTTGCTATTGGATATTTGATGTTCTTCTGTTTCTCTGAAAGTACGAAAACAAGAGTGTGAATTAGCAATCCACTCTACCGATGAGGGCGACAACACTTTCGGTTATGTTTTGCTGTTCATATGCGTTATCCCGTGAACAAAATAAAAAAATAACACGAGCGTAAAGTTAGAGTCGTCCTCATCCTCAGTTTCAGGGGTAAGGCGAAAATGATTCTGAGTATGACGCCAGAGAGTGAGCTTCACCGGCCTCAGATACAACTATTCCCGACTGTGTCCCATGGAATAATAAGCGTAAAAGCGATTGCGAAAATGTGCTCTAAGTTTTATATCACAAAAAATGTTGATCAAAACACTGTAGCTTTTGTATTTTATAATATCTGGTAACTTCTCATATTAATGTATGTTTACCTGTTAACCAAAATAGTTGTGAAAACACAATATTCTTAGCCGTAAGTTCGAATGCCGCATGTTTGCTGCTGTTCCTTGAAATCAAAATTTATTCAGGTCGTAAGTTATAGTTATCCAAGTATACGTATTAGTATGTTTTCTGTAATAGGATCTCATATGTTCAGTTTTTCACATTTTGGACTTTATTAACGCTCGAGTTACCAGACACCAACACTGTCACGAATGGACTGAAAATTACAAACACCACTAAGAATTAAGTCCTGGGATATTCTTCTTATGAAATATTACTTGCGAACTAAGGGACTGGTCAGTTTCTTCGGCCTAGGGGGGGGGGGCCGGTGGATTATTTTTTGCTGACGTCAAAAAGTGGCTGACCCCCCCATTCCAAATTTTGAAAACAGGGTGACCCCCCCTATTCCAAATTTCGATGACAGGGTGACCCCCCCCCGGGGGGCGCAACATAGGTAAAACAAAAGGTGGACATAAATTATATATATATATATATATATATATATATATATATATATATATATATATATATTATATTTTACATTTTACATGTATTTATATTTTAAATAGTCATTCTATGTTTTAAATTGTTGACATGTCAGTTGTAAGATAGGAATTTCAAAGTGTGAATCTTAAAGTTTGAATACAGTACATTTTGAATGAGCTGTATTTTGAATGAGCTGTGAACGTATTTCACACTTCCTCTGCTTAACCAGATATCCTGAACTGTTGTACAGAAATGGATGTCAATCATTAATATCAAAGAGGAAAAACCAGTGAATCAAAAACTTTGATGGGTGTTAAGACTTGCCAACCATCCAATTAAATCTCCTGGGGAGCCATAGAGAGCTTTTTTAGCCAAATCTGATGTGTACAGTGTCTGAGAGGACCTTTTCTTGTAACATTGAAACTATAAAAGCACAGCTAATAATGACAAAAACTGCCTTTTTTAACTGTTATTTTGTTCATGAAAAAGCATCTTTCTACAGAAAACCTGTGAAACAAAGGAAAATAATTGCATCAATGAGAAGGAAAGATATCTTGTCATTTTTCTACCTCTAAAATAAGTCACTGTATCAAATATGTATTGTGAAATATTTGTGCATGTTGCTTTCTCATACTGAATTCTCACAGAGAGAACAGAAAAGTATCAGGAATTTGTCATCCTTTTCATATGAAATGCAGATTTCATAATGGTACACTTTCACTTAGCAAACATCAAGATATCTCTGATTTATTAAAGTATGGCGCCCGAAGGGCGCGCCGAAAAATATGAAACATCCTGATATCTCTGATATATATGCCTTGTATATTAAAGTCATGCACCTGAAGGGCATGCTGAAAATGTCTGATATATTAAAGTAATGAGCTTGAAGAGCACGCTGAAAAATATTGAACATACAGTTATCTCTGATGTATGTATGCTTGATATGTTAAAGTTGGGCGTGCTGAAAAATATGACTGATTATTAAAGTTACGCGCCCGAAGGGTGCGCCGAAAAATACAACTGAATGATGAAATTTGTGGCTGACACTAGCATTTTAGGCAATGATGAGCCTGTGTCAAAATTAAAAAACACACTGACCCCCCTATTGGGCATTTCAAAAACATGGTGACCCCCCTATCACCAAAGTCAAAAACAGGGTGAAACCCCCCCCCCCATGAGTCCACCGCCCCCCCCAGGCTGAAGAAACTGACCAGTCCCTAATCTTATAAAGCAAAATAAAGTTACGAAAGACAGTTATTTATGAGTATGTTGGCGAATGTTATCCCTCATCGGGTAGAGTCAAATCGGCATTCTTCGGATATGACGCCAAGAAGCGTAATTTTTAACGTCAGTTGCGATGGTCACTTGGAGCTGAGGATGCGAAGGAGGATGACATCAACTTTGCGCTGATGAAAACAACACTAGATTGGACCAAAGCAGTATTGTCTTGGTTTTTTTAAGTGATTGGTTGACAATTATAGTTTTTATTTCAAGTGTGTAATATTTTCTAGTTTCATATAAAAAGAGTTTAGAAAGTTTCAATTCTAGCATTTGATAAAATACATATAATTGAAGTTCAATGTGTGTGTAAAGTGTTTGAGAGAGAGAGAGAGAGAGAGAGAGAGAGAGAGAGAGAGAGAGAAATATGCACGTCCGACACAATTTTGATTGTGTGGGAGAAATATAGGCAATCATGTTGTTTTTCACATTAACAAGAAGCACATCGAAGATCGACGCAAAACAGTTCCGGCGCCCAAAAGGTGATGACATAGACCTGAGTTGTGGTGAGGTATACCGACCTGACGATAAATCCCATACCTTCCTCATGAGCTGATAAACGTAACATGGTTTGTGCTTGTGGCCAACTTTACATTTAACCTCTTACCCGAATCGAAAATTGAAATTTTACCGTTTTAGCTTTTGAATCAGTCAAAGGTAAACCCTGATGCTATTTCGGCCTAATCGGTTTTACGTCGTGTTCTTCTTGGCACGAATGTGCCTAAACATCGATCGACCACTGCCAATGGCAATGTCAGAATTACTCCGTTGAATAAAAAGAAGTTATCCCGCCCCATTCATGGTCAACTATTCTTAAGGTGGCAGATAAACGAGTACCTGTCATAAAGCAAGCGTAGAGTATTTATACAACGCGATGGACTTCTCTCCATGCTGTTAGGTCCTATTCTCGGTGTACTCTCAAGTCTGATCAAGTAAAACAGTCATAATGATGCATGCTAGGAAAATTGCTCTAGTACCTACGGCGATGCTGGAGCGACGTCAGGAAAAGCAATGGGACAGCACATCCCCGATATCATTGACAATTCACGCCGTAGATGCCAAGATGAAAAACATCCTGCAGCGCGATGGCTTACACGAAGAACAAGTCATCGTTGATGACACAGTCCCCACTTGTTAATGGGTACTTTGATTACAGGTCCTCAGAGAGGATAGAGTCCTCTTCATTAGGTCTGTGATAAAAATACTTTTGAATAAATTTGCTTGATACAAGTCTTAGTTATGGTTCAGGACATGAAGAAATCGTAAAAAAAATGGCGTCACGGCGGCCATATTGGATCGTATCACAAAACAAATCAATGTGCATATGTATGACATAGTTCAATAACCTTGTACCAACTTTTGAATAAAATCGGTTGAGATATGCCTGAGTTATGGCTCTGTACATGAAAAAATCGAAACAAAATGGCCGTATGGCAGCCATATTGGATTGTATCACAAAACGAATTGACGTGCATCTCTATGTCAATGGTCAATGTCATTGTACCAACTTTGAATAAAATCGGTTGAGACATGCCTGAGTTATTGCTCTATACATGAAAGTATTGTAATAAAATGGCCGCCTGGCAGCCATATTGGATTGTATCACAAAACAAATCAACGTGCATCTGTATGGCATAAGAAGTAATCCTTGTACCAAGTTTGAATGAAATTGCACCAGGCATCTCTTAGATATCTGCGTGAACAGACGGACACATTTATGCACGCACGGACGCACGCACGGACGCACGGACATGACCAAACCTATAAGTCCCCCCGGACTGTGTCTGTTGGGACTAATTAACATCTACACTCAGTCTTCAACGTTACTTAGCGCTTCAGGGGCAGAAGAAAGAGATCGGCCAAGAACCAGTATGCGTTAAGGTTGTTCAGGGCACCAAGGAAAATTCAATCAATGGACCCGAAACAGACAATTCCGAAGATGCTGATGTCGATGCTGAAAGTCCCGCTACAGTCATTAGTAATGCCATTGACGTTGTACCAAAGACAATGAAGCGTCGCGCAATTCAACTTTTGGAATAAATGAAATCACATCCCGATGTTATAAACTGGACTGATACTGGTGAGATATCATACTGCGGGGAGAAAATAAAAAACAGCAATCCCGTTGATTTGATTTACAATACTTTATGAGTTGGTAAACCCGGTACCACTGGGCAATTTAATCCTACCGGATGGCAACACTTTACGCGTGCACCGGCGGATATTAACATACCTGAAGTCTTAGTTACGAATAAAGACTGGTTAGCGTATATAAGGGGGCATAAGAATAAGGCCTCTCAAGAATCACCGCTTACTTCAAGCCGTTTATTACCTATTTTATCTCAAACATTCACACCTCGAGTAAACGATGACAATAATGACAATCAATCGAAAGCAGGTAGGTCGAGGAGAGTTCTATCCACACGCATTAGAAAGAGAAAGACGACAAAGACTCGAATTAGGGACTGGTCAGTTTCTTCGCCGGCGGGGGGGGCGGTAGATTAATTTTTTGCCGACATCAGAAAGTGACTGCCCCCCATTCCAAATTTTGAAGACAGGGTGACCCCCCTCCGCGCGACAATGGTAAAACAAAAGGTGGATATAAATTGTATATATATAAATATATATATATATATATATATATATATATATATATATATATATATATATATATAGTATATTTCGTATTTTATATATATTTATTTTCAACCGTCATTCTGTGTTTTAATGAAATTGTTGACATGTCAGTTGTAAGGTAGGAATTTCAAAGATTCAATTTTAAAGTTTGAATACAGTACATTTGAATGAGCTGTGAATGTATTTCACACTTTCTATGCTTAACTAGATGTCCTGAACTGTTGTACAGAAATGGATGTCAATAATTGATGTCAGACAGGAAAAAGCAGTAAATCCAAAACTTTGATTGGTGACCCCCCCCCCTCATCACCAAAGTGAAAAACAGGGTGACCCCCTATGAATCCAGCAATCCTATTAAATCTCCTGAGAAGCCATAGAGAGCTATTTTAGCCAAATCTGATGTGTGCAGTGTCTGAGAGGACCTTTTCTTTTAACATTGAAACCATAAAAGCACAGCTAATAATGACGAAAACGGCCTTTTATAACTGTTATTTTAGTCATAAAAACATCTTTTTAGAGATAACCTGAGACACAAAGGAAAATAGTTGCATCAATGAGAACGAAAGATATCTTGTCATTTTTCTATCTCTAAAAGAGGTCACTGTATCAAATATATATATGTTGAAATATTTGTGCATGTTGCTTTCTCATACTGAATTCTCACAGAGACTACAGAAAAGTATCAGGAATTTTTCATGCTTTCCATATGAACTGTAGATTTCATAATTGTACACTTTCACTTAGCAAACATCAAGATACCTCTGACATATATCTCTGATTTATTAAAGTATGGCGCCCGAAGGGCGCACTGAAAAATATGAAAAATCCTGATATCTCTGATTTATGTGTCTTGCATATTAAAGTCATGCACCGGAAGGGCGAGCTGAAAAAAGTAATGCGCTTGAAGAGCACACTGAAAAATATTGATCATACAGATATCTCTGATATATGTGTGTCTGATATGTTAAAGTCGGGCGTGTTGAAAAACATCTCTGATTATTAAAGTTACGCACCCGAAGGGCGCGCCAAAAAATGCAACTGAATGATGAAATTTGTGGCTGACGCGATGCATTTTAGGCAATGATGAGCCTGTATCAAAATTCAAAAACACACTGACCCCCCATTGGGCATTTCAAAAACATGGTGACCCCCCTATCACCGAAGTCAAAAACAGGGTGACCCCCCACCCATGAATCCACCGCCCCCCCCCCCAGGCCAAAGAAACTGGCCAGTCCCTTGAGTGGGAGAAGTACTAATGAAGGATATGAGCTATATTAAATCACATATCACTGGCTAAATATTCAAACACACAAGCGTGATTATTTTAATGTATTTTTCCCAAATTTTTGTATAGAAAATTAAATTACATTCAAGTCTTAATTCATTACAATGGACATGTTTCTTTTGTGTGTGTGTATGTGTGTGTGTGTGTGTGTGTGTGTGTGTGTTATCCCTACATGTTATTGATATGCCTCCAGCATTGATTTTGAAACCTGTATAAAAAACATCAGTATCTATTACTGGTGTAAATATACCAAAGCGTGCCTGTATAAAATCACTAATCATCTGATCGTTCAAAATTTCACTGTCGAAACATACTCTGTATCTCTGACAGGCTAGTACCACTACATCTATGCAGAATATGAAACATAACATACTGACCGCACACTGTAGATAATGGCCCCTTGCAATCCTACCCTGTTTATATTGGTACGGTGTGCTTGAATTATTTTCAAAAAAATAATAAAAACTGCCCAGTATTCTGAAGGATGCCTGCCATAAGAGTCGAAAATTCTGCTTCACCATGGCTATCAAAATTGTTACGTGCAGAGAAAACGAACAAAAGGGTGAACTCAGCAGTTTACGTTTAAACAAAATTTATTACGAAAACAAAACTAATTGCTAAGTCAGGGACAGAGTACAAGCTTTAAAAGTGTACAGACTACTTATCTCAGCTGGGACGGCAAAGCTCCAGTCTCAGAGTTGTAACAGTCAGTCGGATGAATGAACAGTCCTTTGGCTTGCAGGCTTGAAGCTGCACAAAGACCACAGTATAAATCCAGCGTTGACAGTGAAGGTCTTGAAAAGTCTTGAGAATGACTACTGCTGGAGTTTAGTAACACACAAGAGACACGATCCCAAAAGTCTGACTGGAAGCTGTGCACGTCCCTTTTATAAAGGCATATAAGAACAATCTAGAACTTTATTGACATGCTAATTACTGTTCTAAAATTATCTCCCTTACACAACTAATCAACTTTCCAGAACATTCCAAACATGACTAATTGAATTCAAGGTTGTGAGGTCATCAAGGGCAGTGACCTTGAGAATGTTCTAGACTAATTGAACTCAGGTCATGATGAGTGTGGGGTAAATGACCTACATAACACACCCCCTCTTCAAAAAAAGAAAATTTTTCAAAGAAAAATCTTTCTTTACAAATGTAATCTTGAAAGGATTTAAGTACTCAAATTTTGTTTTACTCTAAAGTAAAATTTCTTGAAAGTGAACAACAATAAAATTTCTTGAAAGTGAACAACAATAATTTCTAAATACGAGAGAGACAGTCTGCAATTAAATTGTCTCTGCCTTTGATATGTCTAATGTCAAGATTAAACTCCTGTAACATTAAACTCCATCTTAGCAATCTCTGATTTTTGCCTTTGAATTTCTGCAGAAAAACAAGAGGGTTGTGATCAATATGAACCACTATTGGCTGATTTGAAGAAGTAACATAAACTTCAAAATGCTGTAAAGCTAATATCAAAGATAAACACTCTTTTTCAATTGTAGAGTAGTTTCTCTGAGATTTGTTAAATTTGCGTGAAAAATAGCAACAGGATGATCTATACCATGACTATCCTCTTGCAATAAAACAGCACCAGCAGCCGTATCACTAGCATCTACAGCTAATTTGAATGGCAAAGTGAAATCTGGTGCAGACAACACTGGGGCACTTTGCAGTATGGCTTTAAGTGTATCAAATGCCTGTTGGCATTGCTCTGACCAAACAAACTTTACTTTCTTTTTAAGTAAGTTAGTCAAAGGCTCAGTAATTGTGGAGAAATTTGGACAGAATTTTCTGTAGTAACCAGCCATACCGAGAAAGCGCATCAGTTGTCGTTTGCAGTTTGGTATGGGAAAACTTGAAATGGCACTGATTTTAGCATCAACAGGTTTACCTCACCCTGTCCTACAGTATGTCCGAGGTAAGTTACCCTTGCCCTACCAAACTCAGATTTGGCAAGGTTGACAGTCAACATTGCTTTGCTCAGTCTCTCAAAGAACTTCCGCATGAGCTTGATGTGTTCCTCCCAGGTGTCACTATACAGGACGACGTCGTCAACGTAAGCTGCACACCCGTCTAGCCCGGATATGACGTCGTTGATCATCCGTTGGAACGTTGCCGGAGAGTTCTTCATTCCGAATGGCATCACCTTGTACTGGAACAATCCGTCTGGTGTAACAAAGGCGGATATTTCACGAGCACGATCCGTCAAAGGGACTTGCCAAAATCCCTTCAGTAGGTCAAATTTTGTCACATACTTGGCTTTTCCCACTCGGTCGATGCAGTCATCAATCCTCGGGATTGGGAAAGTGTCTGTCTTTGTTAAAGTGTTGACCTTCCTAAAGTCCGTGCACATACGATAACTGTGATCTGATTTGGGAACAAGTATGCACGGCGAACTCCAGTTACTTTTACTGGGTTCAATAAAGTCATTGTCCAGCAGGTATTTGATTTCTTCCTGGAGATATTTCGCTTTTGTTGGATTCAGTCTGTATGGATGCTGTTTTACAGGCTTACTGTCCCCAACATCAACGTCGTGATAGATGACGTTTGTCCTCGTTGGAACATCTTGAAACAGGTGTTTATATTCATGGAGCAGTTCTTTCACCTGTTGTTGTTGTTCTGGCTGGAGGTGTGCCGCCAACTTTGTAGACTCCAGCTTCTCCAGGATTTCTGAGTTCTGAAGCTTGACCGAGCCCAGCTTTGAGTTTAGAGTATTTTCACTCAAGTCAGTTTCAGTATCACTATCTTCATAATGGTTTGAACTGACTGCACTGACAGGCTGAGTTATAGTAGGATTATCCCTATCAAAATATGGCTTAAGCATATTTATGTGACATAGCTGTTTTTGTTTTCGCCTGTCAGGTGTTGTTATGATGTAATTTAAATCACTCAATTTCTTATCAATTAGATATGGCCCAAAGTAACGAGCATGGAGTGGTTTGCCAGGAATTGGAAGTAGAACAAGAACCTTTTGACCTGGTTCAAACTTCCGTTTTGAGGTGCTTTTATCATATTTGGTTTTCATTGACTGCTGAGATGACTCAAGATTTCTCTGGCTAATTCACATGCTTTAGAGAGTTTCGTACGAAAATCTGACACATATTGCAAAATATTCAGACAATCATCATCGTCTGATAGGAATTTCTCTTTAACGAGCTTAAGTGGGCCACGGACTGTATGTCCAAATACAAGCTCAAATGGGCTACAACCAAGAGACTCTTGAATTGACTCTCTAACAGCAAAGAGCACAAAATGAATTTCTTCATCCCACTGCTTCTCTGTGTCAAAACAGTAGGTCCTAATCATGTTTTTCAAAGTTTGATGAAATCGCTCAAGAGCACCCTGACTTTCTGGATGATAGGCGGATGACCTATACTGTTTAATGCCTAGCTGATCCATTACTTGTTGAAAAATACCAGACATAAAGTTGGAGCCTTGATCGGACTGGACACATTTAGGGAGGCCAAATAAAGTGAAAAATTTGACTAAAGCTCTCACTATAGTCTTTGTCTTTATATTTCTCAGTGGTATGGCTTCTGGGAACCGAGTTGATGTACACATTATTGTCAGCATGTACTCATTTCCTGATCTTGTTTTTGGTAGGGGCCCAACACAGTCTATTAGAATCCTACTAAATGGTTCTTGAAATGCAGGAATTGGCTGTAAAGGGGCCTTTGGAATGGTCTGATTCGGCTTTCCTACCATTTGACATGTGTGACAAGTTTTACAGAAATGTGCTACATCCTGCCTGAGATTAGGCCAATAAAAGTGACTGAGAATTTTATGATAAGTTTTCCTGACTCCTAAGTGACCAGCCCAGGGCGTTTCATGGGCCAGGCGCAATATTTCAGCACGATAGGGCTTTGGAATCACAATTTGATGTTTTATAGCCCAATCGTCATCAACCAAAACATCTGGAGGTCTCCATTTACGCATGAGAATACCAGATTTTGTATAATAGGAAACAGAGCTATCTGAAGTTTTACCTTCATCATCTACCCTGTCAAACAAGACAAAATATCTGGGTCTTTGTGTTGTTCTGCAATGAGATTTGATCTAGAAAATGTCTGACTTTGGTCAGCAGAAGTTTTACTGGAAGTTTCAAATCCACGAGGGATAACGGAATGATCCGTGTCAAACACCTGACTGAGAAAGGTGTCATTTAAGTCAACATCTGTGACATTATTTTTGAGAGTATTTTGATTCTCGGAAGTTTTCTTTGACATGGCTCGAGTAATAGCACATGAAGGAAAAGGCCCGGAATTTCTTCCTCTATTGGCTCTGGATTCTGATCTAAACTAGGATTATCAGTCACAAGTGGATTAGTAATGACCTTGTCCCCAGCAAGGTCGTTTCCAAGAAGAAGGTGAATCCCTTCAAAAGGCAAAAAAGGCCTAATACCTAAAGTCACAGGTCCAGAAACAAAGTCCGAAGACAATGAAGACAAATAGACATTATGGAGAGGAACAGGAATGTAGTCATTACAATCTACCCCCTTAATAAGAACTTTAGAACCTGAAAATGACTTTCAGAAAACGGCAGGGTATCTGCCAACAAAAGAGACTGGGAAGCCCCGGTATCTCTTAAAATTTTGACAGGGGTAGCGGAAGAGAAATCACTAGAAAGTGATATAAAACCATTATGAATAAATGGCTCGAAAATACCCATAATGCTATCTTGAGAAGAATTGACCTTGACCTCATTAATTGGGGATAAGAGGGGTTTAACCTCAGAAAATGTGTTACACACATTATTAGACTCTAATTGAGTTGATGAAGAAATAAAGCCGGTGGGCTTAGATCCACTTTGACCACTTTGACCTTCACGTTTTCTTTTCAATTTGAAACAATCTGACATTAAATGGCCGTCTTTCTTACAATAATTACAAGAAAGTGTACCAAACTGTTTGTCAGAAGGAGATTGAGACTTGGGATCTGATGATGTGGGAGTGTTACTTGAACTCTGTGAACTGTTGTCATTTGATTTCCTACTGTCCTTTGAGAAATTCTTGGATGAAAAGGAGGAGTTAAATTTACCTGCATTGTTTCTGTATGAAAAGGACTGGGATGGTTTGCTGAGAAATGAAGATTTGGGTCAATGAATAATCATCGGCCAAACGTGCAGCAACCTCTAATGTATCTGCCTTTTGTTCATTGATAAATGTCTTGATGTCACTCCGAATGCACCTTTTAAATTCCTCAATCAAAACAAGTTGTCGTAATTTGTCATAATTCTGACTGACCTTTTCCGAAGAACACCAACGATCAAACAGTTGTTCTTTTGTTCGAGCAAATTCAACATAAGTTTGATCCTTCACCTTCTCACAATCCCTAAATTTCTGACGATAAGCTTCAGGCACCAACTCATAGCCCTTGAGAATTAATTCCTTCACAGAATCATAATTTGAAGCCTGCTCTACTGACAACTGAATGTAAATTTCTCTGGCTTTACCCACCAAAGCACTCTGCAAAAGCATAGACCAGGACTCCTTAGACGAATTCAGACTCTGAGCAATTTTCTCAAAATAAAGGAAAAATTTATCAACATCCTTTTCTTGGAAAGGGGGAATAACCTGAAATGCTTAGTGATGTCAAAACTGTCTGAAGGGAAGAATTTTCCTGACTTTCTAAGCTCTAAACGTCTCATTTCTAACTGCAGTCGGTGTTCTGCTAATTCTCTTTCCTTTTCTTTTTCCTCTCTTTCTTTCTCCCTTTGTCTTTCTTCCATTTGCAATTTTTTTCTTTCATTTCCAATTCCCTCTCTTTCTGTCTTTCTTCCATTTCTAACTGCATTTGTATTTTTTCTTTTTCTAATGCCTGTCTCTCCTTTTCCATTTGTAATCTTTTCTTTCATTTGTAATTCTTTTTCTTTTTCTAATGCCAATTTTTTTAGCTCGAAATCTGCCTGTATTTCTAATTCCAATTTTTTGAGTTCGAAGGAAGACTCAGGCTCATAATCTTTTAAGGCAGACTCCTCAAAATGGCCAGAATTAACTAAATGTTTTGCAATCTTGAACTGTATTTCTCGCTTGCGCATAGATCTTTTGACATCTACTTTAAGGAAATTGGCCAGTGCTATGAGGTTGTCTTTCTGAGGGAATTAAATGTGTCCTGATCAAGGTCATCCATTTCCTCTGGTTTAAATTCCGCCATGATTAAATTTCGCTGAGTTCACAGTATACAGTAGTTTTGAAAAGGTAGGCAAAATGTTGTCAAACGGCTCAAAATATTCGTATCCCGGACGAGCCCCCAATTTGTTACGTGCAGAGAAAACGAACAAAAGGGTGAACTCAGCAGTTTACGTTTAAACAAAATTTATTACGAAAACAAAACTAATTGCTAAGTCAGGGACAGAGTACAAGCTTTAAAAGTGTACAGACTACTTATCTCAGCTGGGACGGCAAAGCTCCAGTCTCAGAGTTGTAACAGTCAGTCGGATGAATGAACAGTCCTTTGGCTTGCAGGCTTGAAGCTGCACAAAGACCACAGTATAAATCCAGCGTTGACAGTGAAGGTCTTGAAAAGTCTTGAGAATGACTACTGCTGGAGTTTAGTAACACACAAGAGACACGATCCCAAAAGTCTGACTGGAAGCTGTGCACGTCCCTTTTATAAAGGCATATAAGAACAATCTAGAACTTTATTGACATGCTAATTACTGTTCTAAAATTATCTCCCTTACACAACTAATCAACTTTCCAGAACATTCCAAACATGACTAATTGAATTCAAGGTTGTGAGGTCATCAAGGGCAGTGACCTTGAGAATGTTCTAGACTAATTGAACTCAGGTCATGATGAGTGTGGGGTAAATGACCTACATAACAAAATACACTGCTAAACAGTGTTTTCCCGGTAGGGTTGACGGATGTGTATTTACATTATGTTGCCAACTCCGCATAGACAATTAAATTGACAGTCTCTTGTAGGGCGATATCGAAATGCACTTCAATACTCAGTGTACCATTATCAACTATGTGAAAATGTTCACTGCCTGTCGACAAATCCGGTGTGAGGTTAAAAGCAAATAAGCAATTTCCACCCACAAAGTCATCTCTGTCTAAATCATGGCCCTTATCCCCGGTAAAAATATCTGTCCCTGAAAATATGGTCTCGTAAGCCCTTATGTAATTTCGACCTCCCATGATGCTAAATTTCGGGGTTAGGGGTTTTTCAATTATTAATTCACTGTCTCTAAATACAGCTAAATAATGGATTTTCTGTGTTTTAAAATATAATTGTAAGGGTTCTTTTCGTATGAACCAGAGAACGCGTATGATTTAATAAATCCAATAATTAGTCGTCTTGGTAACGGTCTTAGAAACACATTTTTTTTCTTTCGTGAACGTCAAATGACCGGATGTCACAGCGTACGATTTACAGTCAACCCTTGAGATGGGGTACTTGGCAGGTGAAAGCTCCAATGCTCGAGCGTGACTTTCGATAATAAATTGTGCAACTTTCACTCTTCTCACGTGAAGGCTGGCCTCCAACATTTGAATTTTACACCCGTTGGCCGGCTGGCTCGACATCTAGCAAAAGTCATTCTTTCCACTGTAATAAAGGGAAAATGGCTGCACACATCGCCTACACTATTTTTTTCGTTCTCTGTGTTTATGTTTGATTTTGTGTGTTTGGCTATTGGTGTAGATATAAGCCATGGCGAGACGTAGCCGTAATCTGGCTGTCGATGTGGCTAAGATAGCATTGTTAGTATTATTGTTAACTTTAACATCACTCAGATCTTCGAGCTCGAGATTTTGTCAGTGAATTACACCTATACCGTAGTTAATTGAGTGAGGCATTATTGTCGTATATACAATGAAAAATTAAATAATACCTTGTAATAATATACAACTAACCAACGACCATGGCTGCAGCAATAGGAATGACAGTTCTCAGTGCTGTATTAAATGCAACGGCATTCACAGGAGGAAATATAATCAGTACAAAAGCTTAGCGGGAATGGTGGGGCTCTTATTGAAGAAAAAATTAGACATGATAAGGCATTAGAAAAATTTGAACATGATCACAATGTCTGGTCAGAAAAAAGATTACTCCAGGCTGATTGGGAAAGAGAAAATCAGGCCAAAGATATGCATGCTGCAGCTGAATTAAGAGATAAAGATGCAGAAATCCTGGAAGAAGCGGCGACTGCATCAGAGCAAGCCAACTCCGAAGGTGAAGCAGTTCAATTCTCAGATTATTATCAGCCCAGTCCCGAGCCAAAAAAATATGAAATGATCTATATTGCTGGAGCATTGGTCTTGGCATGGTTTATGATGTTCCGATAGGGCTACGCCGATAGGATGCTACACAGATAGGGCTAGCTACAGCAATTCGATACAAAATCTAGTTGACCAGTTATTGAAATTAACTATATTTCCATCCTGATCTGTTATCCAAATAAGCATTGAACTCATTGCCCTTCCACAATGGCATGGAAATTGAGCTGTTTTTAAAGTCATAGGTGACCTTTTCACTTATTTCTCTGTATCCTGGATGGGAAGTACTTGTAAACAGTCCGAGGTTTTAGCCTGTATGTACTGACTCTCTGAGCCGCTTGTGTTTGTAACGTAATTTCCAGTAACATCAACGACATCTGAATGAACTATTTATTTAGTGACTGTCAAGAAATACGCTCTTTTTGGACTCATTTTACTTTTTATCAACTTGCATAAGTTGAAAGTTAAGTTCACATGTTCAATTAAAGTGTTTAGCAAATTTGTAACATATATGTACTAATATGTTGCAAGTTTTGATCTTTAGTATGGGGTATCAATATTGTAGTTACCTGGTCGTATAGATTTAGTCTTCTTCGGTTGGATACCTTCTTGATATTTTATTGTACTATTTTTCCCCGTTATATTATGCCATGAATTATAGAGTAAACACTCTAAAAGTCTTATTTGAGTAAACTGAGATATGTCAATGCAAGGGTTAAAATTAACAGTAACCGGTTTGCCCGTTTTGCTTTCAATCCAGATGATCATCCTTACTAGTGTACGTATATACATTACAAAGTATAAGGTTCTGCAGGAATAATATTTTTCTGTTCAATTAGGAGATCTTTAGTCACAACCGCAGCAGCAGTCGCTCCACCTAATTTTGCGCACCGAGTGAGATTTCGTCGGCTTGGATCGCCCATATCCATTTTCAGAAATTTGCTAGAGATCATTAGATATCCCATCGTAAGTCCCGCGATTACAATACCATCATACATTGTGTTTACAACTGTTTAAGTATCCATGATTGCTGACACGTATATAAAATAGAAAATAAAATAAAAATAATTTCCCTACAGAGTCGTTGCACGTATTAATCCATCTCATACAATGTAGAGGGACCTGGTTGGACGCTCCGTTCTGATAGCATTCCGGAGGGAGGCTCTGTAGGCGTTGCTTTCTGAAGCGGCTCATGCGTAGGCACCCTATCGACATGGTCCCGAAGGGTACTCTGTCGCTTAAGAGCGTTCCCCTCGTGGAGCCGAAGGGGACAAATATGCGGAGCACGGCCCCAATACAACCCTAGTGCAGTCAATGAAACTCCTATAATTCCTAAAACAAGATCACATTTATTATACCATCTGTCACATTGTTGTGGCGTCGTAGTTGGTAAGCTGACACAGTCTGCCTCAGTCATTGTTATTGCTTGATGCTGCGCTATCCCTTCGGAACCGTTCTGATTGGGCGTTCGTTGACGTTTCCTCTCCTTGTTCTATCTGTTCCATTCTGATTATCTCTTCCCTGCAGCAACTCTCCCTGGATGTTTCATCGGTAAAGTAATTTTCTCTATATTGCGCTGGGGTGTAGTCATTGGAGGGGGTTGTGGTGACAGAGTCGGCGGAACTGTTTGTGGTGCTTGCGAAGTTGAATCCAATTATTTCGGGTATTATATTAAGCCCGATTTTTTTAAAATCTACATGTTTACCCGTAATTAAACCGGTGAAAACTAGAGCAAGTATGGGCCCCCACGTGTAGGCTATTCATCCTGATAATCGTTTTATTTCACTGTTTAGAATAAAATCCTTTTTAAGATCAGTAGCATAGTTATCTCGATCATCGATTGGAACTACCTGACTGATTGCGCGGGCTCCTAGATCTATGATACTTTGAGTGATGGTATCACTTATAAGAGAACTGTATTTTGCTTCATAGACTTTAAAGGCTCGTGTTATGGAATCATCGTTCCGTTTTTCAACGTCTCCAACTGAAATCTCCTTACCAAAAAATAACTTACTTTGACCACTTGCGAGGACACAGAGTATTTTTTCACGCTTCGTCTCTATTATGGATAAGGCATCCGACGCCACTACGGCCGGTACCGCTGTCGCTGTCGATGTATTTTCCGCTGCCGATGATGTTATTCAATTCTCCATTCTTTGCAATATGTTATCTATTCTTAGTAAAAAATAAAAAAATCGTTTAAACCTATTTCGAAATACAGTATTAACACAGTCTCGAATGTGAGAAGTAGAAGTAGTCCAAAGGGAAAATTCTCCTCCATTAAAATCTATCTTATATAGAAACACATATTGTAATAATGAGTAGGGACACTAAATTCCCGGTTGCTTTTCAACTGAATAGAAAAACATATACCGACAGTACAGCATGCTGATATTCCTCCTAAACCAAACATAAAACCTATTCTCATGAACTTAGAAATATATGTAACGCCGACAGATAAATTTACTTTCCATCGGCGGGATATATTCCACTGCAGCCCAAAAGCCCCTCATTTTGTCCAATGAAAGCGTCCCCAACTTTTCGCCACACATACGCGAAGTACGCGTACAGAGGGTCGAATCCACCTTCCACGTCATGTTAAAAACTTCGCCAAATTTCCTCGCTGCAAAGGTAAATATTTATGAAAGAATTGCAGATTCCATTTCCCTTACATGTTGCCCTTTGCATTATATTATTTTGGCAAGAATTTGAAGGAGGAATTCCAAAAATACCCAAGCGATAATAGTCATATGCAAAAATAGGTAAAAAACACAGTCAACAGCAAAATGATCGCTAATTCGTCATCTCAGAAAAAACAAGAGAGAAACTCAAAAAAGTAAAATCATAGACTTTTAGTTAACCTGGAAGAGATGTGGAATCTGAAATATTGTAAGAAATAAAAGCGAAATGAAAAAGTTAAGTCAGCGGGTTTTTCAGATGTATTTCTCATTTTACGATGTGGCGAATAAGCTCGATTTCCCATAGAAAACAATGGCGTCTAATGTACCTAACAGGTTGCACACTTCTCTCAGGTTCAAAATTTTCAAATCTGAACCAATGATGGTGAAAAGTGGCACGGCGAACGTTCGATTGATATACAAAATTCCTGTGGTTTTAGATTTTTGAATTTCTTCACGAAACTTGTCTTATTTGCATTTTATTTATTCCGATCACTGAAATATACTCTTGCGCGGAATAAAATGGCGATCTGACGGCGTTTACATACACAGAACAAGGGTCTCAAATTGGCGCATTGTAATCAGTAAGCGTCTCCAGTAAGCGTCTCCTAAGTTGTACAGACCAAATACCTGTAAAGTTGTCGTAATTTACACAAAATTTTAGCGAAAATGAACGATGAAAATTCTAGTAAACTGAAAAAAATAACAAAGAATGAAAGCAAACGAACGCAGGGTCTCCACTGCAATCGTGCAGTGAACATTATCAATCGAAATTGATACATTGTTGTGTTGCATACTCACCGGTCGTTCCAGGCTCACAGTGGCGGCAACTAGGCCAAAGCTCGCCAAAATACACTGAAACGTAAAAGTATCATAAAAACTGAAAAAAGTATCGTCAATTTCATTTAAGTACAAGAAACCAACAGAAACCTTGATGTTATGGTAAATAAGTCAAAATATACGGGTTATTTTGGAAATATTCATGGCGTTACCTGAATTACAGGAGCAGCACCTAAGCAGATTTCGATCGATAATCTATTGAAAATAAATTGATACAATGTTTGCCGTTGTCAATAGCAACTGACCGATAGCGCTGTACGGTAGGAATTATGCTTTGCGGAGTACTGGACACTCAGACATGATTTTGGGCCGCAGTGTTCAAAGATAACGTAATCACTCATTGAACAGCTAAAGAAAGTAATATATGGTTGGGCGGCCCACACATGAAATACTGAGACTAGCAATTAAATTTCGCCGTATGGTGCAGCACCACTGGTTGTGGTATATCATTCGCCCATCTCTTGGATAACAAATTTCCACCACAAATACTTTCATTCTGTCGTTTTCATGTATATTTTACAGTACGTTGGATCCCTCACGAAATGGAGGTTGTACTTCCAGACGATACTGGAGGTGTCTTCAAAGCCGGCGCCAATCTGTACAATCCTGTGAAATATGAACTTCTATGTACCGAATTTGGAAATATAAGCCCCATGAAGTCCGAATTTCGATATCGCCAAGGGAAGTCCCAAAACTCAGGTCTTGGTTATGGTTATGAATATTACACTAATTGCGGGCCTGTTCGGCAGCCTGCAGCTGTATACAATGGATACGACTTTTTCCTCTCCGCCGACGGAGGCGTTTATTACACAAATACAATTTTTGGAAAGAAAAAACATGTACTGCCCGACAAAGACCGACCACACTATTATTTCTTCCGAAATGATGGCTCTGAGGGGCAATACAATAGTTTCATCCCTCTGAAGCTAGACTCCGGTTCCCGTAGGGGTTTAACAAAGGTAAGTCTCGCCCGCCTCAATGAAAGCCTTGAAGCCTACGTAAATTGCATACTTGGTGCACAAGCTAATATCCATAGTACCATAGCGGGCGATACTGGCAGTGCAGAGTAATAAGTAAGGAAAGAAATTGGCGTTCTCTTCGAAGATGAAATTTGTAATACCGACAAAGTAATCAGTTGTCGGGCGATACCAAGACTCAATAACGAATACTGGTGTCAAATTTGATATGGCCGTTTTGCCCAATTTACTTCTCATACTATCTAAAATGGTCATTCTTTCCGGCCCGGCAATCACAGGTTATAATAATGAATTGCAATACGCAACAGAATCTATGGTCTTCGGGGTAAATGGAGATGTAAACACGGAAATTAAAGAAAGTGCTAAACATGAGATGGATGGGGATGAGGATGCTGTGAAGTGGCAGGAAGACCATTCCAGAGCGTTCCGAAGGGGGCTGCCTCACGCTGACACGAGTCGGATTGTTCTGAAGGCAGCAGATACAGTCGCTACTGTCGCAAACACTGCCGGCGCGGATCCTATTCACAAATTGGGCAAAATTGGGTCTTTATCTTTAGCCATATTCATTACATTTATGTACAGTATATAGATATGAAGGAAATGTATGCGACCCCACCATTCAACATGATTATAACTGGGCCGACAAATTCTGGCAAAATGGAGTATGTAATGAATCTCCTCACTAGTCAATACCTGGGGAAATTTGAATATGTAGTATTCATTTGTCAGACATTCATGAAAAATAAAACATATAATAAAAAAATCATGTTCACGGATGACAATGTATTTGTGTTTCTGATCGGACTCGATGCTGCGGATGAAAATCTACTCTTCGTACATCATGAATGGGCCCGCACTAACACTCTTATAATACTCGACGACTGCACCTTGTCCAAAGATATGAAGAAGCGCAGTGACGTTTTAGTCAAACTTGGTTTCAGTGCAAGACACAATGGATTATCTATCTGGGTTCTGACTCAACAATATAGTATTAGTAAACCATTCATGGAGAACATACAGATGTTAGTACTATTTTACACACGGACAACAAGACTATTATAAAAGAATATGGAATGGAGGTGTCAGAACGGGAGGTGTCGGACCTAGTCAGACAATTGAAAAATACACCATTCAGCAAACTAGTATTTCATTACATTACCCGTATGGCGTACAATTTTTCGTATAATATAGGAGCAATTTAATCATGGAACCTGAAGGAACTCTCAAAGGAACTCTAAGAGAACTATATTACAACCCAAGAACTGGTTTTGGAGGTGTACAAAAATTATATGATGCAGCGCGCCTCACCAGAATGAAAGTTACTAAGAAAGAGGTGAAGGACTGGTTGCAAACTCAGCTAACTTATTATCTACATAAACCGGTCCCTCGCAGTCGAAGTGGTGGTGGGCGGCGTGTCTTCGTATCATCGATAGACGAACTTTGGCAGGCCAATCTTATGGAGATGCCCGCTCGTTCACAAAAGAGAATAATAACATTCGATACATGCTGACAGTAATCAATGTACTCAGTAAATATGCATGGGCCAGGCCTATACGGTCAAAAACGGCAGATGATACTCTGAAGGCGCTACAAGACATAATTAAGAAAAGTGGGAGGCAATATGACAAACTTCAGACAGATAAGGGGCGGGAATTTACTAACCGAAAAATGCAGAAATGGCTCGAGGAGTCGGCATCTATTCACTGGTTTCACACGTTTAGTTATAAAAAAGCTAGTGTTGTGGAACAATTTAATCGTATATTGAAGACTACGATGTGGAAATACTTCACGTATAAACAAACTCGTGCATGAATGGCTTGGTATTCTACCTTAACTTCTCGAGAATTACAATAACACCGTACACGGAAGTATCAAAATGAAACCCATCGATGTAACAGAGGACAACGATTGGCAGGCATTTTATAAACTTTATGGTCCTGAGTTGGCGGCCACAGGAGCTACCCCTAAGTTCAAGTCGGGAAAGGGTTCGAATTACAAAATACAAGACCACTTTCAGGAAAGGATATTTACCAAACTGGACAGAGTAGGTGTTCATAGTAACAAAAGTGGTCTACGCAGCTGGACTGGGAACGCCGCCTGTTTACAAGATAAAAGATCTGAATGGAGAGGAAATACTCGGCACTTTCTATTCCGATAAACTGCAGAGTGTCACTGGCGGAGCTGGCGCCGACAAGCTGTATAGAGTAGAACGAATTCTGAAGATGAAGAAAATGCGAGGAAAGAAATACTACCTGATAAAATGGAAAGGTTATCCAGAAAGTTTCAATAGTTGGGAGCCAGAGGAAAATGTTATTAGAACTACGTAAGTACTTACGCTAAGTCCTTCATGGTACTTACGAAGTTCCTACACTAGTTCCTTCCTGGTACTTACGTAAGTAATTACGAAAGTTATTCAATAAGTACCACGGAGCAAGCCCAAATTTCTTGAAGTAGAAAGTGACAATTTACCATTTTTATCCCATCCCCCTGGCCAGTTATTCATCATGTATTTACGTAAGTAGTGTTCACTTATTGCATCCTTGCGGGCTGTATGTGGATGAGGTGGTACCCTTCGGGACGCGTCGGAGGTACATATTAAGTTGGCAAGATTTTCAAAGCGACTTCTCATGTTGTCCTTATCCGTTCTTTCAAGTCCCCCTTTTCAGCTTGCTCGATAAGTTCTGGTTGAAGTATAATATGTACACAACTAACGTGAACCACAGACAAGTAACTCCACGGTCTTGTCCCTTCATCAGACCGAGCGCACGTAGGTCAAACGGAGCATTATAAGCACACACTGTTTCACAAGCATTAAGAAGTTTACGTAGGATCTTGAGTGATACCTTAGGTTGTTTTAGTTGTTCTTGGCCAGGTGGATAGTAAGCTTTTTCAAGTTCCTCCTCCCTGAAACCATCTATCAAAAATCCCCATATATCAAAAATTCGCGACAGCCGCACCATGCAATTCCAAAATCAAAAGCCCGTGCAAAATCTACTTGGCCGACTGTCTCTGTATCAATTGTTGGATTAAGTACGTTTTTGAGAAGGGAAGACGTAAGTGGGCCACAATCACTAACTCCCAAACATGGAAGTCTGTAGTCATTACAAATTTCTAAGAAAGTGGGGAGGAACCGCTTACGAACGTTTTCAAATTATTTAAAGGCGGACTCGGTTATTTCATATGGTCTTGCTCGACTCAACACATTCCGCTTGCAATATTCCCAAGGCACGTCTTTGAATATGATAATGAAACTGTGTAAATTGTCAAATGCCCTTGAAATGATATTCTTTTCTTGCATCTGCATGGAAACACACCGGATTCGAGAAAACGTTAGGTGTTGAATTATACTTCTTTCACAAATGATGGAGTTTCCTGCCGGAACCGTAGGGGTTGCGTTAGCGCGCACCGCACACTGTAAACTAAGAGTATGTTCTGGAGTATGAAATGGCTCTGAAAATCGGCACTCTCCACTTTTCCATTATAAAAGTCAGCAATGGTACTAGAAAAAGTGGCGTCAAATTCTGGTACGTGAGTCGACCCTTCTGGGAGACCCGTGTCGTAGAATTGTGCCGCCAAATTTACTGCAACGGAACTCTTACCACTTCAAGTTGGACCATTTATGAATATGAATGACATTTTTGTGATATCTATATCATAGAAAAAAAAAATTTAAATAATTTTTGTAAAGATGTATTACTATAAGACAATGGCAATCTATTTCAGATGCAGTAATAATACTGGAAAGTGGAGAAAACGTTCAAATTAGTGATGGAGGTAAATTCATATTTGGTGAATATGTAGATCCTTATATATATGTAGATAATCTAGAGTTAGAAGTGATTTTCCCAATCGGGCCTAAATATGGTTCAAAAGATCCCGCCACATGCGATGAAATGTGTGTGTGTGGGCGACCGAGTCTTCAACAGTTTACCGATCTGATAGTATCCTGTACCTTAGGTGAAAGTTTCGATGCAAGCGCCGCTAAAAGTAATTACGCTGCAAGCCTGGCCTCTCACTCCAAGAATGCCCCGGTATTATTTTACAATCCTTCTGAAGTGTATCAGAAGCGAGGGAGTGATACACAGACAGTTAAATATTTTAAATTTCGGTTTAAAAGAGTGGGCAAATTTCGCTACATGCATTGATATAGTTCAAGAAATCAACTGTGGCTTTAAAACAGTGAGCCGATTACAAGCCAGAGAAAATATACAGAAATGGAAGTCAAATTTAAAAATCCAAAGATCTCCCATACAATATTACTACTTAGGAAATTTGTAAGAATTTGAGTTCAAGATCTCAAGGAAATTGTTAGTGGCATAAATTCACTAGAACAAAATTAAAGGTGTTTACTGTGATTTCAAAAATGATTAATCTGCCGTTTTCATTCTTGAGTACCCTCCTAAGTTTTACAGGTGACCTTGTATCTACAGCGGTGTATAGTACCATGAGAAATAAAGTATATCTCTTTCTCATTCATTTGTCGAATTCTTGTCGATGTTTGGACTACTCTACGTTTCTTGCAAGGGGCAAATATTTTATTTCTGTTTCGTAAATACCTAATTATTTGCTTCCAATTTTGGGTTTTTCTTAATACTCTTCAATTCAAAGAAAAATTTAGAAGAATAACCAACGAACAATGGAGGGGGAATAGAATAATGCATGAAAAGGCAGGAAAAACCCCGAAAATACAAATTAGCAAAAGTTGGTTGAACAGGTTGAATGGGACAAAGAAGCTCCTGGTGAAAATGTATTGCTTTGCTCTTGCCAAATAACAAATTCAGTGTTGAAAAACTACGCAAACTATTAAGAAGTATAAAAATTTAAATTGTTAGCCGTAGAATATTCATACGAAAAGGAGAAAACCACTTTCTTCGTTTACTAGTGAACATGACAGTTTAGAACAAAAGACAGTCGTGCGGTAGTCATTACCAGTCGGCTATGGAAAATGTGCGGGGCTTGAGCAATGGGACTAGGCAAAGAGTGGTATAATTCCTGTACAACAAAATACTAAAAATGTCGGTAGATTTTATGCCTAGTTTCGATTTTATAATGAATCGGATGCAATAAGATATCATCAAGATTAATGTCTTGACTTTCGGTTGTAGAAGTTGCTGTCTTAACTGTACTATGGTATTACCATAACCTCAATCTTGTGTGAAAAATAGAAAATTTCTTTATTTTCAATCATACCTTACCTGTTCTAACACCGAGTTAAAATTAGTCTGTCAACAGTTGTCATAAAAGGTGAGAGGAACCCTTTGAACGACAGACCTTAGAAAAAAATAACAAAGATTAGACTTAGAATGCCACTGTGAATTGTTAAATAATGTGATGCTTAGGATAAAGTCGGAGTATGAAGCATATAATGTATGACACTACGATAAAATGTCTAGGCCCAAGTCCGGGACGTTTTATCATAGGGAACACGATTAGAACTAATTTTGAATACCTAGATGGTGAAGTAATGTCGATTTAATCTGCAAATATAATCTCATCTGCTTTTCCTTTTAACTGTGTAAGTTACTTAGTTATTGTTATGAGCAATTTCTACATGTATTATTGCAATATTCAGCTACTAACACTTTTGAGAAATTTGAAAAAATGAAAATCCAGTCACCTCAAATTAGTTCCAATCGTGTTAGGGGACTTTATATACCAGAAGAGGCTGAGTATAAGGGTTTTATCATACTTAAAAGCTGTCACCAAAACTTACTTCTTTTCGTTTGGGTTGTTTTGACTTTGACTCGCTCGTTGTAACATTTCAGTACATAAGTCATCTACAAGAACATCGATATCCAATGTTGAAAATTGCTGCTCTCTGGGGGATATGGCATGCTTACTTTTGATCGGACAACCCTTAGCTAGCGATATAATAATTTGTGCATTGCTTTCAGTAATATACATCTTCAACATGCTAATTTAGCCTTATTTGCTACTTGAGCGGGAATGTGCAGCAGTTTTGTTCACTTGTTTCTGATTTGCCCACTTCTTTCTCCAATGCCATGTCTGACGGATGTGGTACATGTCTATGGTGTGGCAACCTATCCTCTTCAGAAACAATTGATATGTTTTACCCCTAGGCCTGTTTCATGTTAAATTCGCCAAGTCTTTCCAGCTCTTCCGCTGTCGTATGGTCAGTGGGTGTCATCGAGATGATGGCGAACAAAGCGACTTTTAGATATTCGTGAAATGAGAGCACAAAACTACACAGTCGTAGCAAAGTTGGCTGCCAAGGTTTGGAAAGATTGGGCTGGAAACAGAAACTCTAAATGTATTTCAATATCAAAATATGACAGATTTTCCATCGATTTCAGTGAAATGACTTCCGCCGAAATACATTTTTGGCTGAAGTATGTCTTTGTGGACGTCTCTAGGTGTAATGGGGAGAAGAACGTACCAAATAAATTTTACCAGCTGGCGCGTAGGTTCTTTTATGGCATTTAAGAGACGATTATAGGCGTTTTTGCTGGGAATTTCTGAGCCGAAAATGACACGGCCTTCGTCACAAGTTGTCAAATTCTCGATAGTATGGTAAAAAGGTGCATGATGAAGGTTTTAACTCAACTTTGAATAATAATGTATTCTATATCAAAGCCCTATATATTTTATGTAAGGGCCCAAGCCTTTTCATAGAAAGTCGCAGCCGTGTAATGAATTCTATAACTTACAACACGCCTCTTTCTTCCGTTATAAATAAAGCATTTAATAAACAAAATTTCTCTGGGTTTTTTCAATGACATCACAATAAATTCAATGCCCTAGCCACTCTTGCAATTCGCAGTATGATCGTCATAAAAGGCCTCATAAATAGATAAAGACTTCCTAATGGAGCATGATGATTGGTCAATTGCCACAAAGTAGCTTTTGACCATACACATCTTAACTTTTTACTTGTTTAAATACTGGCAGCTGGGCAGCCGAGCTTTTATTATTATCAGTATTAAAAATTGTTTAAAATGCACTATACATATGTCTGAGCACATTATACGTAGTTCGATAAAATAATGTAAAAATACAACCACACTAGAAAATTTTGACTTGTACTTTTCAAGCGTACGTTCGTGTCGATCAATTAGGGAAAGGTTGTATGAATAGATACAGATTTCACGATCGAGCACTCTGGTTGGTGAATCGCCACATGTTACTTTAACCAATGTAATAACCATTTTTTCATCTTCAAGTACTGGTAATAGTCGCTTGTGAATCGATACACGACGGCCGCTGTTTGGTATGCATTAGAAAAATAGGTGTGTGTGTGTGACAGCCACTGTGTATCGATTCGCAAATGACTGTAAATTTAAGCTATTAATTCATTCGTGATCTTTCTATGCAACCTTCTTGTAAACAACCAATCGTGTCGTATAGCGATTTTTCGTGAACGCAGGCATAAATTAGTATGAATGTGTAGTTTGGGCAGCCTGAGCTCTAGACGCGACGATTATATGCATAATTCTCGATCACTCTGTGCTATACTATTTGTACATGACCCAATTTACAAATGCTACAACAAGAGAAAACAACTTGAATCAGCGAAGCCAAACGCAATACTCTGATACTTTCGCTTGTAGAATAATAAGAGCTTGCATCACCTTTTACCAAGTCAGTAAATGGACTTTTGAAGCAGTGAGCATGAAGTCAAACAGCATGCCAGTGGAAATCAGAGTTTAACGGTACATGTGCGTCCAATGTTGCTCAGTTTGATAAAGGGTCGGAGTTTTTATGGAACGCTGCGTGAGGGTGGACATGGGTTTGTTTTGATTGCTAACATAAAGGGTTTTGCAAGGCAAGGCCAGGCACGACTAGGCCTGGGTCTTGGAGTCTGCTATCAAGAAGACACATAGTTGTAAACATCATTAATAGAAATGAGTTTACCTACTCCAAAAAACCTGAACATTATGTTACGTTTGAAAAGGAGCAAAGTCAGCTATTTTCTTTAAAATAAATTTATTGAAACTAATAGCTAAGTCTACAGGGACGTTATAAAACAGTGTGAAGATATATAAATTTTTACTGTAACCCAAACGGGATTAGAACCCCACACACTCACGGCAACATCGCCTAACTTCTAGGCCTCACACAAACCAGTCGGCAACTTACTGTTTACTGTACTTAGCTTACCTAGGACGGCACAAAACGTCTACAATACATTCTTCAGGGAGTTGAGTCCAGACAGACACTGATGAGTGAGTGAGAGAGTGAGATCTGAACCGTCCATTTGTATCGCCCCATATCTATACTGAAAAGAAGCTATCAAGAGAACACTAGAAAATTCTGGACCTTTCATTGATATACTTATTACCGTTCTAAAATATCGTCACTGTAATAAACATGACGTTCAGACCGTTCTAGACTATTCTTGACTAACTAAAGGTCATAAGGGGAGAATGATCTGCATACCAATTATCATAACTTTAGTATTGAAAGTGGCGTACATAAATATCTTGTAATTCTCATTGAATAGACTACATTTTTAACAAAGTATAAGGTGGCAAAGAATTAACATATTAAGATCGACAGAGCTAGTTGATTCCTGCTTTAATTTCCATAAACCCTTTAAAGATCATACAGCAGTTCTTAACTAGTAGTATTTGAGCTGCAGAGAAACGGTCGTAGCTCTTCCGAGTAATACTATTCATATTTAAAGTTCAAATCAACAAAACGACAAATACAAGATCGTAGTCAACATCAAAGAATGGTAATCATTGAATTTTTCTGTGTTTTTCTAGTTACTAGTTTAGGTGCAGAGGAAGAGATCGGAAGTCTGCTTCAGTTATCGTATTGATATTTAAAATTTAAATGAACACAAAAGACAAGTACATGATCGTAGCCATCGCCATACGAAGGTCATACATTCATTTTTCGAATATTGCAATGATTTTTAGCTACAAACCCAACCGGTGTATCCGATACAGCGTGGACGAATGTCCGATTGCCTTATTTTACAACGATACACGTTTTTGAATGTGGTCGCGATTATTAGTGCATCATTAACCACGCCCACACCAGCACTGTGTTTATTTATCAGACAAGCCAATTGCAGAGTGCCACGGTGGAGTGAATCAATAACTATGCTTGCCCCAGCACTGAGTTTATTTATCAGACAAGCCAATCGCAGAGTGCCACGGTGGGCACTAGTTAACATTATTGATAGATCTGTAAGTGAATATTTCATACGCAAACTGAGAATTATTATAACTTTAGTGAAATGACTACCGCCGAAATACATTTTTGGCTGAAGTATGTCTTTGTGGACGTCTCTAGGTGTAATGGGGAGAAGAACGTACCAAATAAATTTTACCAGCTGGCGCGTAGGCTCTTTTATGGCATTTAAGAGACGATTATAGGCGTTTTTGCTGGGAATTTCTGAGCCGAAAATGACACGGCCTTCGTCACAAGTTGTCAAATTCTCGATAGTATGGTAAAAAGGTGCATGATGAAGGTTTTAACTCATTTTTGAATAATAATATATTATATATCAAAGCCTTATATATTTTATGTAAGGGCCCAAGCCTTTTCATACAAAAGTTGCAGCCATGTAATGAATTCTATAACTTACAACACGCCTCTTTCTTCCGTTATAAATAAAGCATTTAATAAACAAAATTTCTCTGGGTTTTTTTCAATGACATCACAATAAATTCAATGCCCTAGCCACTCTTGCAATTCGCAGTATGATCGTCATAAAAGGCCTCATAAATAGATAAAGACTTCCTAATGGAGCATGATGATTAGTCAATTGCCACCAGATAGCTTTTGACCATACACATCTTAACTTTTTACTTGTTTAAATACTGGCAGCTGGGCAGCCGAGTTTTATTATTATCAGTATTAAAAATTGTTTAAAATGCACTATACATATGTCTCAGCACATTGTACGTAGTTTGATAAAATAATTTAAAAATACAACCACACTAGAAAATTTTGACTCGTACTTTTCAAGCGTACGTTCGTGTCGATCAATTAGGGAAAGGTTGTATGAATAGATACAGATTTCACGATCGAGCACTCTGGTTGGTGAATCGCAACATGTTACTTTAACCAATGTATTAACCATTTTTTCATCTTCAAGTACTGGTAATAGTCGCTTGTGAATCGCTACACGACGGCCGCTGTTTGGTATGCATTAGAAAAATAGGTGTGTGTGACAGCCACTGTGTATCGATTCGCAAATGACTGTAAATTTAAGCTATTAATTCATTCGTGATCTTTCTATGCAACCTTCTTGTAAACAACCAATCGTGTCGTATAGCGATTTTTCGTGAACGCAGGCATAAATTAGTATGAATGTGTAGTTTGGGCAGCCTGAGCTCTAGACGCGACGATTATATGCATAATTCTCGATCACTCTGTGCTATACTATTTGCACATGACCAAATTTACAAATGCTACAACAAGAGAAAACAACTTGAATCAGCGAAGCCAAATGCAATACTCTGATACTTTCGCTTGTAGAATAATAAGAGCTTGCATCACCTTTTACCAAGTCAGTAAATGGACTATTGAAGCAGTGAGCATGAAGTCAAACAGCATGCCAGTGGAAATCAGAGTTTAACGGTACATGTGCGTCCAATGTTGCTCAGTTTGATAAAGGGTCGGAGTTTTTATGGAACGCTGCGTGAGGGTGGACATGGGTTTGTTTTGATTGCTAACATAAAGGGTTTTGCAAGGCAAGGCCAGGCACGACTAGGCCTGGGTCTTGGAGTCTGCTATCAAGAAGACACATAGTTGTAAACATCATTAATAGAAATGAGTTTACCTACTCCAAAAAACCTGAACATTATGTTACGTTTGAAAAGGAGCAAAGTCAGCTATTTTCTTTAAAATAAATTTATTGAAACTAATAGCTAAGTCTACAGGGACGTTATAAAACAGTGTGAAGATATATAAATTTTTACTGTAACCCAAACGGGATTAGAACCCCACACACTCACGGCAACATCGCCTAACTTCTAGGCCTCACACAAAACCAGTCGGCAACTTACTGATTACTGTACTTAGCTTACCTAGGACGGCACAAAACGTCTACAATACATTCTTCAGGGAGTTGAGTCCAGACAGACACTGATGAGTGAGTGAGAGAGTGAGATCTGAACCGTCCATTTGTATCGCCCCATATCTATACTGAAAAGAAGCTATCAAGAGAACACTAGAAAATTCTGGACCTTTCATTGATATACTTATTACCGTTCTAAAATATCGTCACTGTAATAAACATGACGTTCAGACCGTTCTAGACTATTCTTGACTAACTAAAGGTCATAAGGGGAGAATGATCTGCATACCAATTATCATAACTTAGTATTGAAAGTGGCGTACATAAATATCTTGTAATTCTCATTGAATAGACTACATTTTAACAAAGTATAAGGTGCAAAGAATTAACATATTAAGATCGACAGAGCTAGTTGATTCCTGCTTTAATTTCCATAAACCCTTTAAAGATCATACAGCAGTTCTTAACTAGTAGTATTTGAGCTGCAAAGAAACTCTTCCGAGTAATACTATTCATATTTAAAGTTCAAAGCAACAAAACGACAAATACAAGATCGTAGTCAACATCAAAGAATGGTAATCATTGAATTTTTCTGTGTTTTTCTAGTTACTAGTTTAGGTGCAGAGGAAGAGATCGGAAGTCTGCTTCAGTTATCGTATTGATATTTAAAATTTAAATGAACACAAAAGACAAGTACATGATCGTAGCCATCGCCATACGAAGGTCATACATTCATTTTTCGAATATTGCAATGATTTTTAGCTACAAACCCAACCGGTGTATCCGATACAGCGTGGACGAATGTCCGATTGCCTTATTTTACAACGATACACGTTTTTGAATGTGGTCGCGATTATTAGTGCATCATTAACCACGCCCACACCAGCACTGTGTTTATTTATCAGACAAGCCAATTGCAGAGTGCCACGGTGGAGTGAATCAATAACTATGCTTGCCCCAGCACTGAGTTTATTTATCAGACAAGCCAATCGCAGAGTGCCACGGTGGACACTAGTTAACATTATTGATAGATCTGTAAGTGAATATTTCATACGCAAACTGAGAATTATTATAACTTTAGTATTGAAAGTAGCGTATTTTAAGATTTTGTAACGCCTTCTGACACGACTTACAATTTGAACAGAGTATAAGTTGGCAAGAAAATAAAAGTATTTAAATTGACACAATTAGTTGATTCGTGCTTTAGTTTTGTTAATCAATCATAGCTTAAATAGCTATGGTCATTTAGTCACAGTTTTAGCTGCTGAGATACGATCAGAGTTCACTGGGTTTAGTTTTGTTTCTAATATGGCGATTGACTTATTTTACAACGACAGTCGTGTTAAAATGTGGTCGCCATTATTATTACATTATTAGCTATGTTTGCCAGCACAGTGCTTTTTTATCAAACGACCCAATCGCAGAGTGCCACATTGGACATTAGGCCTGTTTCATGTTAAATTCGCCAAGTCTTTCCAGCTCTTCCGCTGTCGTATGGTCAGTGGGTGTCATCGAGATGATGGCGAACAAAGACAGTTTTTAGATATTCGTGAAACGAGAGCACAAAACTACACAGTTGTAGCAAAGTTGGCTCTTAAGGTTTGGAAAGATTGGGCTGAAAAGAGAAACTCTAAATGTATTTCAATATCAAAATATGACAGATTTTCCATCGATTTCAGTGAAATGACTACCGCCGAAATACTTTTTTGGTTGTAGTATGTCTTTGTGGACGTCTCTAGGTGTAATGGGGAGAAGAACGTACCAAATAAATTTTACCAGCTGGCGCGTAGGCTCTTTATGGCATTTAAGAGACGATTATAGGCGTTTTTGCTGGGAATTTCTGAGCCGAAAATGACACGGCCTTCGTCACAAGTTGTCAAATTCTCGATAGTATGGTAAAAAGGTGCATGATGAAGGTTTTAACTCATTTTTGAATAATAATATATTATATATCAAAGCCTTATATATTTTATGTAAGGGCCCAAGCTTTTCATACAAAAGTCGCAGCCATGTAATGAATTCTATAACTTACAACACGCCTCTTTCTTCCGTTATAAATAAAGCATTTAATAAACAAAATTTCTCTGGTTTTTTTTAATGACATCACAATAAATTCAATGCCCTAGCCACTCTTGCAATTCGCAGTATGATCGTCATAAAAGGCCTCATAAATAGATAAAGACTTCCTAATGGAGCATGATGATTAGTCAATTGCCACAAGATAGCTTTGACCATACACATCTTCACTTTTTACTTGTTTAAATACTGGCAGCTGGGCAGCCGAGTTTATTATTATCAGTATTAAAATGTTTAAAATGCACTATACATATGTCTCAGCACATTGTACGTAGTTTGATAAAATAATTTAAAAATACAACCACACTAGAAAATTTTGACTCGTACTTTTCAAGCGTACGTTCGTGTCGATCAATTAGGGAAAGGTTGTATGAATAGATACAGATTTCACGATCGAGCACTCTGGTTGGTGAATCGCCACATGTTACTTTAACCAATGTATTAACCATTTTTTCATCTTCAAGTACTGGTAATAGTCGCTTGTGAATCGCTACACGACGGCCGCTGTTGGTATGCATTAGAAAAATAGGTGTTGTGTGGACAGCCACTGTGTATCGATTCGCAAATGACTGTAAATTTAAGCTATTAATTCATTCGTGATCTTTCTATGCAACCTTCTTGTAAAACACCCAATCGTGTCGTATAGCGATTTTTCGTGAACGCAAGCATAAATTAGTATGAATGTGTAGTTTGGGCGGCCTGAGCTCTGTTTCTAATATTGGCGATTGTCTTATTTTACAACGACAGTCGTGTTGAAATGTGGTCGCCATTATTATTACATCATTAGCTATGTTTGCCAGCACTGTTCTTTTTTGATCAAACGACCCAATCGCAGAGTGCCACATTGGACATTAGTTATAAATACAGGCACATACATGTAAACATCTTTCATAGATATTGAAGTGCCTAATCCAAGCAAAACCGGATAACACTCATATCTTAAGTATTAAAAGTAGCTGATGTTTGCTTTTGAGACATATCGAAGCGATTTACAGAAGCAAATATTGGCAATCAGAGATATGCACTTAATCTGACAAAGTTAGCTGATGAATGCTCGGCTGCCAAAGGGGAATAAAAGCTTACATGTTGCCGATTAATTAGATATAACCTTCCAGCAGAAATCATGTAGTTATATTACACGATCATACTCATGAATGTCTAGCGTTTGGTCGACATTGCCATCAATATCTTACTTATTAAATTTTGCAAAGCAATCAACCAAACAATTTAAACGAATTTTGTGTAGCCAATAATAGGGGGACTGGTAGGACTGCTATGTCATGTACATGGATAAGACAGTTTTGGACTTACCTCCCTTGCTGCATAATACCTTCCATCTCTGTTGGTTACCAATCCAAAAAAGGCAATGATTGAGAATAAAGTACCGCCAAAAATTGATGACGTCAAACAAATAGTTGATATGCAAATGAGCTGACATATGACACATGGAAACCAGCTGATGGTTATGGCCATTTCTCCCCTTTCTCCCACTTGCTCGATTTCTTAAGATGCATCGGCCATTGGAATCCCGCACTCACTATGCATCAATCGAGGAAAACCGAAGCAATCGAAAATATTCGTGTCAATAATGTTCTTCAATTTTATTGAAACTGTATCAGTTAGTAGGTGACGCAAAACGGGGTGTGTCTTTTACGTTTAGCTTTTTAACCACTCCTGTGAGTTATGACTGTGACGTCTTTGCTAGCTTGGTGACTAGTTGCCGTACGTTGTAGGTTCGAATCTGCTCGAACACCTACTGTATTTTCTACACTAGGTTGATAGCTCTGCCGGTGGACAGATGTATTCACTGTTGTTATAAAGTTTGTGCGCGATGTTTTATAGCGAGTATGAGATGCGAGTGCTTCACGAACTCCAAAGCCTGTGGAGTGGTTGCAGTCAGAAACATTATAACGAGTTAGTTCACTTATTGAACCACTCGTTTAAGGCTGAGGATTTGGCCGAGCGGCTTTGACTGTGTTGTCTGCGCAAGGTGGCTGGGTGCCAGACGTTGTGAGTTCGAATCCGATCAAAAATCTACTGTATTTAATGCTGCCATGGAGAATTTGACATTCTCTGTTGCTTTCACGACGATGATTTTTCTGCTTCATATTTGTTTCATGACTGCCAAAGCTACAGCGGAGATATTACTGAGGCAAACACGGGTTATGCAATTAAGAGCACACACACAGTCAAAAGAATCATTTTATAACCGACACAATAATATACCGTAATATTTCAATTTGGTATCTCTTTAGTTTACGGATATGATACAGCAGCAAATCTGCTTCGTTTACTTGTCCCTTGCCCAAGATATCGAAAAATAGAGTCCAATGTTTTATCATGTATCATGAAACGGTCTTTGGCAGGCAATTTACCAATTGATTTTGGAGTTATGTAAATTTGATAGCCCTTTAAGGTCTGAAACAGTTTAGATTTGAACCTGTGGACCGCTGTCCGTGATAGAGGGACTGTGTGTGGACTAGTTTCTGACATGGCCCCTATGGATTATGTTTTCCGATCACGGTATATTTCCGTCGTAAATATGAATTTCGTCTTTATCGCGTACATTTTCGGTAAAATTAGCTTTTGGTGTGCACATTTGAATCTCTGTCGCAGAGTATGACACGATATTTGAGTTTCCATTACTCGTATTTGTAATTATGTATGCTATCCTATTAAAGATTTTGTTGCATTTTGTACAAGCAAAAATGGAATGACCCAGCGCACAAGCAAATGTATGACCATTAGCACCTTCTATGTGTCACTTTGTCATTGACACATTTGGGACGACTGCATTAACTTGCACGGTACCTGAAACCCGAGTTCTTGCCTGAGCAACTCGGGTGACAAACAGAAGACTTTTAATCCCCAAGTGTGAATGTTCCATTGTTATGTTTATATAATCCAGCTTGTGCTATTGTAGTGCCATTGTAGGAAAGGCAGGGCTGTCAAATTGATCCTCTAGCACTATAGGAAAAAGTGCGTGACTAGAGCGAGAAACTGACGCTTTCTCGCAATCGGTGAGAATCTGTTCTTATTCTCACCGCTGTCGGTGAGAAATTTAAATCTCCACTGGAGATTGGTGAGAAATGCACTCCTTGGCGAGAATCAAGTGTGAGAACAAACTCTCACCGGTGAGAATGGAAATTCTCACTAAGAACAGCGAGAATTGAAATTGATTGGCGAGAATCATCAAGACTCGCCGTTCATTGGCGAGAATTATAAAGACTCCGAAAGGCGAGTCTTGATAATTCTCGCCAGTGAATCTCAATTCTCGCTGTACTTGGTGAGAATTTCCATTCTCACCGGTGAGAATTTGTTCTCACACTTGATTCTCGCCAAGGAGTGCATTTCTCACCAATCTCCAGTGGAGATTAAAATTTTCTCACCGACAGCCGTGAGAATAAGAACAGGTTCTCACTCTCACTTTCTCATTGCGAGAAAGCGTCAGTTTCTCGCCCTAGTCACGCACTTTTCCCTATAGTATAGGGAAGTAGGGTATTCCTAAGTTAATGGAGCCTTCCCGTAATGAGCTGTTCGAACAGCACAACGATTACTTCATGGACTGACGACGTAACAAAACAGAAATTTATAAAAAAGAACCCGGAAACAGTCAATCGGGACGCATTTCGTCAATGAGCTTACACAAAAACCATTTATAAAAGATAATATGAGCTTTATTTGCCTCAGTCTGTGGAATAGAAAGGTATAAATTTTCAGGCCCCGCGTTGTTTTCACGGGTCAGTCGTCATTCCGACCAATAAAGTTTGATGAAGTTTTAGTGCCTCTTACCGAGTCAGCGCCTATAACTATGTTCGTCAGAGCTGTGCTCATTTATCAGACAAGCGAATTGCAGCGTGCCACGACCGGCATTGGTTATCACGATGGCACTGACTAGTGAATATCACTGCTGGATACACAACTGTCCATATAAACGCAAAATGACAATTAACAAAACTTTAGAATATTATTTTAGATCTTGTTATGCCCTGTGGCAACAACTCTAATTTGAATAAAGTATAATTTCGCAATAAAATCAAGGATTTTTGACTGACACATTTAAGTGATGTCTGCTCTAGGTTCTATAAAGGAATCATAGCTCAGATAGCTGTGGTAATCTAGTTACCGTAAGAGCTGCGGAAAAACGGTTAGAATTCCCCCTGTTTCACTTATTTTTGTAATATTTATTATCAAATCAACAAAACGAGAATTACACGTTCATGGTGAAGACAAAAGAAAGGATTTGATTTTTTATAATTTCACAAAGCTTTTAGAAGCAGACAAAACCGGTGTAACTGATAAAGCACAGACAAAAATCTGGTTGCATCGTTTTTCAACATTAAAATCGTAAAAAGAAAACGGCATCAAATTGTGGTTGCGATTATTATTGCATCAGTTACTATACTTGCCTGCATTGTGCTTATTTATCAGATAAGCCTATCCCAGTGTGCAATGGAGGACATTTGTCATCAACAAGGTACATACTTGTCGACGTTATTGAAATAAAAGAGCCTTTCCCTTAAAACCTAAGATTTTCAAAACGATAATATTTTAAGATCTTGTATTTCTCATGGAGGCGAATTAAACTTTGTACCGGGTATAAGATGACAAAAATATACGTAGTTAGTTGGTGCGCGCTTTCATTTATGTAAAGCGATCAAGGCTCAGACAGCAGTCATTAGTGTTTGAACTACATGCGACAACCGTCAGGGTTGTGCTTTAGTAACCCTATTGATGTTTGAAGGTCAAATCAACGAAAAGACAAGTACATGATCGTAGTCAACATCAAAGGAATGTAATCATTAGGTTTTTATGTTATGATCTAGTGACTGGTTTGGCTGCAGTTTTCGTAATGATATTTAAAGTTCGAATGAACATAAAAGACAGGTACAAGATCGTAGTCACCGCCAAAGGAAAGTAATAAATGTGGGGTTTTTTTTGGTAAATGAATGAGAGGTGGTATAATTTTAGGCTAAGGAGCACACTCTGCTTCACCATGGAAATATATAGGTTTCAAAGTGTTCCCTTCGCTCATTTTATAATGACTGAAACAGCACGGACCATGTTCAGATTTTATAATTGGACGTAAAAAGCTCTATCTACTTCATCATGATAATATAGCTACAACAAAATGTCGCTTGCTTATTTACAGCGACACTGGTGTTGGAATGTGGTCGCCATTATTGTTTTATTATCAACTACATTTGCCAGCACTGTGCTTATTTATTAGACAGGTCAATCGCAGTAGCAACAGAGGACACTGGTCATTAAAAGGACATTGGTCATTACTTGTAAACATCATTGATAGAAATGAAAGAATGTATTCCAAACAAACGCTTCAATTTTATGATTTTAGATTTTTATCAAAGATAGCGTATATTAAGATCTACATATTCAGACGTACACAGATAGTAGAAGCCTACTTAAGCGACTGTACGAAATTACAGGGGGAAGGCCGGATTTTTAGTTGTTGTGTTGCAATTTTTCGCACAAGCATTTTTAAAAGGTCATGAAATTTGAAGCATGCCTTTGGGGAGGATCACCATTTTTTGCAAATTATTAGGGGTACGATATTGCCGATATAGCTCTTTTCCTATAAATATCAAATGAAAATGCATGGGGGTCTATTAGGCAAACTATTAAAAATTTTCGCTGACAAAACAAGCCATATTAGACCATTCATGTAAATTTGCTTTGCTTGAAGAGGAAGGTAAAAAATGCAATTATGTACAACAGATTTGATTTTGTAAATTTCATCGAAAATGTTGATTCACTACGCACAGCAGTCTGAGAGAAAACTATGACATTTTTATTTCCAATATAAAACTAGCAATATTTGTTCATTTATAGGCATTTGATAATTGATGTAAATGTACTTGCATTTAGAATAGGATGCTTGCAAGTGCATATGTGTACAAGAAATGTGAATTTGGATTTTCACGAAAACGTGGCTCCACTATACAAAGGAGTCTATGACAAACTATAAATAATTTTTTTCCAAAGGACTAAAAATATTTGTTCATTGAAAGACATTGGATAATTGAATGATATAAATACACTTGATTAGTATAGGATGATTATAATTGCTATTGTGAACAAGAAATTTGATTTTGAATGTTCACACAAAATGTGGATCCACTGTACAGGGGAGGAGTCCATGACAAAACGATGAACATTTTTGTTCAAATATATAACTAGCCGATATTGTTCATTTATAGACATTTGGGTAATTGTTATATATCGTAGACTATAAAGATACAGGATAGGAGAGTGCGGTGCTTTCTTTGTACTGGCTGGTTTGGAGTAAATTTTTGCCCAGCAGTCCTGAACAGGACATTTTCGTACGTGCATTTAATCTAATTAACGATCAAACAGACGTAATATTCGTATCGTTTTCAGAATTACGCGTATAAACGTGATTTCTGACATTGTGAATATGTAGAATTTGCCTATATTTGCCAATCTTCCGAGTAATGACAAAGAGAATTATGTTATCTATTTATATCAGTCATGGTGATTGTTCTGATAACGATAAAAATAACATTTTTGATTCTAGCCGAAGCCAACAGCAAAACAACGGACAATATAAACAGTGTACATTTGGCAAAGACTCTGAAGAAAGCTCTGACTATGTATAGACACCCAATGTTCACGTTCCATTACACTTAACACTGAGGCGACGGTTCCCACTATACCGAGTAGCAGTTTCAATGATTATCGGCCGGCAGCTGCCAGCTTGAGCAGTTACAGTGTGAACTACCCAGAGTTGATGTACATCAACACAGTAAAGACTCTGACGGTCCTCGCATGTAGCTCAAACACTAAGTAGATATAATGACTGCTGTCTGAGCCTTGATCGCTTTACATAAATGAAAGCGGGCACCAACTAACTACGTATATTTTTGTCATCTTGTACCCGGTTCAAAGTTTAGTTCGCCTCCATGAGAAATACAAGATCTTAAAATACTATCGTTTTGAAAATCTCAAGTTTTAAGGGAAAGGCTCTCCTATTTCAATAACGTCGACAAGATGTACCTTGTTGATGCAAATGTCCTCCATTGCACACTGGGATAGGCTTATCTGATAAATAAGCACTGTGCAGGCAAATATAGTAACTGATGCAATAATAATCGCAACCACAATTTGATGCCGTTATGTTTTTACGATTTTGATGTTGCCAATCGATGCAACTAGATTTTTGTCTATGCTTTATCAGTTACAACGATTTTGTCTGCTTCTAAAAGCTGTGTGAAATTATAAAAAATCAAATCCTTTCTTTTGTCTTCACCATGAACGTGTAATTCTCGTTTTGTTGATTTGATAATAAATATTACAAAAATAAGTGAAACAGGGGGAATTCTAACCGTTTTTCCGCAGCTCTTACGGTAACTAGATTACCACAGCTATCTGAGCTATGATTCCTTTATAGAACCTAGAGCAGACATCACTTAAATGTGTCAGTCAAAAATCCTTGATTTTATTGCGAAATTATACTTTATTCAAATTAGAGTTGTTGCCACAGGGCATAACAAGATCTAAAATAATATTCTAAAGTTTTGTTAATTGTCATTTTGCGTTTATATGGACAGTTGCATATCCAGCAGTGATGTTCACTAGTTAGTGCCATCGTGATAACCAATGCCGGTCGTGGCACGCTGCAATTTGCTTGTCTGATAAATGAGCACACCTCTGACGAACATAGTTATAGGCGCTGGCTCGGAAAGAGGCACTAAAACTTCGTCAAACGTTTATTGGTCTGAATGACGACTGACCCATGAAAACAACACGGGGCCTGAAAATTTATACCTTTCTATTCCACAGACTGAGGCAAATAAAGCTCATACCAACATATTATCTTTTATAAATGGTTTTTGTGTAAGCTCATTGACGAAATGCGTTCCAATTCACTGTTTCCGGGTTCTTTTTTATAAATTTCTGTTTTGTTACGGCGTCAGTCCATGAAGTAATCGTTGTGCTGTTCGAACCGCTGTCAATGACAAAGTGACACATAGGAGGTGCGCCGGATCATTCCATTTTTGCTTGTACAAAATGCAACAAGCTCTTTGATAGGATAGCATACATAATTACAAATACGAGTAATGGAAACTCAAATATCGTGTCATACTCTGCGACAGAGATTCAAATGTGCACACCAAAAGCTAATTTTACCGAAAATGTACGCGATAAAGACGAAATTCATATTTACGACGGAAATATACCGTGATCGGAAAACATAATTCATAGGGGCCATGTCAGAAACTAGTCCACACACAGTCCCTCTATCACAGACAGCGGTCCACAGGTTCAAATCTAAACTCTTTTAGACCTTAAAGGGCTATCAAATTTACATAACTCCAAAATCAATTGGTAAATTGCCTGCCAAAGACCTTTTCATGGTACATGATAAAACATTGGACTCTATTTTTCGATATCTTGGGCAAGGGACAAGTAAACGGATCAGATTTGCTGCTGTATCACATTAAAACTAAAGAGATACCAAACTGAAATATTACGGTATATTATTGTGTCGGTTATAAAATGATTCTTTTGACTGTGTGTGTGCTCTTAATTGCATAACCCGTGTTTGCCTCAGTAATATCTCCGCTGTAGCTTTGGCAGTCATGAAACAAATATGAAGCAGAAAAATCATCGTCGTGAAAGCAACAGAGAATGTCAAATTCTCCATGGCAGCATTAAATACAGTAGATTTTTGATAGGATTCGAACTCACAACGTCTGGCACCCAGCCACCTTGCGCAGACAACACAGTCAAAGCCGCTCGGCCAAATCCTCAGCCTTAAAAACGAGTGGTTCAATAAGTGAACTAACTCGTTATAATGTTTCTGACTGCAACCACTCCACAGGCTGTGGAGTTCGTGAAGCACTCGCATCTCATACTCGCTATAAAACATCGTGCACAAACTTTATAACAACAGTGAATACATCTGTCCACTGGCAGAGCTATCAACATAGTGTAGAAAATACAGTAGGTTTTCGAGCAGATTCGAACCTACAACGTACGGCAACGAGACACAAAGTTAGCAAATTTTAAAGACGTCACAGTCATAACTCACAGGAGTGGTTAAGAAGCTAAACGTAAAAGACACACCCCCTTTTGCGACATCTACTAACTGATACAGTTTCAATAAAATTGAAGAACATTATTGACACGAATATTTTCGATTGCTTCGGTTTTCCTCGGATGATGCATAGTGAGTGCGGGATTCCAATGGCCGATGCATCTTAAGAAATCGAGCAAGTAGGAGAAAGGGGAGAAATGACCATAACCATCAACTGGTTTGCATGTGTCATGTGTCAGCTCATTCGCATATCAACTATTTGTTTGACTTCATCAATTTTTGGCGGTACTTTATTCTCGATCATTGCCATTTTTGTTTGGTAACCAACAGAGATGGAAGGTATTATGCAGCAAGGGAGGTAAGTCCAAAACTGTCTTATCCATGTAGGATTTGAAGGGTTCGTACATGACATAGCAGTCCTACCAGTCCCCCTATTATTGGCTACACAAAATTCGTTTAATTTGTTTGGTTGATTGCTTTGCAAAATTTAATAAGTAAGATATTGATGGCAATGTCGACCAAACGCTAGACATTCATGAGTATGATCGTGTAATATAACTACATGATTTCTGCTGGAAGGTTATATCTAATTAATCGGCAACATGTAAGCTTTTATTCCCCTTTAGCAGCCGAGCATTCATCAGCTATCTTTGTCAGATTAAGTGCATATCTCTGATTGCAAATATTTGCTTCTGTAAATTGCTTCGATATGTCTCAAAAGGAAACATCAGCTACTTTTAATACCTAAGATATGAGCGTTATCCGGTTTTTTCTTGGATTAGGCACTTCAATATCTATGAAAGATGTTTACATGTATGTGCCTGTATTTATAACTAATGTCCAATGTGGCACTCTGCGATTGGGTCGTTTGATAAAAAAGCACTGTGCTGGCAAACATAGCTAATGATGTAATAATAATGGCGACCACATTTCAACACGACTGTCGTTGTAAAATAAGTCAATCGCCAATATTAGAAACAAAACTAAACCCAGTGAACTCTGATCGTATCTCAGCAGCTAAAACTGTGACTAAATGACCATAGCTATTTAAGCTATGATTGATTAACAAAACTAAAGCACGAATCAACTAATTGTGTCAATTTAAATACTTTTATTTTCTTGCCAACTTACACTCTGTTCAAATTGTAAGTCGCATCAAAAGGCGTTACAAAATTTTAAAATACGCTACTTTCAATACTTAAGTTATAATAATTCTCAGTTTGCGTATGAAATATTCACTTACAGATCTATAAATAATGTTTTCTAATGCCCACCGTGGCACTCTGCGATTGGCTTGTCTGATAAATAAACTCAGTGCTGGGGCAAGCATAGTTACCGATTCACTCCACCGTGGCACTCTGCAATTGGCTTGTCTGATAAATAAACACAGTGCTGGGGTGGGCGTAGTTAATGATTCACTAATAATCGCGACCACATTCAAAAACGTGTGTCGTTGTAAAATAAGACAATCGGACATTCGTCCACGCTGTATCGGATACACCGGTTGGGTTTGTAGCTAAAAATCATTGCAATATTCGAAAAATGAATGTATGACCTTCGTATGGCGATGGCTACGATCGTGTACTTGTCTTTTGTGTTCATTTGAATTTTAAATATCAATACGATAACTGAAGCAGAGTTCCGATCCCTTCCTCTGCAGCTAAACCAGTAACTAGAAAAACACAGAAAAATTCAATGATTACCATTCTCACCATTGACTACGATCTTGTACTTGTCGTTTTGTTGCTTTGAACTTTAAATATGAATAGTATTACTCGGAAGAGTTTCTTTGCAGCTCAAATACTACTAGTTAAGAACTGCTGTATGATCTTTGAAGGGTTTATGGAAATTAAAGCAGGAATCAACTGGCTCAATCTTAATATGTTATTCTTTGCCATCTTATACTTTGTTAAAATGTAGTCTATTCAATGAAAATTACAAGATATTTATGTACGCCACTTTCAATACTAAAGTTATGATAATTGTTATGCAGATTATTCTCCAATTATGACCTTTAGTTAGTCAAGAATAGTCTAGAACGGTCTGAACGTCATGTTTATTACAGTCACGATATTTAAAACGGTAATAAGTATATCAATGAAAGGTCCAGAATTTTCTAGTGTTCTCTTGATAGCTCCTTTTCAGTATAGATATGGGGCGATACAAATGGACGGTTCAGACCTCACCCTCTCACTCAGTCATCAGTGTCTGTCTGGACTCAACTCCCTGAAGAATGTAATGTAGACATTTTGTGCCGTCCTAAGTAAGCCTAGTACAGTAATCAGTAAGTGGCCGACTGGTTTGTGAGAGGCCTTGCAGCTAGGCGATGTTGCCGTGAGTGTGTGGGGGTTCTAATCCCGTTTGGGTTTCAGTAAAAATTTATATATCTTCACACTGTTTTGTAACGTTCCTGTAGACTTAGCTATTAGTTTCAATAAATTTATTTTAAAGAAAATAGCTGACTTTGCTCCTTTTAAACGTAACATAATGTTCAGGTTTTTTGGAGTAGGTAAACTCATTTCTATTAATGATGTTTACAACTATGTGTCTTGTTGATAGCAGACTCCAAGACCCAGGCCTAGTCGTGCCTGGCCTAGCCTTGCAAAACCCTTTATGTTAGCAATCAAAACAAACCCATGTTCACCCTCAAGCAGCGTTCCATAAAAACTCGGATCCTTTATCAAACTGAGCAACATTGGACGCACATGTCCATTTACTGACTTGGTAAAAGGTGATGCAAGCACTTATTATTCTACCAGCGAAAGTATCAGAGTATTGCGTTTGGCTTCGCTGATTCAAGTTGTTTTCTCTTGTTGTAGCATTTGTAAATTGGGTCATGTGCAAATAGTATAGCACAGAGTGATCGAGAATTATGCATGTAATCCTCGCGTCTAGAGCTCAGGCCTCCCAAACTACACATTCATACTAATTTATGCCTGCGTTCACGAAAATCGCTATACGACACGATGGGTGTTTACAAGGTTGCATACAAAGATCACGAATGAATTAATAGCTTAAATTTACAGTCATTTGCGAATCGATACACAGTGGCTGTCACATACACACCTATTTTTCTAATGCATACCAAACAGCGACCGTCGTGTATCGATTCACAAGCGACTATTACCAGTACTTGAAGATGAAAAAATGGTTATTACATAGGTTAAAGTAACATATGGCGATTCACCAACCAGAATGCTCCATCGTGAAATCTGTATCTATTCATACAACCTTTCCCTAATTGATCGACACGAACGTACGCTTGAAAAGTACGAGTCAAAATTTTCTAGTGAGGTTGTATTTTTAAATTATTTTATCGAACTACGCACAATGTGCTGTGACATATGTATAGTGCATTTTAAACAATTTTTAATAATGATAATAATAAAAACTCGGCTGCCCAGCTGCCAGTATTTAAACAAGTGAAAACTGAAGATGTGTATGCTTAAAAGCTATCTTGTGGCAATTTGACCAATCATCATGCTCCATTAGGAAGTCTTTATCTATTTTGAGGCCTTTTATGACGATCATACTACGAATCGCAAGAGTGGCTAGGGCATTGAATTAATTGTGATGTCATTGAAAAAAAACCCCAGAGAGATTTAGTTTATTAAATGCTTAATTTATAGCGTAAGAAAGAGGCGTGTTGTACGTTATAGAATTCATTACACGGCTGCGACTTTCTATGAAAAGGCTTGAGCCCTTACATAAAATATATAGGGCTTTGATAAAGAATACATTATTATTCAAAGTTGAGTTAAAAACATCTTGCACCTTTTTTACCATACTGTCGAGAATTTGACAACTTGTGACGAAGGCCGTGTCATTTTTGGCTAAGAAATTCCCTGCAAAAACGCCTACAATCGTCTCTTAAAGGCCATAAAAGAAGCTACGCGCCAGTTGGTAAAATTTATTTGGTATGTTCTTCTCCCCATTACACCTAGAGACGTCCACAAAGACATACTACAACCAAAAAAGTATTTCGGCGGTAGTCATTTCACTGAAATCGATGGAAAATCTGTCATATTTTGATATTGAAATACATTTAGAGTTTCTCTTTTCAGCCCAATCTTTCCAAACCTTAAGAGCCAACTTTGCTACAACTGTGTAGTTTTGTGCTCTCGTTTCACGAATATCTAAAAACTGTCTTTGTTCGCCATCATCTCGATGACACCCACTGACCATACGACAGCGGAAGAGCTGGAAAGACTTGGCGAATTTAACATGAAACAGGCCTAGGGGTAAAACATATCAATTGTTTCTGAAGAGGATAGGTTGCCACACCATAGACATGTACCACATCCGTCAGACATGGCATTGGAGAAAGAAGTGGGCAAATCAGAAACAAGTGAACAAAACTGCTGCACATTCCCGCTCAAGTAGCAAATTAGGCTAAATTAGCATGTTGAAGATGTATATTACTGAAAGCAATGCACAAATTATTATATCGCTAGCTAAGGGTTGTCCGATCAAAAGTAAGCATGCCATATCCCCCAGAGAGCAGCAATTTCAACATTAGATGTTCATGTAGATGACTTTAAAATCAAATAGAAATTTATGTACTGAAATGTTACAATGAGCGAGTCAAAGTCAAAACAACCCAAACGAAAGAAGTTTTGGTGACAGCTTTTAAGTATGATAAAACCCTTATACTCAGCCTCTTCTGGTATATAAAGTCCCCTAACACGATTGGAACTAATTTGAGGTAACTGGATTTTCATATTTTTCAAATTTCTCAAAAGTGTTAGTAGCTGAATATTGCAATAATACATGTAGAAATTGCTCACAACAATAAATGAGTAACTTACACAGTTAAAGTTCCATTAGCTGTATCTTCTTGCGATTTTTCCGTTAGTTTTGATCGAAATGATCACTGGCTCATGTTGAATAGCCTGTCAAATAACAGAGAATCGCATATTATTCAGAAACATTAGGTGCCCTACAACTAAATACATAAATAACATGTGATTTTACAACGAAAATTTCAATTTTTGTCCGGACAGAAATACAAACTCTGTTGACACGCGGATTGCAACGTAGGCATTCTTCTGCACCTGCGCGAGCCATTTACAGCAATTTCAAAATAAATGTTCATTACTTATGCCCGGCACTTACGTCGTAGTCCATTGTCCGAGCACGTTGCGTAGCCAGATGTCTGGCAATCCACGACGCAATGTTGTTTTGATCCCCCTATAAACGTGAACTTGTACATCTGGCGTGATCGCGGCGTCACCATATCTGCGTTCTCCCCAGCACGCTGAGCATGCCAGACGTCAACAAACGAGCTCGGAAGGGCAACACGTTTGAACAAAAATTAGCAGTTTTATGTGGCTATAACATCACTAATCATGTTTGTTTCTTAGTAAAACAACATTTTGCAACAAATATGAGCCTCCAACATGGAATTTTCCGAGGTAAAAAATGGTCAAAAGTTACAAATAATGGCCCTTAAAAGGAAAAGCAGATGAGATTTGCAGATTAAATCGACATTACTTCACCATCTAGGTATTCCAAATTAGTTTTAATCGTGTTCCCTAAGATAAAACGTCCCGGACTTCGGCCTAGACATTTTATCGTAGTGTCATACATTATATGCTTCATACTCGGACTTTATCCTAAGCATTACATTATCAGGTGTTTTTTATTTATGTACTCCAGGAAAGCACAGGATCAATGCTGCGGGCCTGATAAAAGTAACAATCTGCTCTCATAACTTTTGGAAAGAACGGGGCAGCAAGATAGAAAATTTTATAGATTTTTTGTGAAACTGTAGATTGTTTGCTCTGACCTACTGGACTAACGACCGATGCAGGGTCGATGCAGGGAGACATTTCAGCTGAGTGAACTGAAGCATAATATTTCCGATGGAACAATTTTTAACAGTTACACTAGACTCCTCATAATTGGCTACCCTCTAATCAATCATTCCAAACAACATTCTACTGCAGAAGTGATTGTCAATTTCCAAATTATAGACAGAACTAGAGAATGGAGTATAAAGTTTATCCGTTCTACACTCACGAACGCCAGTTATGACCTCACAGAAACGGGCGCGTTCCTCACTGACGTTTTTTCGTCAAGTCATGATCATTTTTCATTCCCACAGTTATTTATCAACGGGAAAAAAGAAAAAAAAGCACACCACCTTTTACCTGCGAAATAGTATTATTATTTATTAACAAAAAATTAAAAACGTTTCTAGACAAATACATACATATACACCTGGTGAAACACGAGACTTGTTCAACACTTGAGTTTTCAATCGTACTTTGGAAATAAAACAGTTATGAAATAGGTCATTCCAATGTAAAACCCACGATAAATCTCTTCCTTAATAATATCAGCCATTGTATGCAATCTGAAAAATCGACTCAGTCACCATAAGGGAGCCTCCAGTAATTACAGGGGGGGTGGGCCGGGGTAATTTCGCGAACACCTGCAACGTAAAATGTGACCCTCCCCCTATCCTCCTGTCTAAAATGTGACCCTCCCCCTTGTCCGACATTCTAAAACTTGACCCTCCCCCCTAAACCACTGCGGTATTCTCCCCGGGAATAACTAAAACAGTATCAGCTAATTTACATAACAATTGGTTCAATTGTTATGTTAGGGACAAATTATTACAGAGGGGAGGGCTGGTGTTTTTGGAGGGACAGTCGCAATTTATCACGCAAGAATTTTTGAAGAGATATGGTATTTCATACAGTTTAGGGAGGGTCACCATATTTTGTGCAACTATAAGAAAGCAAGATGTAGTTGATTGAGTGTTTCATCCAAAAATATCAAATTAAAATACATGGAGTCTATCAGGCAAATTATTGGCAATTTTCCCCCACAAAACATGCTATATCTGTATTTTATATATGTTTGATAATGTATTTAAATGTACTTTGCTTGAATAGGGAAGTAAAATGAACATTTGTGTACAAGAAATTGATTTATGAATTTCATCTAAAAAGTTGGTTCACTATCCATGGTGTTTATGATGAAATTATGAAGTTTTTTCCAATACAAAAATAGGTAAATCTTTGCATTTGTGTACTCTTGATTATTGATATTAATTTTCTTGATTAGACTAGGGTGGTTACAAATCTATGGTTGTGTAAGAAATTTGATTTTGGAATTTCACCAAAATGGGCAGATCGTCCATGTCGCCGACACAAACACGAAGTGTCTGATACCGGCTACCGAAAACTATGAAAAATAGTAAAGAATGAGCTACAAAATCACTATCAGTTTTAAGTTGCAGGTAGAATAAGTCTGTGCCTTAAACTAAAATACTATAAAAATAGTAGAAAGTGAGCAACCAGCTGAAAGTTAGTCGAGGAGACCTTAACCGCATATCATTTGCATCTCATTGTCGGCTACATGGACTGTGTGCCCCAAAATGTCATTCAATACACTATGCATTGGGGTCTACGATGAAACTATGAATAATATTTTTTCAGTACAAAAGTAGATAATCTGTGCATTTATGCATGCTTGATTATTCACATTATTTTTCTGATAAGACTAGAGTGGTTACAAGTCCATGGTTGTGCAAGAAATTTGATTTTGGAATTTCACCAAAATGTCAATTCACTATGCATTGGGTCTGTGATGAAACTATGAATACTTTTTTTTCAGTACAAAATTAGATGAATCTGTGCATTTATGCATGCTTGATTATTCACATTATTGTTCTTGATAAGACTAGAGTGGTTACAAGTCCATAGTTGTGCAAGAAATTTGATTTTGGAATTTCACCAAAATGTCGATTCACTATGCATTGGGGTCTATGATGAAACTATGAATAATTTTTTTCAGTACAAAATTAGATAAATCTGTGCATTTGTATGCTTGATTATTAAGATTATTGTTCTTGATTAGGCTAGAGTGGTTACAAGTCTATGGTTGTGTAAGAAATTTGATTTTCGAATCTCGCCAAATGTCAATTCACTATGCATAGCGGTCTATAAGTGTGTGCGTATTTTGTTGGTGATTTCCTATTCAGGAAATATCACACGGACAATCAAAGTTTTGGCCATAATATCAGCTTCTGTCAAAAGTGACCCTCCCCCCAAAGATAGGTTTATAAAAAGTGACCCTCCCCCTTGAACTGTTTTCTAAAAGTGACCCTCCCCCAATTCCCCCGCCCCCCCTGTAATTACTGAAGGCTCCATAAAGACTTCCGAGACAAGCAATGACGCTATCCTTTTGGTTTCACTTGGCACCAGGGACAACAAAAATGTATATTCTATCAGATTCGTATAAACCTGCAAGTGTTGTTAGATGGGGTGGTCAGCGCCTCTCATTGAGTACCTGACATTAACTATGTATGATACGACAACGGCACCGATGGGATGTGTAAATTGCATGAGTGCGTTCCATCATCGAAGAGCAAACTGAAACTGCTGTATGTCAACCAGACCCTTAGTCTTTATTGAAAAGGTGAAAAAAGCTTTGAATATTAAAACTGCTGACCCTTACAGTGTACTCTTTTCTTCAACATTTTGTGTTAAAAACATGTGCGTTTGAGAAGTATAGAGCATGGCTTGTTTGTTCACAAATTTAATGAAGACAACATGGATTTTAGCTTTACACTCATATTGGCAAAATACTTCAGGACAAAGTCAGTCTTAACAAGCTCAATGTATTTGTCACAAAAGGGTAGGGGTAAACAAGGGAAATAGGTCTATTTAACAGGCAGATACGATTTTTCATGTGAAAATATGACAATGAAGCGATGGTAGAGTGCTTAGGAAAAACAGGTACCATTATGTGGAACAGGTTCACACCAGTCAACTATCTAACAAGTATCCCCTAAAAACCTGTACTCTCAAGCCACATGATCATATGTTTATCATATGACAGTCACGTGGCCAGCTATATCAGGGTAACCCAGAAGTACCCATGCTCTCTACTCATATACCTTTTGTGGAATTTGTGGTTTTACACGGTTTCTGCTTACTCTTACAATTGTTAGTGTAGCCAGAATTTCAATTTCACCGATTCGCACCTTTGTGTCTGCGGTACTCATTTTTTACAACCTTTGGCATAAATTGTTGAAGTGCATCAATTTTCACTTATTGTATAACTATCTTTTCTTTGCAAAACTGTTCCGTTCCAGTACTGGAGGAAACTAATTTACTACAATGTAGCTTAACAATAATAAGCAAATCCAACATAGGAAAATATTCATTATGTATGTTGTATTGGATACTTAAACTGCACAAGAACCCTTACAAACATCGGTTTATTGCAGGATCAAGCAAATGCATTACTAAACATCTGTCACAATATTGACTATAATTTTAACAACCATCAAAAATGGTCTTTTTCGATATTGTGACAAAGTGTATGAAACGAGTGGGTTGAATCAAATGTGGATATTAAAAAATTCCAAGGAATTGTTGCTTGATTTAAAAGTCAAGAAAAACAAGTACAGGTCAATCCGAACATTTGACTTTTCCACACTATACACCACAATTCCCCACGATAAACTTAAAACAAGGCTGTCATCTCTTGTTAAACAAGCTTTCCTGCATAAAAATGGCAGTAGAAGGTACCAATACATTATCATCAAACATGGGTCAGGTTATTTTAGTAACAACATGGATGCCCAGCACAAATACACAGATGAAGAAATTATTAACATGCTTAATTTCTTAATCGATTCCTCATGTGCTATTTATAGCAATTATGCAATCTGTGCAATCTGTGTAAACAGTGCAATGAAAGTGTTACATGATTCCTTATAATGCTTTTGCTGACCTTGAACTTCTTAAGTTGCAAACATTTGTCTCTTCTGTGTGCTTTCTCTGAGTACCTACAGGCTCAACTTATTCAACAGAACTTACTTGCAATGTTAATTTGAAAGTTAAAGTGTGCTTGGTTAATAGGATGAAATACTGATAAAGATAACCAGCTGAAGATTCTTTATAACCTGACAGATATGCTGTTTTTTATGACGTAAATGTTGATAAGCAAGTCTTGTTTACTTTAATTAGAATGTAATTAACTCTCATTTATATTATAATAAGCAGTAGTATCAAGTTGATCAAGCTAATATTGACAAGTTGGTCGGCTGTTGGAGGTTAAAAGCTGTTAAAAATGTATGCATGTATTTATGTTTGTCTGTCTGTCCATAGACCCGCGTTTTTGGAGGGTCTATGGTCTGTCTGTATGTCTGTATGTATGTACCGGTATGTATGTATGTATGTTAGTTATTATGTGCGGATGTATGTTTGACAACATTAAAAACTCCTAAATCGCAGCACCCAGCATCTTAGTATTTGGTGGACAGGTGCATCGAGGGGTGGGGATGTGAGTTTGTTGAAATAAACATGTCAAAGTCAAAAATAGCAAATGAAGGGGGAAAAAAGGAAAAATCCTGCAAATTGCTAAAACTTTGTAACCACTGGCCAGATTGTGGTTGAAACTTGGTATGCATGCTCTTTATAGTGACTTAAGTTACATTTCTTCAAATTGTGGTGAAATTTGAAAGTTGTACTTTTTGGGCAATTTTCTCATTTTTTGTCAAAAAGATCTTTTCTGAAAGCACTCATCCCATTGCCTTGAAAACTTGTATGTATGATCCTAGGGTTGACCTTTGTCAGATTTGTTCAAATTATAGTGAAATTTTCATATATGTATTTTTGGGGCAATTTTTCCCATTTTTTGTCAAAAAATCATTTTCTCCCAAAGTATTGTTTCATTGCTGTAAAACATGATAGTCTTGATCCTAGGGTTGTTTTCTGTCAGATGTGTAAAAGTCATTATGAGATGGAGCATTTCATATTGCTGGGTTATAAGATTAATTTTGACTTGCAATGGAATTTTCTTAGTCAACCGTAAGAATGCAATGTCGTGTGTGTACTAGTAGTTAGTATCGCTGCAAAATGGGAGGACAGTGTCATTGACAATATTTTTTTATGTTTGTGATATAGGGTCACCATATTTTTGAAATGTCCAATAGGGGAGGGTCAGTGTGTTTTTGAATTTCGACACAGACTCATACTTGCCTAAAAATGCGTCCTACAAGCCATGAATTTCATAATTCAGTTGCTTTCTTCGGCGCGACCTTTGGGCTCATAAGTTTATTCAGATATTTTTCAGCGTGCCCTTCAGGCGTGTAACTTTAATATTTTTATAGAATTAAAACTTGTTTCAGTACTTCATAGACACTGACATCTCCAACTGGATCCATTTTTCCATGCCATATGTCTGACGTAAAAGACATTTTGGCTTGTGTCTGCTACTGTATGAGTGTTGTCCTAATTAACTCTAAATGTCTTAATATATCATCAACGTATTGTACAGTCAAACCTGTGTTAGTGGCCACCTGTATATAGTGAAAACGTGTCTATAATGACTACTTTGCTTCAGTCCCTGTGCAATTGACATGTACATTAATTAACCTGTCTGTAAAGGCCACTCTAGGAAAGTCCCCTTAATGGCTGTTATAGAAAAGTTTGACACTGTACAATAAAATAAATGCAACACATGTTGGATTGCAAACTTCCCTGACATTCCTTGTAATTCTTAATTCAGGCCAAATTATTTCATAACAAAATGAGCATTTTTTTCAGCAAAATTTGTTATGTGTTGATATAGCATGTGTGGAGTGAATGCGTAAGCCATGAGATCCCATAGGTCCATAGACTTGTGAAGCTTGCAGGCTTCTGGTTGCTTTGAATTATTCATGAAGACACCAGGTCATGATTATACAATTAGTTACACAGTAGACAGAGTTTCAAGCATGACTTTTTGTGACCAGAAAAGTTGTGTCCATGTAGAAATGTCAAATGCTGCAACTCCAACCAAAGTTATGATCTCATTGACTTCTCCCAAATCCCAAAAAGATTTATGCACTGATTGTGGCTCGTATGTAACAATACAGGCAGATTGTGAGGTACACTAGTCACTTGGTAACTAAACTCCACATACTGGCCTAGTAAAGTGTCACAATTTGATAAAATTAATTAAGCAAAAAGGGTCCAGCGATTCAGGTAGTCTACATATTACTCTGCCCGAGCAAGTTCAACAGGTACAAATTCACTGCTTCAGCTAGTGTAGCAGTGCTACCCGGCAAGTTCCAGCACAGGCTACCCAGACAGTATTAAAAAGCTTATTATTGAGTTTTTCTCACTGTTTTCTCTACCAGTTCCTCTCCTTTTCTTCGTCACAGTCCCTCTATGGATATAGGGACTGTGTCTTCATGCTCTGACTGATCGGAGTAAATAAATAATACGGTTATATAATCTAACCCAGCCTCTAAACTCTTTATTCATTTTACACCCATTGCAAGGACGTTTATCTCTCATGTACACATCTTGTAATTAATTAGTCAACACAACTAATTATGCTCATCCGCGGACTTATCAAGGGTTGGTCAACATTGGAAAGATAGAGATTTCCTCATGCCATGAACTGCACGCAAGGCACTGGCAGGGTTTGCACTGTTCGCAACCATATACACGTTTGAAATTAGAGTAGCTGGCTCCCCTCGGCCATCGAAAAATACATTGGCCGCAGTAAATTTTGAATTAATGGTCATGAATGGCAGCAATTTAGTAATTTTTGAAAACATTTCAGTAGAGCTTCTTACCTTCCAATTTTAGTAACCTTTCCTATCTTGCGCGATGTTGACCAACCCGTAAAATCCCTGAGAAGTCCACGGATTAGCATAATTAGTTGTGTTAACTAATTAATTACAACATGTGTGTACGAGAGATATACCTCCTTGTAATGGGGTGTAAAATAAATAAAGAGTCACAGAGGCTAGGTTAGGTCATAACCATTTTTTCATTTACTCTCATCAGTCAGAGGATGAAGAAAAGAAGAGTAATAATAGAGAAAACAGTGACGAAAACTCAATAATAAGCTTATTAATACTGTCTGGGTAGCCTGTGGTTCCAGGGGTATTAATTCTCTGCTCCAGCAGGTGTAGGGACAAAATTCTCTGCTCATGCAAGTTCAAGGGGTACTAATTCTCTGCTCCAGCTTTACCAGGGGTACTAATTCTCTGCTCCAGCTTTACCAGGGGTACTAATTCTCTGCTCCAGCTTTACCAGGGGTACTAATTCTCTGCCCCTGCTTTACCAGGGGTACTAATTCTCTGCCCCAGCTTTACCAGGGGTACTAATTCTCTGCCCCAGCTTTACCAGGGGTACTAATTCTCTGTTCCAGCAGTTCCCTAATTCTCTGCTCCAGTGGTACTAATTCTCTGCTCCAGCAAGTGTAGGGGTACTAATTTTCTGCTCAAGCAAGTTCCAGGGGTACTAATTCCCTGCTCCAGCAAGTGTCGGGCACTAATTCTCTGCTTCAACAGTTCCAGGGGTACTAATTCTCTGCCCCTGTAAGTTCCAGGGTAGTAATTCTTTGCACCAGCAGTTGTATGGGTATTAATTCTCTGCCCGTGTAAGTTTCAGGGTACTAATTCTCTTCTCCAGCAAGTGTCGGACACGAAATCCCTGTCCCACTAATTAAGTATCCAGGGGTACCAATTCTCTGCCTCACCAAGTGTAGGGGTTCTAATTCTCTGTCAAACAGGTTTCAGTGGTGCTTATTCTCTGCCCCAGCAATTCAAGTCTACGTATAAATTCTCTCCTTGCAAGTGTACAAATTATCTATAAAAAAATGGGTAACCTGTGTTCTTTTGCAAACTCTGATTTTCATCAGAGGAAAAGAAATCATTTAGGTTATTTTGGTAGCCTGGGAGATTTTTTAGAAATTTTGAGAGGTAAATATTGAAAATATTTTGACTACCTCTATTTCTTCTGTTTTGTATGGGAAAACATGAAAAATAAGCAAATCTCATTTTTCAAAAATATTTCTCATAGTGTTACCACTTCTTGCTGACTTATTTCTCTATTCATATGAAGCAGATGTCCTACAATCTCTCTACAAAGCAGGGTCTAAAAAACTTGCAAGGCGTTTTAACAACACACACAGATATATTGATGATCTGATTAGTCTAAACAATCCAGACATATCAAATTACTTACATCATATATACCCTGATGAATTGGAAATCAAAGAAACCACTGAGAGTAGGAACTCAGCTTCATATCTTGATCTGTTCCTACAAGTGGGTACTAATGGGCTACACACCAAGCTGTATGACAAAAGGGATGATTTTGATTTTGAAATCATAAATTATCCCAACTTATCAAGTAATATTCCATCTGCACCTGCTTATGGTGTGTATGTGTCTCAACTTCTCAGATATTGTAGGGCTTGTGATTCCTACGCGGATTTTCAAATGAGACACAGCTTATTAGTATCAAAACTAGTGAGACAGGGATATACATCCAAAAGACTCGTGAGGACTTTCAAAAAGTTCTACGGTCGATATTATGACATTGTGGCCAAATATGACACCTCGTCACTCAAATGATTAGCGACAGCATTCCCGGCTTTGACTTATAACAGTGATTCATATACTGTATCACTTCATACAATATTAGACAATTTTGGGACCAATCCTGACGGGTGTAGCATGCTAGCAGGGTACGCTTACCCATTCCGGACACCTGGTACCACCACTAACTATCAGTGGTTCAGGATGGTCCTACTTAAATTTGTAAATCTCAAATGTCCCATGGACCTGGTAATGTATTACCTTGAATGAAAATGATTATGGACCAGTTTAATGTCATATTGTTTACGGTTATGATACAGCAGCAAATTAAAATTCTGCTCCGTTTAGTTCCCCCTGGCCCAAGATGCCAAATAATAGGACGCCCAACGTTTTGATATATATCATCAACCGGTCGTTGGCAGGTACTTTTCAAACTTAAGTTTTGATTGCTCGCATTTGAAGATTTCATTGCATTGTGTACTGGTATATATAATACGATCCGGCGTTTGACAATCAGCACCTTCTTATCTCAGTAAAAAAATTAATGTAGATTATCATGCCTCGCACGGTTTCCATGTTTTAGTCATTCCGTACAATAATAATAAACTCTGACGAAGTTGGGTGGCTCCTATACCTAGTCAGCGCCTGTAACTATGTTTCTCGTTAACTACTGCCAACAATCATGACGACCATGGACTCTCCGGTGACTGGAATCTGACTGTAATAGGAGACAACTTTCATTCATCTTTTTTTCTCCTTGTCTATGGTTTCATCTTGCCTTGTTCTCGACATCGCACAGAGATCCTCGAGTCAACTGTAGCTTTCCGGCAACCGTTAGCCTAACGTCGAGCTTTCCCGTTCGCCAAAATGCAATAGCTCTTCTCAAGAAGCCATCGAAAATTAAATATATAGACAAAATTACTAATGAAATTTAAACATTTGAATAACATTGTTGAACTCTGTTGATACCCTGCTGTACTAGCGATATAATAATGGTCGTACTGACCAGTTGACACCATGCAGCTCGCTGATCATGGTGATGTCGATCCATGAACAGTCCGTTTTTTTATGTCTAGCATTTCATCGTGTCGGCTTTTCGAATAGTATGATATTGAAATGTGATGTTTCAACTTCGATATAGACATTAGGGATGCAATTCCTTTTCATTTCCTTTGAAAATACATCGTTTTTTATTTCGAAATTGAACCGTTAAAGTGCTGCTCATTTTTTGTGTTGAACGTGCGTATTCAGTGCAGTGCAGTGTGGAGTGTGTGTAAATGTATACACAGTATACATATTCAAGGCCGATCACGCTGGACGACGCTCACTGGCTTCAAACTGAGTTCAAATTTACTTTTTATTCGTTTTCTACATCTAAAAATTCACTGGCATTGCCGAAACTATATAATGTACCCCCTCCCGGCACATAGTGAACTAAAGCAAACTTTGCACTCCATAATGTACGATGCGTAAAGTAAAGTTTGCTTTCGCCAGTTATGGGCCGGCCGGGGTACATTATTGCTTAAATATATCAGTCTTGGTTACCTTTCAGTCGACGAGCTTCCTCGTTCAGGATACTGGAAAATACACATATTGCAATAAATTGTTCCAATATCCTTACATTTTGTTTGACACAGACACAGTGTACAAACTCGGAACAAAATGTGAAATATATCACTACGACTGACTATCACACCGCAATGCACACATAAAAGCTCATAACACTCCCCAGGTAAATGTCTCAAGCACAACGGTAAATAGTTTTTGCAATGCCTGACAACCACCTGCCCTATTGTTTTATTATGGTGTCACCTACCTATGCAGTAAACTTTAATCTCGATCTCGATCCAATTAGTATTGTTTCAGAAGGTGCCGACAGTTTGCAATTTGACGTATTGATAGCAAATGATTTATTTGTTTGAACAGGTCACTTAAAGTTATCAGAACATCATGCAATGCGAACGTTTCATGAAAAGATTTCTGCCTGCATTGGTTCTGCTTTTTGGCTGGGTGGTGGCTCATTGTTTGCAACAATTAAACTTGAGGGCTGACAAAAACCCCAAAATAGTTTAGTTTCGATGAGAGTTTTGAAAGCATTATGAAAGCTCGTTTGCTAGACGCTCATGCGGGGACGGCTGCAAAATACACTGCAACCCCTCATGCATATATACCCCGAGTGCGGCGCGCTGTCTCGCAATTGAGTTCTGTCAACGTTCACCGTAGGAATGTGGGCCGCCAACCTATTTACGAATAATTCAAATTAAGTAAATCAACTAATAATATATCGACTGGATGTTCCCAAACATTTTTGCATTCTATTATGACACTGACAGATTATCACGTGTACCTTATTTCATACACAATACCGCAAAGTGTCAAGGAATTGTATTACAATACCAGTACAGTGGGTCGACCGAACAATGTATCTGTCATTCACATTGACAGCTGGAAATATAACTGACAGTTTGGCAATATCCGATCCTTATCATGTCTAAACAAGGATGCATATTCACATGTCCACCACTGAGTGGCTATGCGATGTAAAATGTTTATGTTAGCCTTCACAGTCATGACCCTTGAACATTACGAAAATCACTGAAAATTTACAAACGCGAGAGACCAAATTGAGTTGCTGGTAACTGGGTAAAATTTGGTCTCTTATGTAGATAAATTCTTCGCATGACTTATAGTTTGCAGTTATGTTGTCTTTTTTCATTTACGAAATAATCTTATTTCTGTAACCATGCATGTACACTTAAGTTGTATGTTGTCATATTCAGTGGTGGTGCTCGCGGCGGAAGTAAATTTTTATAAGTATGCCCCCCATAAAAACAAACAAACAATAAACATGCATTTAAAAATAGACTGAAATTGGCAATACTGGCGATGGAAATGTCTAAAGTACAAAAGCACCTTTCAGAGTGATTAGACAAAATGCAAGCACTGTTAAGGAAAATAAGCAGATTAAACAGCCCATACACATCGCGGACGTCGACGGCTGTAGGCTACACTGAACGATCATTAATGATGTGACCCGGGCCCCGCGTCCGAGCTCGCGAACTGTCACTGCTCACTGTACTTGTTGTGGTCGCTGTAGAAGAAACAACGTGGCATGTTTAAATTTATTGGTTTGATATTTAGGAAACGTAACCAGAGTTAGCAAATGTAATGACTCAACTACAAGTACCACCAAAATTTTGCTCAAAAAATACTGCTGAAATCACTGATAAGTTCAAAACGTCACGTCAAAACAAAGGCCCAGCCGCGCGTCTTTACCGAAAAATATTCCCAGCTGTCGCTCAACTTGTCAAATGAAAACATCAACCCGCCAAACTCAAAAGATCGTGGCGCGAAATAGCGAAGTTCACCGCCAAAGGAATTCCAATTTCGACCTCAAAATTTCAAGATCAACCCATTTCTCAGACGTTGTTCAGACATTGTGCTCCTGTCGACTGGCGCGGCCGGCGGCCATTTGTCGTTCATCTTTTTAAAATTGTAAAATTGTGCGACGATGAACAGCTAGGATTTACCCGAACAGAACATCGCCACACCGCGGGAGAAATAACTACAAGCATGGCTCGAAAACATTGACAAGTACTTTGTGAAATATGCAAGAACTGGAAGTCAAAGAACCGGATTTTGTTTGGCGCCTGTTTCAAATGAAAACTGAAAATTATCACAACTTTAGAATTGAAAGAAGCGTATTTTAAGATCTTGTAATGCCTTTTGATGCGAACTACATTTGAACAAAGTGTCATAACGTAAAGGAAAGAAGGGGGATCTGACGACGAGTGCTGATGTATAACTGGAACTTATTTATTCAATACGGACCCATAACAGGACATACCGGCCCACCCGCTGATACATGAGTCTTAGTTGGTCCTAGTTCCTAGTTTCGGTCACTCCACTAGAGAGTGATCGTGGTCCAAAGTTCTAGTTTCTGAGTGAATGTCCTGTCTCGGTCACTTCACAAGAGAGTGACCGTGGTTATCGGTCCTCGAGTTCTCCTCAGTTTTTCCTGTGTTAGTGTGTCTATTTATACAGTATCTTGGCTATGTCGGATGCCGACGCCATAAATAATGTAATAAGACAATACTTTGATTTACCGACATTAGAAAAGATTACAAAAGTAGAAATTATCACTTGCCCGTGCGTGGCTTGCTACAATTCTATTGTTTCAAACCCACGCCATGAATAAATTAAAATGATAACAACGGCTCAATATTACGATTGGTTGAAACACAATAGAACATGGGGGTAGTACGCAGAATACCTCCATGAGAAAATAAGTTACTGGGTAATTCTTTCAAATGTCTAAATGAGCGAGATCATGTTGTCGATACTGTGCTGGTATTTCGTGGCGCCAACATTGTTAGAGTCCAAACAAAGAAACGTCAGCTTGATCACTTGCGTCCCAGAACGTTAATGTATTGTGAGCGTGAAATTTTACTATTCTGTGCGCCAATTTGGAAGATTATGACGTGGGCCAATTTCGAAATAGAAAATGACCTCATTTTCAAAATAATACGTCCGTTCCCTCTGCGTTGAGAATATGACAAAGTACATTTATCTAAAAGAAAATCTGAAACACGTGTGATTTATAATCATTAAATGCATGATCTCTATTAACCTTAAAAATAATCCTCGCGTCTTTGGCGGGTAATAATTGGGCTCGTCTGGCCCCGAAGAATACTAGTAAAGAACGTGTAGGCATTCGGATGGCGGACTTTGTGCGTCTTCTTGCGACCATCTCTTGGTTTGACGTCAGCATTATAATAAATAAAGCCTGTTCGTAAATCTTACCTCCAAGAAAAACACGCTGGCTTAGCGTAAAACGGAAATAGAGACCAAGCATTGGTGTTCCAAAAATCTTTGCAAAAAATGACTTTCAAATAGATCCTCATTCGTACGGAAACGTGTGATTTAAAGTGTATGAAATGATATTTTGTTGGACTAAACACTGTTAAAGTTTTGAGATAAGCTAAAAATGAACGTTTTCAGATTTAGGCATTCAGCGAAAGTAAAACAATTGACTTTCATACAAAGGGTAATTTGCATAAATGAGAGCAAAAGTGAACAACGAGATGCAACATTAGAAATACACAACGGAAACAAGAAAATTAAAGCAAAAAAAATACAATACAAGATAAAGTAGAGAAAATTCCTATCGCGATATCATACTGAATTGTGAAACAGAATTTGGCTTCTGAGGGTGTGACATCAGGCAGTATGATGGAGCCGGCCGTTACCCCGCACACTACGAGATCTCACACGATAAAATCACAGCAAATGTCAATGTGTCACTCAATAGCTGGCAAAAACAATTAAGAAAAGTCACAGTTATAACAAAAATACAAGTATAATGGATTTGTAATGTTTGTTCTTTCTTGTTGAGTTCTGATTCTTTAGTCAGTAACTTTCTTCTCATGGTCAATTGTTCTTAGCGCACCAAGAAAATGTCTTTACGTTTTGTCCGTAAGTTAATCTTTAACTTCTTGAGGTATCTTGAGTTCAGTTTCTTTCTCTGGCGCTTGTATAGTTCGTTTCAATTGGTCGTTGTTCTGTCAAATCTGTTTGGTTTGTAGAGTTACCGAGGTTAGTTAATTTCCTTTCAGTAATTCTATTCAGCGATCTCGTCGTTTGAAAATTTTCTCACAGTGATTGCATACAAACGCAAGTTTCGAAATGACAACATAATCGAAAAATTGAAAGCCAAGAATCGTACCCAACAATTTCCTTCTTTCCCCACCCGCTTGAATTGCGTTATAATACTTAAGTATTCCATCCCGCGTGTGTAGTAGGCTCGGGGATTTGCTATGTGTTACTTTGTCGTAGATACGCGATTAACGAGCATTTTAAAAATTAAAAAAATCAGAGAGCATATTCTAGTCCTCACATTAATCGAAAATACAATCATTAAAACAAACCTATCGTTTTAAATTTCAAACTTACTGATCGCATCATAGAATTATTGCATGGTTGTTGTTGATCGTTGATTATGGGTGGCCCGTTTCCTCGTCACAGGAAGAGTGGATTCTTCGTCTTCAAGATCTCCTTCTTCGGGGGAATTGCTCGATGTGAATCTTCAAGTTGATAGTTTCTTTAGAGCGGATCGTAGAGGATTTACTCACACGGGGAACTCGCTCGTCGGGAAAGTGGTTGGCTTGGCAATGGTGACAGGTGCTTCGGGGAATTGATCGTAGAGCTTCTCGCTTGGCGACGAGAGGTGACTGACGACCCAAAGTCTTCGCGCCTGGTTTGGTATCTCAACCATGTTATAACGTAAAGGAAAGAAGGTGGATCTGACGACGAGTGCTGATGTATAACTGGAACTTATTTATTGAATACGGAACCATAACTGGACCTACAGGCCCACCCGCTGATACATGAGTCTTAGTTGGTCCTAGTTCCTGGTTTCAGTCACTCCACTAGAGAGTGATCGTGGTCCAAAGTTCTAGTTTCTGAGTGAATGTCCTGTCTCGGTCACTCCACAAGAGAGTGACCGTGGTTATCGGTCCTTGAGTTCTCCGTTTTTCCTCTGAGTTAGTGAGTCTATTTATACAGTATCTTGGCTATGTCGGATGCCGACGCCATAAAGAATGTAATAAGACAATACTTTGATTAACCGACATTAGAAAAGATTACAAAAGTAGAAATTATCACTTGCCCGTGCGTGGCTTGCTACAATTCTATTGTTGCAAACCCACGCCATGAATAAATTAAAATGATAACAACGGCTCAATATTACGATTGGTTAAAACACAATAGAACATGGGGGTAGTACGCAGAATACCTCCATGAGAAAATAAGTTACTGGGTAATTCTTTCAAATGTCTAAATGAGCGAGATCATGTTGTCGATACTGTGCTGGTATTTCGTGGCACCAACATTGTTAGAGTCCAAACAAAGAAACGTCAGCTTGATCACTTGCGTCCCAGAACGTTAATGTATTGTGAGCGTGAAATTTTACTATTCTGTGCGCCAATTTGGAAGATTATGAGAAAAGTATATGTTGGCAAGAAAATAAAAGTATTCAAACTGACAGTGGGTTGATACCTGCTTTAGTCTCTGTAAAGCAATCTTAGCTAAGAAAGCTGAGATAATCTAGTGACTATTTGAGCTGCAGAGAAAAGGCAAAAATTTACTCTATTCCACTTATACTTGTAATATTTAAGTCCAAAACGACAGAAAGACAAGCACACTATCGTGGTCACCACCAAAGGATGGATTTACATTTCTCATAATTTAGAACAATTTTAGCAACATTAAGAAACGGTGTTAGTGATAAGGCATAGACGAATATCTGGTTGCATCATTTATCATGATATAATTTCCACCTCATAATCAACGAAATTGGTGTTGGAATGTGGTCCACATTTTTGCCGCATCATTAACTATGTTTGCCAACAGTGTGATCATTTATCAGACTAGCCAATCGCAGTGTGCAACGGAGCGCATTGATCATCAACAAGGTGCAAACTCCGAACCAACGCCTACTAGAAAAAGAACCTACTAGTGCGCTTCCGGTTATCTTTAACACAATAGAGCTTCATTTATGGGCTTCAGAACTATTCAAAATTGGTACAAAAGAAGAGTTTTTTTGCCGATACCTTCGAACCTGTATTCGACGTAACCATCTGAAATGTTATATTATATAATATTATATCATGCTACCATGCGCCATTCTGATTGGACGACAGCAGTTCTAAAATACTGTTTTAGCACTGAGCTACCGGTGCTAAACGGGCCCCTGTACTAGCATAAAATGTTTATGCGGAAACTAATAAGGGAGAGCGCATTTAAACAACAGGGAAAATGTGGGGTTAAACCAAATAAATAAAATAAAATAAAACTATCGGATTTTAATGGAAGTTTTATTTTAAAACTGCTCTATGAAGCTATGGGAATATAATTGGCACTTTGCCATAGCGAGACCTGTCTTGCCACTTTTTGTCGTCTGCTTCACGGATCTCCCGACGCTACGGCTGAATGCGTGCATGAACTGACGGAGGAAGACTTCCTCAGCGAAACGGCAGACCTAGTCATCCCCACTGGTGGAACCCGTTGTACAACTTTTGCCGAGTCTGACCTCGACAGAATTGAAGAGTTCAAAGATGAGAACTCTACCATAAAACAAGCATTGTGGGGAGTAGAAATTATCAAAGGTGAGTTACGACTTACGATCGATGCCACACACTGATAATTAAGAACGCAATATTTCACAGTCTTTTTGTAATGAAAACAAATTTTACGACTTTCCTGTGCATTTATTGAAATATTTTCATTTATTCAGCAAGGATGTCAGAGAAGGGCCTGGGCCCTCCTTCGAAGTTTTGTCGACGACGGACTTGGCATCTACATTACGGAGATTTTACGCTGAGGCGAGAAGTACAGATGGTCATCGATACGGAAAATGCGCTCTCTCCGGCATTCGAGCAGCCCTCAACCGGCACCTAAATTCCCCTTCGTATCACCGAAACATCAACATCATCCATGATAGAGAGTTTCAAGCGGCCAACAATATTTTCAAGGCACTGATCAAACAACTAAAATCGGATGGACAGGATAAAGTAATTCACAAAACTCCAATTTCACGAAATGATCTACTGAAACTGGTTAGTAGTGGTGTACTGTCTACCCAAAATCCACTGTCTCTTGTACGTAAAGTTTGGTTCGTGATTACCCTCCATTTCGGCCGACGAGGTCGCGAGGGCTTTCGAAGTTTAACCAGAGAACGTTATAGAGTGAGGGAAAATCATGGGCATAAGTATGTAGAGAGTACTTTCTCAGAGAAAACAAAAAATCACCCTGACGACAGCTATGAATCACAAGCCAAAACGTAGGCAACCGGTTGTGAAAATTGCCCAGTGGCTGCGTTTGAATTATACATATCGAAACTTCATCCCAAACAGTCTGCCTTGTTCCAGCGCCCAATACAAATTTCGCATACTCAAACAACGTTTAGTTCTACTTGGTGAAAATAAATTGGGGTCTATGATGAAGGACATGTTAGGATTGCAGCAAATCATTGACGGAATGATTTACACCTTGCTCGATTCGGCGGGAGTCGAAACTCGACACATCATGTATTTTACCGGTCACAAAAATGAAAAGAGCGTGCGTTCATATACAAATAAATTGACACAACATCAAAGTAAAGGAATGTCAGATGTTTTATCAGAAAGTTTGGGATACAACAGCTCAATAAAATCAGATAACGCTCCTTACAAAGTAAACGTTAACTTCGGCTCAACTGAACATGAACAGTCCAACTTACCTATCACTCTTGCCAAATCCGACAAGCACGGTGCAACACACTCCCCACAACTGCAACAGTTTGTCATAATTCTACTGCTAATAATGCTGCGTCCGGATTATTTCAAAATTGCACGTTTTCAGGTCCAATCCAAATTATCGGCAACAAATAGTTGTCATCCCAGGATGTTCTGTGTATGATCAAGCTCGGCTCTGACTAGCACCGAGTTATGGCAGTTCAGCGTGACCGAAAAACGTCACGGACTTTCATTGTTCCTATGTAAATATTACAAATATTGTTATTTTTTTTGAATTAAATTGTATAGTGAACTTTGATCTGTCCTATTTTGTTGGCTTTTTGCCTGCGTTACATTAATAAAATTGACGAAATCAACGCGGTGCGTATTTCGCCTTCATTGTGTGGAAGTCGATGTGCGTGTACTGTGTGGGAGCTGTATTCCTTTGGTGTTTAATGCTTGGTCCTGGGCTCTCATATTTTCATTCGCCGATTCAATTTGTAAATTCTTCGTTTTCTGACGCTGTTCCGAACGTTGAGAAAAGGACACTGATATGCCACAAAATCAGTTTTTTGATATAATATAATAGCAATAACCCTCTCCACATTCGGGTATACACTTGATTTTGGTACAATGCGCTCCATAAAGCACTCGCCTATCGGCTCGTGCTATATGTCGCGCATTATATACCAAAATCTCGTGTATACCCGTCTGCGGTAGGGGTTATTGCTTAATTTAACGTCCGTTTATCGTGCAGAAATAAAGCTTTCAAACTTCAAACTTGTCATGGTCCAGCTGATCGATAAATATATCAGTCTTGCGTAGGTTTCAGTTGACTTACTCCTCCGTTCAAGATACTACAAAATACAAATATTTAACTTAATTGCTCCGATATGCTCACATTTTCTTAAACACAGAAATAGTATACAAACTCTGAAACAGAATATGAAATCTATCAATATCACACCGCAATGCACACACACAAAGGTCATAACGCTCCCTAGGTGAAGGTGTTTAGCAAAATGGTAGAGCCTTTTGCAATGCCTGACAACTACCTGCTCCATTCTTTTATTGCGGTGTCACCAACCTACGCAGTAGACTGTAATCTCATTCTCGATACAATTGGTATGTTTCAGATTGTCTCTACAGTTTACAATTTGACGTATTGATAGCAAATGATTTATTTGCTTGAAAAGGTCACTTAAAGTTATCATAACATCATGCAATATGAACATTTCATGCCAAGATGTCTGCCTGCATTGATTCTGCTTTTGTTGGAGTGGTGACTTATTGTTTGCAACAATTAAATATTTAATGGCTACAATCGCCTACAAATGAACCCCTAACCCATTGTCCCAAATAATTGATGACACTCTTTTAGGATGACAAAGATTTCTTGACCCCCATACTGTCTGACTAAGTGTTGATCCCATTTCGAGTGAGAATCCTGGCAATTGCCGATGCACAGATACAATATAACATAAGTTGAAAAGATATTTTTATCAAACATCCTTCTGTTCTTCCAGAACTTGTATGCTCTGTATAGTAAGTCTGGGAAGGTTCAAGAAATTCTTCATCACTTGTGCTGCTGCCAATTTCATAGATCACGCATCACCATCCTCTTCTCGGCAAAACGCTCTGAGCCTGATATGTCACTGTCAATGTTACTATTTGTATTTGGACAGTTTCAAAAAATTATGATCTTTCTCCGAGTCTGAGTTTCCATCCTTTTCTGTTGTCTCCTAAGTGCATCACAGGTAACTGCTTTGATTTTGTCTCCTTTGTTCCTTCTGTTTGACGATTTGTGATGGATTAAGTATTTGTTTATACTGGTGTCGAGTCTTTGGGCTTTTCTCCACAGCACTTACTGGCTGGTGTGGGCCATCGCGTTCAACCGACGATCTATAGACATCCTACTTCTATCGTGACAATTTACTGCACTGTTTTGATATTTATATGTCCACAGACTTGGAGCAAGTGTAGTATTTGTTCAGTTCTTGCGCATATCATGTACACATTGTGTACTTCTCAACAGGCATCGAACCAAAACATACATTGCCATTTCCATGATCCATCTTGGACCATATATCTTGGTATTTCTATTGTAACATATCTAACGGGTTAATTGAAACTCTTTAATATTCAAAAAAATTTCCACACTGCCTCACGTCCATGGGACAATGTGCATTTTCATATGGATACATTTTTCAGAGGAAAATGTTACATTTGGAAAACTCTCATATTACAAAAATGCAAGGATATACAGACATGAAGAGGTCAGTAGCCAAGTTAAAGGCGAAGGTACCCTCTGCTCCTTGGGTGAGGAGGAGCAGAGTGAGCTACGGTAAAAGTGCTTGATAAAGGACATGCTTCCTAGTGGAGTACTCTGGTCACAATACCATAATGCTACTTGAAAGCTGAGATACTTTATTTATAGCAAATGCACAATACTTAAAGAGTTAAAATCACAAAGTTAAAGTTATGTATATCTTCCTTATTGCTATTTGGCATCAAAAAAAAAGTCACTGAAGCTTTTCATTTAAATTCCAGCCTTTGTGTTTATTTATCCAGACATGGTTTGTACATCTCTTTCCTGAAAACTGGTCAGATATCAACGGTAGTAGTGGATAGGAAATGTTCATTGCCCTCAATTTAAAAGGAGACAAACCTGTATAGAATTGCCAAGGGAGAACGTTCAAGTGACAGATATACAAATACTTTTACTCAGATTTACGTTGAAAGGGCTTCAGAATACAATAAATTACACAATAACGTCATGCAAATGAGATCATGAGAATGAAATCAGGCAGAGAATCCAGCTAAGGTTTAAATGGGAGGGGAACTCACTAAGTGCGTAAACCGGGATATAGTCCTGCCTCTTTAAGGCTTCAGAACAATGCAAAATTGGCACAATAGAGGAGTTAAAGAAAGTGAATAGTCTTGCCGATACATTCGAATCTGTATTGGACGTAGCCGTCTGCAAGGTTATATTTAATATCCGTTTATCGTGCAGAAATATATAATTCAAACTTCAAACTTGTCAGGTCTAGCTAATCGATAATTACAGTAAAGCTTTATCAATACCAGTGAATTTTGTGACGTCATTACTCCCTGATAATTACTGATAGTGTATCCGATTATCCAGCACTACGACCCCACACAGAGCATAACAGAGCAAGTTCCTTGAAAAATGAAAAAAAAAGACTGCGCATTTTAATAAAAGAAGGGAAAGTATGGGATAAACCATGTAATATACAAAACTTTAAATCTTGATAAAAGTGCACAATATCGATATTAATGTCTTACTGCGCGATTTATGAATTTTTGTTGAGTCCTCCCTCATGCACTTGTCGTCTGTTCGGTCTCGCGCTCAGCATGCAGTCCCCGTCGGCCGTCCGATACGCTGCATGCAGTGCACTGTACCACTACTGGTACTACGTTGTTTACAGCATTCCTCGCTTCGTTGATGTATAAGTGAAACACAACTCAGTACACTTGCAACTCCTAGACGATACTGGGCCGCGTTCAAAAAAAATGGTGAGGGGGGGGGGGCTGGAGGAATCGCGATTGAAATCTAATTTTTTTAGATCCCCCCTCAATACCCTCAAAAATTTTCAAGTCCCCCCCTCAATACCCTAAAAAATTTTCAAGTCCCCTCCCCAATTACCATATAGCTGCGTATTTATTAGGAATGCACGCAGAGTAAAAAAAAAATGTAATGTGTCGTTCTGCACGCAGATGTTCAACACTACCTCTTATCAGCAGGTTGTAGAGCTATATACCTAGGGCAAGTTCTTGAATTGATTCATTTTTAAATGCATCAGTGAACTTTTTGGATTTCTCAGTCTAAGCCGACTTGAGTTTATCCAACTCTGGCCAGTTCAATGGCACCAGCTGAAAAGCACACAAAATGACAGTCATGAGAGAGTATGAAAATTGTGTATTCCTAGCTACGTTTTAACCAAATTGTGAAAAAATGAGCACAGTGACCTACCGAAAATTTTTTTTTCAAAAGTACAAGACATATACAACTTAGATGCCACTTATAAAATGTTTTACAAAATTGAAAATACTGGAAGGTCAAAATATTCCATGAAATTAATGTTTTAATCTCAGAAATTTTGGGTGTAATAATGGCAAATTTGATAAAAAATAAAGTTTCCATTTAGTCACACATTTTTCCATTTAAATTAAAGTCTTTACTGTTCAAAGTTTTACTTTTGTGTTATTGGTACAATGAGATGTGAAAATTTCATTCACTGAAGGAACTTGAAATGAATGGTTTATATATTGATTTTAAGTGATTTTAGAAAAACTGACTTTTTTCATCGTACATTTGTATAAGATCAAATGTGGTGACCCCATCTTTTTTCTCTAATATTTGATTGTTCTCATATGCCAGAATTCAAAATCCATGGTAACTGTTAGTCCCCTAGTCTTCTATGTGTTGCTCTCTGGCTGGATCTTGTGTACAAGAAGATGTATTTTTCACTGTCAATTGAGTGTCCTATGACCGAAACTCTTCTTAAACTACATCAGAGTCAGAGCTACATGTATCACTGTCACTGCCAGTGTGTAGTAGCAGGGCAGTAGTTGTATTAACATTTTATTTTGTTAAGTGTATACAATTGCATTCTTGTTCTACACCCTACAGCATGTTGAGCTGTCCAGTATTCAGCTTGCCAACACAGCCTACGTGTACCGTGCATTTGCATCATTCAATTATCACCAATATTTAGACAAACAGACTTTGTTGACAAACTGAATATTGTGTTTTTCAGCATGCTGTAGAGAGACACCAAGAAACTGTGTTTGATACATTGCATAGAAATATTGAAAAATTATCAACAGTTGTAGCTCCTGCCCCATTACAAGGCCAACTTGTTCTACGAAAATTTAATGGCATTCATACATTTTTAGACTTTTTCGAGATTAAAGACATAAAATATGACAAAACGGTTCTAGATTTTGTTTAATTATTACTAACGTTAGAACCATTGGACGACATCAAAATGTTGGGAGTCAAAATATTTTCAGGTCCCCCCCTGTAGGCAGAGCAAAACTTTCAAGTCCCCCCTCGACTACCCCAAAAATTTTCGAATCCCCCCTGAATTCCTCCAGCCCCCCCCCCCCCCCACCACTTTTTTTTGAACGCGGCCTGGGTGGACACATGGCATATTATGTATGTCATTGGCCATGTAAACGATGCAAGCGTAAAAGGCTACTCGAGCCCGCCATAAAAGAGCCAATAACGGCAGATGTCATCCGCCTTGACCGGACGTGTCTATGGAAATTACTATTTCAAGTCTCGGTCCAAGGTTAACTACTGCCAACAATCATGACGACCATGGACTCTCCGGTGACTGGAATCTGACTGTAATCGGAGACAACTCTCATTCATCGTTTTTTCTCCTTTTCTGTGTTTTCATCTTGCCTTGTTCTCGACATCGCGACAGAGACCCTCAAGTCAACTGTAACTTTTCAGCACCCGTTAGCCTAACGTCGAGCTTTCCCGTTCGCCAGAATGCAATAGCTCTTCTCAGGAAGCCATCGAAATTTAATTTATAGACAAAATTATTAATGAAATTTAAACATTTGAATAACATTTGATATCCTGCTAGCGATATAATAATGATCGTACTGACCAGTTGATACCATGCAGCTCGCTGATCATTGTGATGTCGATCCATGAACAGATCGATTCCGTTTTCTTTATGTCTAGCATTTCATCGTGTCGGCTTTTCGAATAGTATGATATTGAAAGGTGATGTTTCAACTTCGATATAGACATTAGGGATGCAATTCCTTTTCATTTCCTTTTGAAAATACATCGTTTTTTTTATTTCGAAATTGAACCGTTAAAGTGCTGCTCATTTTTTGTGTTGAACGTGCGTATTCAGTGCAGTGCAGTGTAGAGTGTGTGTAAATGTATACACAGTATACATATTCAAGGCCGATCACGCTGGACGACTCTCACTGGCTTCAAACTGAGTTTAAATTTCCTTTTTATTCGTTTTCTACATCTAAAAATTCACTGGCATTGCCGAAACTATACAATAATAGCAATAATGTACCCCCTCCCGGCACATAGTGAACTAAAGCAAACTTTGCACTTCATAATGTACGATGCGTAAAGTAAAGTTTGCTTTCGCCAGTTATGGGCCGGGAGGGGTACATTATTGCTTAAATATATCAGTCTTGGTTACGTTTCAGGTGACGAGATTCCTCGTTCAGGATACTGGAAAATACACATATTGCAATAAATTGTTCCAATATCCTTACATTTTGTTTGACACAGACACGGTGTACAAACTCGGAAACAAAATGTGAAATATATCACTACGGCTGACTATCACACCGCAATGCACACATAAAAGCTCATAACACTCCCAGGTTAATGTCTCAAGCACAACGGTAAATAGTTTTTGCAATGCCTGACAACCATCTGCCCTATTGTTTTATTATAGTGTCACCTACCTATGCAGTAAACTTTCATCTCGATCTCGATCCAATTAGTATTGTTTCAGAAGGTGCGAAAGTTTGCAATTTGACGTATTGATAGCAAATTATTTATTTGTTTGAACAGGTCACTTAAAGTTATCAGAACATCATGTAATGCGAACGTTTCATGAAAAGATTTCTGCCTGCATTGGTTCTGTTTTTTGGCTGGGTGATGGCTCATTGTTTGCAACAATTAAAACTTGAGGGCTGACAAAAAGCCCAAAATAGTTTAGTTTCGATGAGAGTTTTGAAAGCATTATGAAAGCTCGTTTGCTTGACGCTCATGCGGGGACGGCTGCAAAATACACTGCAACCCCTCATGCATCTATACCCCGAGTGCGGCGCGCTGTCTCGCAATTGAGTTCTGTCAACGTTCACCGTAGGAATGTGGGCCGCCAACCATTTACGAATAATTCAAATTAAGTAAATCAACTAATAATATATCGACTGGATGTTCCCAAACATTTTTGCATGCTATTATGACACTGACAGATTATCACGTGTACCTTATTTCATACACAATACCGCAAAGTGTCAATGAATTGTATTATAATAATAATAATATAATATAATCTTTATTTCGAGTACTTGCTCAAATGTAACAAAAAAAAAAGACAGTAAACAGCTAACGCCCGCATCGCCAAACAATACAAAAAAAATGAAAACACTAAAAGAGCTTTTAAAAATACAGAATTAAAAACAATCTGAAACAGTCTTTGCCCAAAAGACACTTTGCCTTACAACATCGACAGATAGAGCTGCTTTAATCAAGGTATTTGTGCTTTTATTCAATCTAACATAGAATTTAGAACGAAGCATGCGTTGTTTGCTACCAAAGGTCATAATATGGTTGCTGACAAAGGTTTCAGAAATACCTAAGCGATGTTTAATACCAAGTAGGATTCTGAAAGCGTTATTATATGACACTCGAACATCGTTAATACATTTCTGTGTAAATACACTCCACAAATGTGCACAGTACATGGTTGAACAGTACGCTTTAAATAAATGAATTTTGACAGAAAATGAACAATTGTAAACTTACGGATTAGGGAGTTCGCATTAGCATAAAAGCTTTTCATTTGTCGTTTAATATCATCCATGTCGTTACCCAAATGGTTTAAAACAATACCAAGATATGAGTGTTTTCTCACAAATGAAAGGGTGGAATTTTTCAAATATACATGTGGAACACATGTTATTTTGCAATGTTTTGGTAAAATAGACAGACACTTGGATTTGTTTGGATTAAAGACAATGTCGTGAGACATAGCATAATGACGACTTGTTTCCAAGAGTTTGTTCAAACCCTTCACAGATGGACAAATTAAGACAATATCGTCAGCATAAAGGAAATGATTAACGCATTGCCCAGCAAGGTGACAGCCAATTTGTGTTTTACAAAGTGAATCACTCAAATTATCCATATAAACATTAAATAAACGAGGAGATAAAATCCCCCCTTGTCGAACGCCATTATTTGCAGTAAAACTCTCAGAAATAGCGTTACCCCATTTGACACAAAATTTTTGTTTGCGATACCAAAATACTAAAACACGAACAATATACACAGGAACACGTCTGTCAATCAGCTTGCGAAAGAGGGTCCAATGATTGACCCTATCAAACGCTTTAGTGGCATCTAAAAAGCACATAAAGACTGGACTATTGTTGCGATTATAGAAATCAATGACTTCTTTTAACAGAAAAATACACATGTCAGTCGAATGACCAGTTTTAAATCCAAACTGATGATCGCTTGTACCAAGATAATGCTTACATCTATCAAGTAGTAAAATTTCGTATAACTTTGAAATGGCTGTAGCTATGGCAATACGGCGATATTTTTAGCACAAGTAATATCACCGGTTTTGTCTTTAACAATTGGTATCAAGGTAGTATCTAGCATAGCAGATGGTAAATGTCCATGAACATGTACAGCTGTAAATAAAAGTGACAACAAAGGTGTACAGAGTTGTGTGCATACTTGATATGCTCAGCAGCAAGGCCATCTGGCCCTACTGCTTTCCCATTGGCTAATCTAACAATACAGTTGGAAATTTCATCGGGCCTGACAGTCATATTGTCAATAAAGTTAACATTCGAAATTCCGGCCCTTACATAGGATTCGTTACTATGATCAGTGACAGATGACAACAGACCAGAAAAATGATCTCGCCACATTCCAGCGATATTTTGATGACCATTACAACCACCCACAGATGATGACAATGGTGAAGACTTCTTATCACTGACACCTTTCCAAAATTGCTTAGTATTTTGTTTGAGAGATTTTCAGCAAGGGCATCAGCTCGCATTTGATTTTCACTTTTCTTACAAATCTATGTATTACAGCACTGCAAGATTAATATCTCTACAAAATTTCATCAAATTTGATGAGGAGTTCCTGGACATATCACTCTAATTAGGAAAATTCAGTAAATATGAAAATTAACAATTAATTAACTTGACTATGCATAGAGTCTTAGGCAATGTGAGCTCAACATCCTTACCAAGTTTCACGAAATTTGATGAACTGTTTCTCGACATATCAGCCTAATTGCAAAAATGCATTAAATATACAAATCAGCAGTTAATTGAAGAGATACTACTACTATCTTTGCATGCCACAAAATTACTGGAAGTCAACATCTGTACCATGTTTCATCAAATTTGATTCAAAGTGAACTACGGTAAAAGTGCTTGATTAAGGACATGCTTCCTGGTGGAGTACTCTGGTCACAATACCATAATGCTACCTGAAAGCTGAGGATACTTTATATATAGCAAATACACATATTTTATTTATACTTGAAGAGTTAAAAATCAAAAAGTTAAATTTATGTATATCTTTCTTATTGCTATTTGACATAAAAACAAAGTCCCTGAAGCTTTTCATTTATATTCCAGCCATTGTCTTTATTTATCCAGACATGGTTTGTGCATCTCTTTCCTGTATACGGGTCAGATATCAACGGTAGTGTTGGATAGGAATTGGTCATTGCCCTCAATTTAAAAGGAGACAAGCCTGTATAGAGTTGCCAAGGCAAGATGTTCATGTGACAGATATAGAAATACTTTTATTCAGATTTACAGTGAAAGGGCTTTAGAGAATGGACCGTGCAGAGAATCTTTTTTATTTCGAACGATGATGCGAAAGAATGGATAGGCCAGGTATAGAGTGACCATTGGGTGGCTTAGCTTGCCATCTAGGAGCTATGACTCAGATTATAGTGTGGCATACCAGAACCAGTTGACTATAGCACATACTTGTTAATATAACTGATAGATATGCAAGGGCCTATTTCATACGAAAACTGAGAATTATCATAACTTCAGAATTGAAAGTATTTTATATAAAGTATTTTAAGATCTTGTGATGCCTTTTGATGCGAACTACATTTGAACAAAGTATGGGTTGGCAAGAAATTAAAAGTATTCAAACTGACAGTGGGTTGATACCTGCTTTAGTCTCTGTAAAGGAATCATAGTTAAGAAATCTGAGATAATCTAGTGACTATTTGAGCTGCAGAGAAAAGGACAGAATTCACTCTATTCCACTTATTCTTGTAATATTTAAAGTTCAAATCAACAGAAAGACAAGTATACTCTTGTGGTCACCACCAAAGTAAGGATTTGAAATTTCTCATAATATACAACAATTTTAGCAACATTGGGAACCGGTGTAACTGATATGGCATAGACGAATATCTGGTTGTATCATATTAAAAAATAAAATTTCCACCATATCATGAAAATATAGGAGCATGAAATTTCACTTTGCCTATTTACAACGGCATTTGTGTTGGAATGTGGTCCCAATATTTGCTGCATCATTGACCATGTTTGCAAGCACTATGCTCATTTATCGGATCAGTACTGATCTGTTGTTCGAGTCGGTTTTCACATTGCATGCACTTTTGTCATGTTTTTAATTCCCGACGCATTTTATCTTGTGAAAGCAGGCCGAACTGCGCGTCATTTTTTCACTGACTTAGAGGGCTTAATGAAAGCATCATGGAATTGTACGCAAGCGCAGTTAAAGATCTGTCCGTCGATAGGACGAGCGTCAATACATGAACTGCGTTTCAGCCATGCCCAAACCGTACCAGAAAGCGCGGTTTATGCTGTGTTGTACTAATTTTAACCAACTTGCATTGATTTGGTTCACAGTCTTTTGGATTTTTGAGCCAGAGGATTAAACATGGTCTTTCAGGACTTTATGTTGACAGTGAAAGCAGTAATCCCGTCAAATATCTGGGCCCGTAAAGTTGAAGAAGTGTAAGCTTACGTACCGAGGTCTAGCTGTGGAAATGCTGCGGGTCCATGCGGATCGTCAACCCTGCCTTAAGATGACTCACATAGATCCCGCCACATACGGCAGCGTTTGCACAGCTAGTACTGTACGAAAGCATTATTGTAGCAAGGGAGCTGTCATTATTTATGGCCTGAGGATCGGGAAATAATCTCAAAAATCATTGTGTAGGCCGCTAATTTTGGACAACTTTGGCTGGAGATCTAAACACTGTTCAAACTCACCAAAATATATGTCTCTGTGTGAACTCCTCCAATTTTTTCCGTTCTCCTCCAATCAACCCGAGACAATTTTACTAACAGTATTACACTATTAATAACCAGTCTTGTTATGAGGGACTGTGTATAAAATAAAATTTTCGATTTCATAAACCAGAATTCATATCTCTCCATTCAAGTGACGAAGTTTCTCTTAAAACTCAACCAACAAGACTCAAATTATGATGATCGTTTGTTAAGACCTCAAAATGGTCCCTGACTTCAAAGTGGTCCCCATTCTAAATATCCGGTAAGATAGGGGGTTAATCTCAAATCTTACAACACCTACCGCATAATCTACGCTTTTGTTGTCACATGGACGTTTCTGATGTAATATCAGCTGCTATTTGATACTTAAAGTTGGGAAAAAATGTACAAAATAAGGGCTGAGCACAGAATTAACAATAGGGAGGGCCAGTGTCTATATCAATCATGACTTCTCTATAAAGTGACTCACTTGAAGTCATATCGACATTATGAAGTCATTCTAATCGCTGCTCTTAAATACATAAATGGATATGAAATACACTTTACAGCAGTGCTGTGGCGTATCAATCGCGCTTGGGGCCAAAATTCATCGCCACAATCCAGCCCAAAGACACTTTTGGCAGTTTAGTTGACCGGGACCATAACACTGTTTGGTTCCTCACGACCCATTGTCTACTTCTACTAGATACCTCGATAATATAAACATGTATTTTCAACAATTTTCCCATGAGCTGATGTCCATGACCTCTGCAATGTTTGCCCTCTCGCGTAAAACGCATTGAATACGTTTGATCTGTCAAAAGTTCAGAACCAAGCAGAAACAGTCGACGGCTCTTAAAAATGGATGAAATGAGATGTTTCCACCGTCGACATAATTAACGGAAGTAGGAGATGAGTCATAGATAGTCAGAGATAAAGAAGTTACATGTTCATTTATTCAAGGATTAAGCTATTAAGCGAAGTAAATTAAAAAACTGATTGGTATCGTAGTAAACTACGGAAAAGGTCTATGGACATATTAGCAGCGGTTCTGAAGCGATATCCCTTGACATGAATGCGATCTATACGCCTTAGCATTATGCTACGTATGCACAGATATGAAATACACATGAATAGGGATCGAGACAAATTTCTTGGGGGGCCTATTTTTCTTTATGTATATTTTTTCAAAATCTATCTGATACGTACGGTAGTGATGCGATTGAAGTAGAACATTACCTATAGGAAGTTGAATACAGCAGAGTGAGTCAGCAGAGAGTGAGTAGTATAATAATAGTGGACAATGGGAATAAATCTTGTTTTTTAACTACAATCTTGTTTTTTAAACTACACTTGTTTTTAACTACAGGGAATCCCCTCTTACGCGCATGCGTGGAAGAGGGGGATTCCCACTGAGTCAGATGGCGCGTTTGCGCATGCGTGGAAGAGGCCCTGAGTCACTACTCCTTCGGAACGTATTTACAGATGCACAACATGTATAAACACGTTCCGAAGGTACATGTGCAGTCTAAGTAGTAAGAATTAGTTGTTTTGAGTCACTTACAGGGAGGGTAGGAAAACCCTCACAGCTCCCTTCCCCCAGAACACTACACGTTGCTCCAATATGTGTCAATGCAGTAACCGTGGAGCAACCCCGGCTAGAATTTTTTCTGAACTCGGAGTTCTATCAGTACGAAGAACTTGTTCACCCGATAGATAAAATTTCAGAAATTTCCTCTGAACTTAAAATATGTCGGAAGACCATTACTTCAAAAAATATTAGACGTTTTAGATAAATAGCACTGATATCCAAAGTATTAACACTTTTATCTTTACGTACAAATGTAGTTCCAGAGTCGGGGAGGGATTCTACTCTATTCCCTCCAACAAAACATTCAATACTCATTTCCCCTCCTCGGTCTTTATCAATATTTATGATAATATCACAAGTTGTTCTGTTATCTGTTTTCATAGCGTAATATCCAACCAAATCGTCAAACTCGTCTCCAGTAGCTAACTTTACACATCTAATGAGAACTGTACCATGTTGAAGTATTATCATATTATCAGTCATCTGTTGATTTACTGTCTGTAAAGTTAATTCAGCTGCCTCGTCACCAACACTTTTCAAGCCCAGTTTCTTTAAAGTTGTGTCCCAAAATAATCTAACTGGAACTCCGCTAGCTGTATATGAGCAATAATTCTCCCCATCGTTTATCCACCTTCGCAGTGTATTATCTGCCTTCATTATTGTATTAAGGTAGTGACTCGGGTTCCTTTGTAAATTTTAGCGATTTTGTGATTATTTCATATTCTGAACCCTGAAATATGATCTTTTTATTAGAGAAAACTGTGAGGTAACATTGTACTGGAAAATGTCTTAAATTTTAGTGAAAACACGGCCTTCTAACCACTGCGCGAGTTATTATTTTCTTTTTGTTTTAACGGTCCGGATTACTGTCAGCGTTATCGTTATACCTTGAGGAGATTATGTAAATTTTTACGCACCATGTTGCGCATGCGCGCACGTCTTCATAAGAGACGCTATCCAACATGGCTGATGACTGCCGGCAGTATAAGCAGTGTAGAAAACGCAAACGGGGGCCGAAGAAGCAAAATGGAAAGCTGATGGACGCGATGTTGTGTGTTGGCCGCTACAGCTAACACACAGCATCGTACACAGGGCTAGCGAGAGAGTTGCCGACATCGACGGTTATTTACAAAAAGTGAATAAAAGACTGGCATTTTGGAAGCGATCGAGTAGCTGAGGTAGGCAGGGATACGACTTGGGCCCAAGAACGCTGAATTTCGACAGTAATTTGGCTTTTTACGTCAAGTCCCAAAATGGATTTGAAGTCACCGACCCTACGTACGGGTCTTTGCAGGGTTGTGGTGAGCGAGGCGATTAGCTGTAGCGGAACACATAGCATCGTACGCCGGGCTATAGATTACACTGCCGTCCAAAGAGAATCTTATTTAATCTTCACTGGAAAATATGGTTCTATAACAGCAGCCCATATCTTGGACAGTCTTGGACTTAGTTTGTCCATGGATGTAGGAAGCATGGTTTGTCCAATTTGTCAATCCGACACTGTTATGTCGGTCTAGAGCACAGCAACGTACGCGAAACACGCTTCACGATCGTTGCCTGTCAATTTCTATCTGTGGTCAAGAGAGTGTCGCTGGGTGTCGCGATATGTCGCCGTTTCAATTTTACAATGAGTGAATCTGTCGAGTATCGCCTCAGTCGTTTATTTAAGTCATGAAGAATCGCTTTTACGTGTAACTGAAGTTGATTTTGGTTTCATACCCGAGGCCATAATAGTACATGTCACAGTGGAAAGCGAAATAGCGCACGAAAACCCGGTCATTTTTTATGGTGAGCAAAAGGACTGCAGCAGATCACATGTGAAAACCACAAAAACAAGTGCGACTTTCCCGCATTCCTTGAACTTCTCAACTACAGAATTTTTAGAGCATCGAGAGTTGGTCGTCTCATCTCCGAAAGCAAGCAAGCAAGCAAGTGACGTCTTGTACTATAGGCACAAAAATCGGCACTAAAATGAACTGGGCAACCATTTCACACTTGGTACGTGCATAAATACGGGCTGTGAGACCGGAAGTCGAGCGCTTGCGAGAGAGCGAGCGCGCGTGGTCGGCAGAACGCAGACCTGTAAACCATTCCGGCTGTATGATTTTTTTAAACTTTTCTCGTCTTGTAACCAGACTCTAACCGTTACCAAACAGTGTACAGTTAATATAATTATAAGCTAGATACGTATTTGACAAACAGATTATGCCCTGAATTATCTTTCTAGTGTTTATCGTGTAAATAGTACCCACCGCTTACGCTGACCAGCCTCACGTTTCTACGCACAATTTTCATCATTTTTAGGCGAACTAATGTTTAGGACTTGTCAGAAATTCTCTAACCTGATGCCCAATATTTAACCTAGACCCAGATCGAATAATTTTTTTTGAAACGCACAAAAATCCGACTTTTTCGGCGATTTTGTGTGAAAATGGGACGTTTACACAAATCGTCGATTTTCTCAGTTCCGATTTTTGCTATGTATGCGCACCTTCAAATGAGTGTAAGTCAGCGGCGCGTGGGCGGATTTCCCGATTTTTCACATGCTAACACTTCATTATTAGACCTGAAAAACCGTGTCTTAGATTTTTGATAAACCCCCTGAAGTGACAATAACTTGACAAACGTGAACAAAAGCCGATAATTTATGCGAAAATCCGACAGTTCACACTTCGAAGGCTCACTGTGCAGAAACAAAAGCGAATTTCAAAAATCCAAAACACGGTTTTTTCCCCCTGTATATCCAGCTGTCTAGTGCCGTTAACATATCACTTAGGGTGCTGCCAATTCTTACTTACACTCTTTTAAGTGAAAAATTCAAAATCACATGTTTTTGACTTAAACAAACATACCAATGCATGTTTTGACAACTAAACAAAATTTTACCTTCTTCAAATATAGACCTATTAGAAAATGTACCACATGTTGGGTGTGAGACCCTGTTTTCTATGTGAAACTTTTGATTGAAAATATGTGTAAACGAAACTGAGTCACTACCTTAAGAGGACTAATTTTAAGGTGAATCGGTATTCCAAGAAGTGCAATGTATGGATTCTTAGGAGTAAGCCAACGACGAAAATCTAGCAACTTGTACTTGTTAACATTGCTATCGAAATAAATAACATTTGGAGTTCCTGGCAGTTCAGTAACTCCACCTCTAATTTCACTATCCAATATATCTAAGATGTTACGCGGTACATTATAAGGCATGAATTTCTGACTATCCGAATCCCATGTCAGAGCAAAAGGAGTAGGATCATTTGAAGCCTTTGTAGCGTCTATTATGGACTCATCAATGTCTTTCAGTTCGGAAAATTCTACAGCATGCTCGTGGGTTTGCACCGCGGCAGAGGCTAAGACAAAAAGTTTCTCGCGGTCCTTATAACGAAGGACGTAATCCTTATTATGATTACCTGCTATCTTAGTATTATTGTTAACTTTAACATCACTTAAATCTTCGAGCTCGCGCATGCTCGTGGGTTTGCACCGCGGCAGAGGCTAAGACAAAAAGTTTCTCGCGGTCCTTATAACGAAGGACGTAATCCTTATTATGATTACCTGCTATCTTAGTATTATTGTTAACTTTAACATCACTTAAATCTTCGAGCTCGAGATTTTGTACGTGAATTGCACCCAGACCGAAGTTACTTGGACCAGACATACTCCGTAGGGACCTATATACAATGAAAAATTAAATAATACCTTGTAATAATATACAACCATGGCTTCAGCTATAGGAATGACAGTTCTCGGTGCTGTATTAAATGCAACGGCATTCACAGGAGGAAATATTATCGGACAAAAGCTTTTGGGAATGGTGACGCTCTTATTGAAGAGAAAGTCCGACATGATAAGGCATTAGAAAAATTTGAACATGATCGCAACGTCTGGTCAGAAAAAAGATTACTCCAGGCTGACTGGGAAAGAGAAAATCAAGCAAAGGATGCACATGCTGCAGTTGAATTAAGAGATACAGATGCAGAAATCCTGGAAGAAGTATAAGCGGTGGCCAACTCTATGTCAGGCCCCTTTCGGAATGGTTCCGAAGGGCGAGCGCAATTCTCAGATTATTATCAGCCCAGTCCTGAGCAAAAGAAATATGAAATGATTTATATTGCTGGAGGATTGGTCGTGGGATGGTTTATGTTCCGATAGGGTTACACCGGTAGGGCTGCGTTAGCTACAATAATTCAATACAAAAGCTAGTTGGCCAGTTATTGAAATTAACTATGTTTCCATCCTGATCTGTTATCCAAATACGCATTGAACTCATGTAATCTGAGCCTTTTCTCAATGGCATGGAAATTGCGCCCCCGTTTTTAAAATCATAGGTAACCTTTTCACTTATTTCTTTTGTATCCTGAACGGGAAGTATTTGTAAACAATCGGATACTACTCCCTGTATGTATTCACCCGAACCAAATGAAACATAATTTCCAGTAACGTCGACGACATCTGAATGAACTATATATTTAGTGACTGTTAAGAAATCTGCTCTCTTCGGACTCATAGTACTTTTTATCACAGGGTTGTCCTCAGGTTTATATGAAAAGCCGACGACGTTGGCGAAGCTACCTGTGGCATTGAAATAGACTTTAAAATTTCTAGCCAGTGTTAGATAAACACGGTTTGTGGGCAGATGTTTTTCGAAATTGATTTTTGACTGCATCCCTATCGCTTTATTGAGGGTATCAATATTGTAGTTACCCGGACGTATTGATTTTGTCGTCTTATTTTTTGGGTCGTTTCCTTCTTGATATTTTAGTACATTATTCGCCCCCGTTATGTTATGCCATGAATTATATAGTCCACACTCTAGCAGTCTTATTTTAGTAAACTGTGATATGTCAATGCAAGGGTTAAAATTAACAGTAACCGGTTCGCCTGTTTTGCTTACAATCCAAATGATCATCGTTGTACGTTGTATGTATATATTACTAAGTATAAGTGTTCGATGAATATTATTATTATTATTCCGAAGGTGTCCATTACAAAGTATAAGGTTCTGCAGGAATAATATTTTTCTGTTCAAGGAGATCTTTTGTTGCAACCGCGGCAGCAGTCGCACCGCCTAATTTTGCCAAGCGAGTCAAATTTGGACGACTTGGATCGCCCACCTCTATTTTTAGAAATTTGCTTGAGATCATTAGATATCCCATCGCTAGTCCTGCGATTACAATACCATCGTACATTGTGTTTACAACTGTTTTAGTATCCATGATTGCTGACAAGTATATAAAATAGAAAAATAAAAAATAATTATGGAGTTAATCCATCTCATACAATGTAGAGGAGCTGGGTTCCCCTCCCCCGGAACCCCTGTCGGAACCGTTCCGGTAGGGTTCTGGAGGGAGCCGCCACGGGCTCTGTTTTTTTCGCTTTCTGGGGAGGATCTTTCCGGAGGGGGCAAATGTGACGACGAGTACGCTCCCAATATAGTCCTAATGCAGTCAATGAAACTCCCACAATTCCTAAAACAAGATAACATTTATTATACCATCCATCACACTGTTCTTTCGTCGTAGGTGGTGGTAGAGCTATACAGTTTGCTGCTACCGCATCGCTATCCATTGCTTTTCGTTTCTTCGTCAGTTTGTTTTGCCTGTTCCATTCTGCTAGTCGCCTGCCCGCAGCAACTCTCCCTGGATGCTTCGTCGGTAACGTAATTTTCTCTATATTGCGCTGTGGCTCCGTTCCGTAGGGTTCCGAATGGTAGTCGGAGGTGTCGGTGACGGAGTCGTTTCTGTTTGCTGAGTCGGTGTTGGAACCCCTGGTGGAGCCGTTTGCTGAGTCGGTGCTTGCGAAGTTGAATCCATTTATTTCGGGTATTATATTAAGCCCGATTTTTTTAAAATCTAAATGTTTACCCGTAATTAAACCGGTGGAAACTAGAGCAATCACGGGCCCCCACGTGTAGGCTATCCGTCCTGATAATCGTTTTATTTCACTGTTTAGAATAAAATCCTTTTTAAGATCAGTGGCATAGTTATCTCGATCATCGATTGGAACTACCTGACTTATTGCACGGGCTCCTAGATCTATGAAACTTTGAGTGATGGTATCACTTATAAGAGAACTGTATTTCGCTTCGTACATTTTGAAGGCTCGTGTTATGAATTCATCTTTCCACGTTTCCACTTCTCTAACTGTAAACTCCTTACCAAAAAATAACTTACTTTGACCACTTGCGATGACACAGAGTATTTTTTCACGTTTCGTCTCTATTATGGATTGAGCGTCCGAAGGTGCCGAAGGTAGTACCCTTCAGAACGCGTATTTGCCGCTGCCGATGTCTTTATTAAATTCTCCATTGTTTGCAGTATGTTATCTATTCTTAGTAAAAAATAAAAAATTCGTTTAAACCTGTATCCGAAATAAAGTATTAACATAGTCTGGAATGTCAGTACCCCTAACGGAATGATTCCGATTCCAAAGTATGGAAAATTCTCCTCCATTAAAATCTATCTGTATATAGAAACACGAATAATGAGTACAGACGCATTCCCAGCTGCTTTTCAATTGAATAAGACGAGCGTACCGACAGTACAGCATGCTGATATTCCTTCCAAACCAAACGGGGGAGTAAAACCTATTCTCATGGACTTAGAAATATATGTAACGCCGACAGATAAATTTACTTTTCATCCACGGGATATATTTAAAGATAACGTAATCACTCATCGATCAGCTAAAGAAAGTAATGTCTGGTTGGGCGGCCCGCACATGAAATACTGGGACCAGCAATTAAATTTCGCTGTATGGTGCAGCACTACTGGTTGTGGTATATCATTCGCCCATCTCTTCGGTTCCGAAGGGCCACCACAAATACGATCATTCTGCCGTTTCCATGTTTACTTTACAGTACGTCGTATCCTTCATGAAATGGGCGTTGCACTTCCAGACGATACCCCCACCTTCAAAGCGGGCGACAATCCGTACAATCTCGTCCAATATGAACTTCTATGTACAGAATTTGGAAGCCCAACGAAGTCCGACTTTCGATATCGAAAAGGCCAAAACTCAGGTCTTGGTTATGGTTATGAATATTACACTAATCGTGGCCCCGTTCGACAGCCTGCCGCTGTATACAATGGTCATGACTTTTTCCTCTCCGCCGACGGAGGCGTTTTCTATACACATACCATTTTTGGAAAGAAAAAACATGTACTGTCCGACAAAGACCGACCACACTATTATTTCTTCCGAAATGATGGATCGGAGGGCCAATATAATAGTTTCATCCCTCTGAAGGGAGACTCGGGACTAACAAAGGCCGGTCTCGCCCGCCTCAATGAAAGCCTTGAAGCCTACATATATTGCATACTCGGCGCACAAGCAAATATTCGCAGTACCATAGTAGGCGATACTGGCAGTGCAGAGCAAGTCCGAAAAGAATTCGGCGTTCTCCTCGAAGATGAAATTCGTAATACTGACAAAGTAATCAGTTATAGGCGATATCAAGACACAATAACGAATACTGGTGTCAAACTTGATATGGCCGTTTCGCCCAATTTACTTCTCTTGCCGTCTGAGATGGTCATTCTTTCGGGCCCGGCAATCTCGGGTTATAATAATGAATTGCAATACGCAACTGAATCTATGGTCTTCGGGGTGAATGGTGATATAAACACGGAAGTTCGAGAAAGTGCTGTACATGAGATGGAAGGCGGGGAGGGGGATCCCGTGAAGTGGCAGGACGAGCTATCGCGTAAGCCCGGAGGGTCGTCACCTAACAATGACACGAGTCGGGGGCCCTCCCTATCGCCTTCGGAACGGGCAGCATCTGCAACACTCACCGCCGGCGCAGACCCTATTCACGAATACGGCAAAATTGGTTTGTTATCTTTAGCCATATTCATTACATTTATGTACAGTATATAGATCCGATGTATGCAACCGTACCATTCAACATGATTATAACTGGACCGACAAATTCTGGCAAAACAGAATATGTGATGGATCTCCTCACCGGTCCGTACTTAAGGAAATTTGAATATATAGTTTTCATTTGTCCGACATTCATGAACAATAAAACGTATGATAAAAGATTCATTTTCACCGATGACCACGTGTTTGTGTTTCCGGTCGGACTCGATGCTGTGGATGATACACTAGCCTTCGTACGTGATGAATGGGCCGGCACGAACACTTTAATAATCCTCGACGACTGCGCCTCGTCCAAAGATATGAAGAAGCGCAGTGACGTTTTAGTCAAACTTGGTTTCAGCGCAAGACACGACGGATTATCTGTCTGGGTTCTGACTCAACAATATACTAGTATTAGTAAACCATTTAGGGAAAATATACAGATGTTAGTACTATTTTACACACCCAGCAAGACAGATAACAAGACTATTATAAAAGAATATGGAATGGAGGTGTCAGAACGGGAGGTCACGGACCTAATCAAGCAATTAAAAAATACACCATTCAGTAAACTAGTATTTCATTTACGGCATCCGTATGACATTCAATTTTTCGTTTAATATAGCTAATCATGGAAGGCTCTACCGATAGGAACACCGAAGGCGACACTACCGAAGGTTCTACCGAAGGTACTCTTAGAGAATTATATTACAACCCGAAAACTGGTTTTGGAGGTGTACAAAAATTATATGACGCAGCGCGCGCCAGCGGACTCCTGTCCGTTACTAAGAAAGAGGTGCAGGAGTGGTTAAAAACTCAGCTAACTTATAATCTACATAAACCGGTACCTCGTACTCGTGCTACGGGCGGGAGGCGCGTTTTCGTAACATCGGTGGACGAGTTTTGGCAGGCTGACCTCGTGGAATTCCCTTCATCGTTCGCAAAAGAGAATCATAACATTCGATACATGCTAACAGTAATCGATGTGCTCAGCAAATATGCATGGGCCAGGCCGATACAGTCAAAAACGGCTGAACACACGTTACAGGCGCTACAAGACGTGATTAAGAAATCTGGGAGGCAACCTGACAAACTTCAGACAGATGAGGGGCGGGAATTTACTAACCGAAAAATGCAGGGGTGGTTGGAGGAGGTGGAAATTCACTGGTTTCACACCTACAGTGACAAAAAAGCTAGCGTCGTTGAACGTTTTAATCGGACTCTTAAGACGATGATGTGGAAATACTTTACATATAAACAGACACGTTCCTGGCTCCCCATTCTACCACAACTTCTCGAGAATTACAACAACACTGTACACGGAGTATCAAAATGAAACCTGTCGATGTAACAGAGGAGAACGATAGGCAGGCATTTTATACACTTTACCCTGAGTTGGCAGCCGCGGGAGTTAACCCTGAATTCAAGCCGGGAGAACGGGTTCGAATTACAAAATACAAGACCACTTTCAAGAAAGGATATTTACCAAATTGGACCGAGGAGATTTTCGCCGTTTCAAAAGTTGTGTACACAGCTGGACTGGGAACGCCGCCAGTTTACAAAATAAAAGATCTGAATGGAGAGGAAATACTCGGCACTTTCTATTCCGATGAACTTCAGAGTGTGCATGCTGGTGCCGACGAGGTGTACAGAGTAGAACGAATTTTGAAGACGAAAAAAATTAGAGGAAAGAAATATTATCTGATAAAATGGCGCGGCTATCCAGAAAGTTTCAATAGTTGGGAGCCAGAGGAAAATGTTATTAGAACTTCGTAAGTTCCTGTGCTGGTACTTGTCAAGTACTAACGTAAGTACTAACGTAAGTACTTACGAAAGTTATTCAATAAGTACCATGGAAAAAGTCTTAATTTCTTGAAAGAAGAAAGTGTCAGTTTACCACCCCGCTTCCAACCACCTGGCCAAGTATTTATCATGTACTGTCGTAAGTAATGTTCACTTATTGCATCTTTTTCGGCAGTATGTGGATGAGGTGGTACCTCGGTTCCTGAACATATTAAGTTTGCAAGATCTTCAAAGCGACTTCTCATGTTGCCATAGTCCGTTCTTTCGAGTCCCCCTTTTTCAGCTTTATCTATAAGTTCTGGTTGAAGTATAATATACACAACTGACATGAGCCATAGACAAGTAACTTCAAAGCCCCTTACAGAACCGTAAGGTTTCATCATATCAAGTGCCTGTAAGTCAAACGGAGCATTATAAGCACACACTGTTTCACAAGCATTAAGAAGTTTGTGTAGGTTCTTGAGTGAGACTCGAGGTTGTTCTAGTTGTTCTTGATTAGGTGGGTAGTACGCTTTTTCAAGTTCCTCCTTGCCGAAACCGTCTATTAAAAATCCCTGGCTGCCGCCGCTATCGCGTGAGCCCCATGCAATTCCAAAGTCAAAAGCTCGTGGAAAATCTACTGGCCCGACTGTCTCTGTATCAATTGTTGGATTAAGTATATTCTTGAGAACTTCAGGCGTAAGAGATTGATGAATTACCAAACATGGAAGTCTGTAGTCATTACAAATTTCTAAGAAAGTCTGTTTGAATTTACGGCTAGTTTTCAATCGGGTTCGAACCCACAACATACGGCATCAGTCGCCTAGCGGAGAGGCCACAGAGAGAACCGCTCGGCTAAATCCCCACTCCCAAAAAAGAGTGGTTCAATAGCCGGCTAAGTTGTTACATTTTTCTGACTGAGACCGCTCCACACGTTGTAGAGTTCGTGAAGCACTCACGCAAGCATGCTCACTATCAAACATCGCACATACAAACTTTATCGAAGCGAAGAAACGAATTTCATCACTTTAACTGGGCGAACGATAACCTCGGGGACAATTCTGTCCACCAGCAGAGTTACCAACCCAGGGTAGAAAATACGGCTAGTTTTCAATCGGGTTCGAACCCACAACATACGGCATCAGTCGCCTAGCGGAGAGGCCACAGAGAGAACCGCTCGGCTAAATCTCCACTCCCAAAAAAGAGTGGTTCAATAGCCGGCTAAGTTGTTACATTTTTCTGACTGAGACCGCTCCACACGTTGTAGAGTTCGTGAAGCACTCACGCACGCATGCTCACTATCATACATCGCACATACAAACTTTATCGAAGCGAAGAAACGAATTTCATCACTTTAACTGGGCGAATGATAACCTCGGGGACAATTCTGTCCACCAGCAGAGTTACCAACCCAGGTAGAAAATACGGCTAGTTTTCAATCGGGTTCGAACCCACAACATACGGCATCAGTCGCCTAGCGGAGAGGCCACAGAGAGAACCGCTCGGCTAAATCTCCACTCCCAAAAAAGAGTGGTTCAATAGCCGGCTAAGTTGATACATTTTTCTGACTGAAACCGCTCCACACGTTGTAGAGTTCGTGAAGCACTCACGCACGCATGCTCACTATCACACATTGCACATACAAACTTTATCGAAGCGAAGAAACGAATTTCATCACTTTAACTGGGCGAACGATAACCTCGGGGACAATTCTGTCCACCAGCAGAGTTACCAACCCAGGGTAGAAAATACGGCTAGTTTTCAATCGGGTTCGAACCCACAACATACGGCATCAGTCGCCTAGCGGAGAGGCCACAGAGAGAACCGCTCGGCTAAATCCCCACTCCCAAAAAAGAGTGGTTCAATAGCCGGCTAAGTTGTTACATTTTTCTGACTGAGACCGCTCCACACGTTGTAGAGTTCGTGAAGCACTCACGCACGCATGCTCACTATCATACATTGCACATACAAACTTTATCGAAGCGAAGAAACGAATTTCATCGCTTTAACTGGGCGAACGATAACCTCGGGGACAATTCTGTCCACCAGCAGAGTTACCAACCCAGAGTAGAAAATACGGCTAGTTTTCAATCGGGTTCGAACCCACAACATACGGCATCAGTCGCCTAGCGGAGAGGCCACAGAGAGAACCGCTCGGCTAAATCCCCACTCCCAAAAAAGAGTGGTTCAATAGCCGGCTAAGTTGTTACATTTTTCTGACTGAGACCGCTCCACACGTTGTAGAGTTCGTGAAGCACTCACGCACGCATGCTCACTATCATACATCGCACATACAAACTTTATCGAAGCGAAGAAACGAATTTCATCACTTTAACTGGGCGAACGATAACCTCGGAGACAATTCTGTCCACCAGCAGAGTTACCAACCCAGGGTAGAAAATACGGCTAGTTTTCAATCGGGTTCGAACCCACAACATACGGCATCAGTCGCCTAGCGGAGAGGCCACAGAGAGAACCGCTCGGCTAAATCTCCACTCCCAAAAAAGAGTGGTTCAATAGCCGGCTAAGTTGTTACATTTTTCTGACTGAGACCGCTCCACACGTTGTAGAGTTCGTGAAGCACTCACGCAAGCATGCTCACTATCACACATTGCACATACAAACTTTATCGAAGCGAGGAAACGAATTTCATCACTTTAACTGGGCGAACGATAACCTCGGGGACAATTCTGTCCACCAGCAGAGTTACCAACCCAGAGTAGAAAATACGGCTAGTTTTCAATCGGGTTCGAACCCACAACATACGGCATCAGTCGCCTAGCGGAGAGGCCACAGAGAGAACCGCTCGGCTAAATCCCCACTCCCAAAAAGAGTGGTTCAATAGCCGGCTAAGTTGTTACATTTTTCTGACTGAGACCGCTCCACACGTTGTAGAGTTCGTGAAGCACTCACGCACGCATGCTCACTATCATACATTGCACATACAAACTTATCGAAGCGAGGAAACGAATTTCATCGCTTTAACTGGGCGAACGATAACCTCGGAGACAATTCTGTCCACCAGCAGAGTTACCAACCCAGGGTAGAAAATACGGCTAGTTTTCAATTGGGTTCGAACCCACAACATACGGCATCAGTCGCCTAGCGGAGAGGCCACAGAGAGAACCGCTCGGCTAAATCTCCACTCCCAAAAAAGAGTGGTTCAATAGCCGGCTAAGTTGTTACATTTTTCTGACTGAGACCGCTCCACACGTTGTAGAGTTCGTGAAGCACTCACGCACGCATGCTCACTATCACACATCGCACATACAAACTTTATCGAAGCGAAGAAACGAATTTCATCGCTTTAACTGGGCGAACGATAACCTCGGGGACAATTCTGTCCACCAGCAGAGTTACCAACCCAGGGTAGAAAATACGGCTAGTTTTCAATCGGGTTTGAACCCACAACATACGGCATCAGTCGCCTAGCCGAGAGGCCACAGAGAGAACCGCTCGGCTAAATCTCCACTCCCAAAAAAGAGTGGTTCAATAGCCGGCTAAGTTGTTACATTTTTCTGACTGAGACCGCTCCACACGTTGTAGAGATCGTGAAGCATTCACGCAAGCATGAATTCATGAATGACTTATCATGAATCTCTTCTAGTTCTTCTAAGGCGGCTATTTCATATTGTCTGGCTCGAGTCAACACATTCTGCCTGCAATAATCCCAAGGCATATCTTTGAATATGATAATGAAACTGTGTAAATGGTCAAATGCTCTAGAAACAATCTTTTTTTCTTCCGCTGCCACGGAAATGCCCCGGATTCGAGAAAAAGTTAGATGTTGAATTATGGAAGAGTCACAAATAATGTAGCGTTCCGAAGGGGCTTTCCCAGCCGACATTGTAAACTAAGAGTATGTTCTATAAACTGATTCTGAAAATCGGCAATCGAAACGACACGCCCATTATAAAAGTCGGCAATGTTGCTAGAAAAACTAGTGTCAAATTCTGGTACGTGAGTCGCCGCCAAATTTACTGCATCGTAACTCTTACCACTTCCAGTTGGGCCATTTATGAATATGTATGACATTTTGGGATACTATATATCATAGAAAAAAATTTTTAAAATTATTTTTTATTAAGATATATACGATAAGACAATGGCAATTCTTTCTATTTCAGATGCAATAAAAATACTTGAAACCGGAGAAAACAATATTCATATCAGTGACGGCAAACTCATATTTGGTGAATCTTTGGTAGATCCTATTATATATGTAGACAGTGAGCTAGAAGTGGTTTTCAACATCGGACCTAAATATGGATCCAACGATCCTGCTACATGTGATGAAATGTGTGTCCGTTGGCTACCGAGTCTTCAAAAGTTTACTGATTTAATAGTATTCCGTACCTTCCCTTATGAAAATTTTCTGTAGAAATTCTATTGAAATTGATGACAAAATTCAATTAAAGTGATACAGAATTTCTACAGAAATTCTACTGAACCTTATGGAAATTAACGGAGTTTAATGGAGTTTTGGCCCCTTTTTCTGTAGAAATTCAACAGAATTTCTGTATCATTTCTGTAGAATTTACAGAATTTCTATGTAAATTCGATACACGTTCTACAGAATATCTGTAGCACTATATTGAATTTATACCACATTCTACAGAATTTTTATGTAGAATTTCTGTAGAACTATATTTAATTTCTGCACTCTTTTACAGAAGTTTGTTTGTCTTATACGAGTTCAATCTCTTAGAAAGTATGACAACAATATGTGTTAAACTTTTATTAAGTAAGGAGCACCACCTTATGATATTGCCATAGATACCAATGCAATGAATTACTGCAAAACTCACAAAAAATCAGGCAGCAAGTAAATATAAACATGTAGTTTATTTCTAAAAGAATTATGATTAACAATCGTTCGAAACTTGATGAAACATACAGGGACTACAAAATATAAAGCAACCTACACATATGAATGCAAGGCCTACCTCTCCAGTCTAGCAGTTTTGAGTTGTCAACTCAGCCAAGTGCATAATTAAAGTGTTGTGTATCTTAACTCACGTAATTTTCAGTTGATGCTGCAATGTGGATCCTTACAGTTGTGACATATTAGTGAGCTCCCTTCTCCATAACACTGTTAGAATCTTGCTAATGGACCTTGGATCCTAATTTTCCATGGAATTTGGAGTTGAACTTTAGTACTTTTCATAAGAGCCATGTGCACTGTGGACTGCCTCAAGTTCAAATGAATAATGCGTGGCTACACTATTATGTAATCAGCCCATTGTAAAGGCAGGAAACTATTTGCATAACAAAGACACAGGCACAGGTCAGCTCACTTGACCTAGGATCTAACAAAGAGAGTCAGGTTGGTCTGTGTACAGTCATGAAATGTACAAAAGGAATGGTACAATTGAAACTGTATACATTTTCCTGGCACGTGTGTGTAAATGAAAATAACTTTTCAGAATTAAAGGGTACACGAGAATGTGCTTAGAACTCTCCATAGGTATATGTCACTACCTTTTCCATATTGAAACCAGCTATATATATGTCACTGAGTTCTCAAGCTCATGCCAACATGAAAAAACATGAACTTAAGTCTGAAACAGTGTAAACTGTGGGAAAAAAAAAACAGAAAAAAAATTTCCACAAAAGCTATGGAACTGAACAATTCCATAAAAAAATATGTTTAATTTCTACAGAAAATTATCAGCAAACTTCAATAGAATTTAAAGTTTCTATACACATTAAAATTCTATAAAATTTAAATTTTTCTACAGAATTGTATTGAAAATTTTCATTTGAATTTCAATGGAAGCATATTTCCATCAGATTTCCATAAAATATACAGAATTTCTATAGAATATCAGAGTTCAATAGAATATCTACAGACTATTTTCGTAAGGGTTAGGTGAAAGTTTCGATGCAACACTGCTAAAAGTTATGCTGCAAGCCTGGCCGCTCACTCCAAGAATCCTATCGGATTTTACAATCCATCTAAAGTTTATCAGAAGCGAGGGAGCGGGGCACAGATAAAGTATTTTAAATTTCGGTTTAAAAGCGCTACATGTATTGATATGGTTCAAGAAATTGACTGCGGTTTTAAAGCAGTGAGCCCATTGCCAGTCCGAGAAAATCCTGCTATTGTACCTCGTAATATCCGGAAAGGTAGTAAGATAGAATTCTTAGCATTTAAACCGCGCTTAAATAAGCATGCCCTTTCTTTCACTGTTGAGAGGTTATTTTGTGCCGCGGCTAATAAACCAGAAATTCAAGATGCGGAAGAACTAGTCGACTTAGAAAGATTAGGCGAGATATATAAACAAATAAATGCTGCCAAAAATATTATAGTGGATTTTGATGGCCTATCATTAGAATAATTATTTTTTCTTTTTAAAAAAATTTAGGATAGTATATATCATAAAGATTATTATGGCCCGTCGATTACATACAGCATTCAAGGGAGCAGTTTTACGAAAAGAATTTCCTGAAGTCAAGCGAGTCGAGGACATCGAAACGATGGTGGATATTGAAGGTATGGCCAAAGAAAGAAAGATGTACTCTGTTTATGCAGAAATGGAAGTCAAATTTTCGGATCCGAAAAACGGTAATACACAAAATCGTACATTGCCTGTTAAATTAAAAGATACATACACAAAAGAGTTGGAAGGGGCGGAATCGGATGTGAAAGAATTATTAGTAAAACGCTACGACAATATGCTTGATAAATTTGACGCTGCTGAGGGTTCTGGTCTCGTTCTCGAGGAGATACTTAATTTTGAAGTAATTCTAGTAGAAGTTTTACTCGGGGCCGGTCCGGGCGCAGTTCAACTGCCTGAATGGTTAAAAAATAAGCATTGTGTGAGCGATCTTATTCTACCTTCTGGCAGCGAGAATTGTTTTCAGTATGCCGTTGTAGCAAGTATAAAGTTGGCCGACCCCGAGTTTCGCAAAAAGAAATGTGGTCAGGTAAGGAGAAACTGGAAGACGTATGACAAATTTATGGCTGACTACTGTTGGGACGGAATACCATTTCCTACGCCCGCCGATAAGACTGTATTCAAGCGCTTTGAGCAGCAAAATCCAGGCATCAAACTCCGAGTATTTCAGATCTATGAAAATGATCCCGCTCCCCCGTCCGACATAACTGTGTTATATAGTGGCGGAGCCCCTGACGGAACGGAAGGCGGAACGGATCAAATAGCATATATCTTACTGATAGTTGGCGAAGCCCGAAGGAGCCACTTCGTACCAATTACTGCGGAAAATCGCTTTCGTAATTCTCGTACTAATCGAAAGAATGAGCGCAGACGGAAGTGTATTTGTCCGGTTTGTAAGCGAGGTTTTGCGTCAACAGAAGAATTAGAAAAACATCAGGAATACTGTGGAACACAGCCAGACATGGCTCAGCCAGTTTTTCCTAAGGAAGTGTGTCAATTTGAAGGACATCGGAAAACGGTGCCCTGTCCCTACGTTATCTACGCAGATACTGAGGCAATTATTGAGAAGGGCAGCGGCCGACACATTCCAATTTGTCTTTCGTATGTTATGGTGGAACGATGGGGACTGCGGCAGTAAGCCGAAAGTTTATAGGAAAAGAACATTCACGGGTCTCTCCTGTGTTACAGAATTTCTAAAAGATATGAAGAAAAGGGCCGAGTATTATTCGAAATCGTATTATTGGAAAATAAAACCGATGAAAGATCCTTCTAATTACAACGATCCAAACTGTATTGCATGTGGAGAGCAAGCCGGATACCGAATAGTGGGTGGTTACGCGACTTTTTATTGTGAAAAGTGCCGACCGTTGAGAACCATTCCTATCTACTTTCACAACCTCAAGGGATATGATGGTTCTTTTATTTTGCAAAAGTTACATGAAATCGGGGATGCTGACGCTGGACCAGAGCCTAAAATCATAGCTAAGACGGGTAATGGTGGAATTATGTGTCTTATGAAAACATTTATTTTTAGTGCCTCAATAGTTGTCGCCGGAGGGGAGACAAAGAAACGTTTCTTTTCTATAAAGTTTATGGACAGTGCTCAGTTGATGTCTGGGTCGCTCGCGAAGTTGGCAAAGACTGTGCCGGACCACGGATGGACGGCGGTACCACTTTCGTACCCGGACATTCAGCGGGCGAAAGGTTTCTTCCCCTACGAATATTTAGACTCGGTTGACAGACTAGAAGAGGAGGAGCTCCCGGAGAGACACAAATTTTATAGCGAATTGACGGAAGAGGGGATTTCGGAGTCTGATTACGAACATGCATTGCGAGTATGGGACGAAGTTGGGTGTAAGACGATTCGTGATTATATGGAATTCTATTGCGAGACGGACGTTCTCCTTCTTGCAAATATATTCGAAAATTTCCGTGACACATGTTTAGAAGCATATAAGTTAGATCCAGCCCACTATATGTCAGCGCCCGGCTTGACATGGGATGCTATCCCTTACGGAAAACCTATGTCCACAGTAGATGAGAGATAGATCTACGGACCGTCTGCAGTAGACTTTATGTAGATCTACATCAGGGTTTTGTAGATGAACAGCCGCAGCAGTTAGTCTACATGAAGCTTTGTCTACAGATATTGTCCACACCAGACATGACTATGTCTACATTTCACACTAACTTCGTCTACGCTTGATCTACACTGATCTACCATCCAATCTAAGGGAGTTTCATCTACAAAATTCACTTAGGCAAACAAAGACTCATCTACTTCTAATTCAAAAATCACCATCTTGTCTACATTTAATCTAATGTATTGTTTCTTGCTGTATACTATGTCCAACAATCCAATCTCTTCAAATTCTATGATTGGCAAACTGCAGGCTCCATGTGAGAAGGCATGAGTAAAAGACAAGACATTTTACCTTACATTTGAATATATACTGTACAACAATAGAGAGAAGAAATTAGTGAATTAATTTTCATTTCATCCTAAGGCACTCCTGTTTAACTCGAGAAACACAAATGCAAAATATCACAGGGATCAAACTACAATTTTGTGGTAAAGTTAAAAATGTAAAGATTATCCAGTAATTAATTTTTGAAAAAGTGACTTTAAAGTGAATCACAATAAAAAGAATAAAAAAATCAATGTTTTCATTGATACTTTCTTCAGATGGGTCAATACAGTAGCATCTAATTCATAAGGTTTTTTTTGAGTTATGTGACTATTACGAAACTTCATAAATATGCAAGTGAGCTATTTGTTAACTGCAACTTTATTTCCTCGGCTTCATATCCAACAAACAATCAAACGAACCTGTTTGATATCCCAGCTGCTTTTAATTGTAAAAAATAAAATCAAAACTATCCTCGTATAAAACTTTCTGAGTATCATTAAGTCACTTCTGAATCGTGTGAAAATCAGCAGCCACGGCCCTATCTCTCGGTCAACTTACAAATAATTGTATTGACATTGTTATCATTGCCACGTAACAGATAAGACTACGTTACAGTGTTATTTTGGCAATGGCATTTCAGTACACATGCATAACACGAGTCCGCTTTAAAATTACCAGTACTGCTTTAAGTAATTTCTTCACCTGAGCGACGTATTTTCTTGCATTTTCATGAAGAGTTCGCGCATGGACTGATCTCCCCACCACCTTTCAGCCTCCACCTCTTGCTCTTTCAGAGCAAATGACCTTGTAACTGGCTTCGATTTCCGGGTAAACTGTGAGAGTTGACCTTATGCGCATGCGCAATCAGAAGGCGCCATGTTTTCAACGGTTCATCATATCAATGCATATCGGGGAGAGAAGCCAGCCTGCTCACCATTCGTACTTCAACAAATCTTATTTTTCAAGCACATTTTCGTCATCTGTACACCTTGGAAACAATGTGACATCAATTCTGATATGCATAGAAAGTGTTCTGATCGAGAATTACATCGGGTTGAGACATAGGTTGGCATCGATAACTTGACGATGGCAGTGCCTCTACACTGCCAGTATACAGCTGTACTGGTACTGCGGTAATTGTAATGCAACTTGTAAGGTAGGCCCGTGAGCTTGAGGTAGGCAAGGTTTGTTGATCGCCTGTTTTAATACCACGACCATATGAATTTTGATTGTGTAACATGTAGAATATTTCAGTTCTAAATTTTTTAATAAAGCGTCGTTGAATGTACTGAAATGCTTTGTATGCAGTTTGTTCTGTTAATCATGTAATGATGTATGTACAGTTGAGAAAGATTTTGAAATATTTGAGTAGGCCTAAACATGCACAATGTTCTACTCTCTATTTCGACCTGAATACCACTCATGATCGGTCATTGAATGATTGATTTTTCCAGCGTGAGATATCTTATGCAAAGGTCCATCGATACCATGGTGCTCAGTGAAGTTGCCACCAAATTACATCAAACGGATGTTGTTGTGATATGCAATATTGTGATACTCATCATGAACTGCAGCCCTAGCCTGTGCTACACCATGGCCATCAGTCAAATTTTAAGGTCTATAAATTGATTGACAGGTTAACATACTTACATTTTCATTTTCAACACTTTTGCAAGATCTCCATGCCTCACTAATTTCTTGTTCTTTGTCTTAGCTACATCTTATACGTAATTTATTCCATCTACATCTTGTCTGCCTTTCATCTACATTTTATCTACTCTCTAAACTATGACCTGATGATTAATATGCACAAAAGTAGACAAAGCAATAGATCTACATCTTGTCTACATGTCATCTACCTGAGATCTACATTTCATCTAATTTTTCATCCACATTTTGTCTACATTTCATCTACTCTCTGAACTATGACCTCATTAGTATGCACAAAAGTAGATGAAGCAGTTCATCTACTGCCCAATTAAAATAAAGTCTACTGTAGATCTAATGTGGACTAGATGTAGATCTCAATTTTCCGTAAGGGTATGTTACTTTACACAGGTAATAAATTTAAACTCATTCAAGATGCTGAGCAGATGAATTTCATTCAGAGGGGAATTCGAGGTGGTATCAGCCAGTGTAATATTCATTATTTACAGACAAATCATCCGGCTTATGCTACAGACGAGCCTGGCGGAGCTGGTGGCAATACTTACATTAGTTACGATCCGCAGAAGCCGTTGACCGAAATAAAATATCTTGATGCTAATAATCTTTATGGCTGGGCAATGAGTCAGGCAATGCCCACAGGCGGACTTCATTGGATGACGAGGGAAGAGTGGGTAGAATGGTCTGCTCGGCACGGTGGCGGAGCAGGCTTGGGGGGAACTGGCACCACCTTTCTGCCAAGTTCTCTAGAAGTAGACTTAGAATATCCGGTCGAATTACATGAAGAACATTCCGATCTACCACTCGCACCGCATCACTATGAATTTCCGAGGCAGGGCAGTCGACTGATTACAAGTCTAATGGATAGAGAGAGATACGTCTTACACTACAAGTTGCTTGAATTCTATCTTCAGATGGGAATGCGTCTGAAAAAGGTGTATCAGGCGCTTGCTTTCGAAGAGGCTCCGTGTCTCGCGGAATATATTGACTTTAACACTAAAATGAGGGCAAAGGGAAAGACAGATTTTGAAAAGAATTTCTATAAGTTGATGAATAACGCGATGTTCGGCAAGACAATAGAAGACGTTCGAAAGTATAGAGACTTTAAATTTGTTTCGGGCCGGAACGGTACGGATAGCGGTCGTAAAAAAGTTCAGAAGTATAATCCAAAGATGAAACATATAACTCTCATAACTTCCGAAGAGGATGGCGATTCCTGCGACAGTGCCCTACTGGAATTGAAAACGGATGAGCATAGATATGTAAAACCAGTTTTCATTGGCGCGGCAGTACTCGAACTTTCTAAGCTGCTTATGTATGAGACGCATTACAATTACTTTCGAAAGCGGTTCCCTGGAATACGATTAGCCTACATGGATACTGACAGTTTTGTTTACAGTGTGCCTCTTCCTTCCCCGGACGTAACTTTCAATGATATAGTCCGAGAAGATGTAGAACAGAACGGTGAGGAGTCGATATATAAAAATAATCGCAATCATACCAATCCATAATCCAATAACACTAAGTCAAAATTTGTAAGACAATAGTTGTAAACATAGACACAAAACAGCACAGAACAGACAGTAAATAGACGGTACAAACAAAGTCAAATTCATGAAAGAAAGATATATGGACCTCTGGCCAAAAGACCAAGAAGTGATGTCAGGTGTTTCGAAAATAGTAATACTATATGATACTAGTTGGATGAAAGATGAGATGGGAGTTCCGAAGATTAATAAAAAGGTGATAGGTAAATTTAAAGATGAGTTGAATGGTGTACCTATTCTTGATTTTGTTGGTATTCGTTCCAAAGTATACGCTTTTCGGACTCCAACTTCCGAGACGAAAAAAAATAAAGGGATAAAAGATGTTTGTGTTAGAAAACATTTGAACTTTGAAGATTATAAAGATCTGTTTGAAACTGGGAAGAAGCCGGAGCCGGCACAATTTGTACAGTTTGTGAGGAAAAAACCTGGAGAAATCCGTAGTGAAAAGCGCAGTAAAATCATGATGGCGCCAAATGATATCAAACGTGTGCAGTTATACAATCCGGACACGGGCGAATGGCTGGCAGAAACGTGGCCAATAGGGAAGAGTCCGTTAAAATAGTAAAGACTTTAATCTACTATTTTCAACAGAGACCTGGGCATCGCTAATTAAATAAACGTGGGCAAATATATTATCATCGCGAGCGTTGTCGCCACCTCTTACTGAAGTATCTTTCTTCAGGATTTCAAGCTGTATTCCGTCCTTTGTATTCATTACTCTAAGACCATTTCCATGAAACTCAATATCTTTAAAGCTACGCAGATCAATAAACAGACAGAATTTATTCTTCAAATAATCGACTTCATCTATATCAATTTCACACCAATCTTTATCTTCAGCAAAATACCGTCGTGCCTCTCGCCAAAATTGTCTTGGTAACATCTTCTGAGCGTATATTTTGTTCGCAATGCCCTCAATCATTACAGACACAGATTCAATGGATGGATTAAAGAAAAAGAAAAGTTCGCTATTAAGTTCTCTCTGATCCTGATTTTTAGTGAAGAGTATCGCAATACATCTCATGCTACGTCGTGGTACATTTATATTTTCATTGATAACCGTGTCCGATTCTTTGAATGGGATTGTTCTAAAATAATGTATATGCTCGTAAAGGTAACTTTTTCCGCCGTTGTAATAACCAGCAGTTGACCTCGCGAGTGCGGGGTCAGAAATTGTTTCGTATTCCATTTGAATGTTTTTTAATTTATAATTGCGTTCAACAAACGGATCACTGACAAGTAATTGGGAGGCTGGTGCAAGCGTAATTTCCCATTCAATATGACTCCCTAACTCTTTTGGATATGCAACCCCATGGCCTGTTATGAGGGGATGAGTCAGACGAATAGCATATTTTGTTTTATATGTGTCGAAAAGTAAAGAATCATCCACGACGGTAGGGTCTGCATCGTCCGAGCCACTTCTCAATTTTCTTAGATTCTCATTCTGAATTCCATACAGTGTCATGTTCGTTCTCTCCTTTTTATGTTTGAAGAGATCGCGATAACATTCAATAAGGTTATATTTATTCAAATTGAAAAGTGCCTGCCCCTCAAATGTGAGAACCATACGCTCCACCAAATTTTTTGCAACATTTTGAACTACATGGTTACCACTACGGTTACCACTACTATTTCCGTTACTTCGAGATCAAAAACCAGGTCGAAAGTATCTGGAACTAGTACTACTCCGCTTTCTAACTTTGGACATCGTATGATAAGTGTCTGGCCTGGATCTGCCTCACTTGGATTATGGGCAATCACATGATGAGTTCTTTCTGACTTCGTTCCCTTCGGTATTCGGTTGGTGAATTCCGGTAATAATGATCTATCGTACCCCATTTTCGTGTAATGTATATAGTAGTGAAGAAGAAAAGAAAATTACAGTTAAAAAGAAAATTAATCACATCTTAAGTTTCACTTCGTGTATATAATAACTTAGAAGAAAAAATTCAAAAATCACATCTTCACATAAATATTTCCGTCTGCCTGAAAGATAAATCGATTACCTGTGTCGCGAATCAATCGAAGGACCCAATATTCTTGGAGATGATGAGCCTCTTGGTCATCCTCAGTATCCTGGAATACAGCTATGAATTCTAGTCGCTTAAAGAAGTTAGTCTTTTGACATTCCTTGATGAAAGCTAATATGTTATGATATAGATTATCATCTTTGAGTCGGACACCTGGATTTGCTCGAAGTATATGTCGATTTACTCGTCGGAGTTTGCACCATTCCAATTCGACAGAGAAACCAAACAGATCTTTATTTTTAGAAAGAAACTTTGCAATATTCTTTTCACCAAACATGTCGATTCCGTAAGGGGGTGATATATTAATACATAATTTTATTTATAATGACTAATGTTAATCCAGTTAAAAATATCCATAACTGTTCTCCAACAAATCCGACAACCGATCCTGCTGTTTTTAATAGAAAACTGACAAGGGAGCCGATTAAACCTGGTATTGCAGCAGCACTTTTTGCGGCCAATGTTTTTAACCATTCGCCAAATTGCTTTACAATTTCTTTCGCTTTTGTGTATACTTTGGGTGGACCTGAACCATTGTTTGACCCAGAGCCGCCAGTTCCTGCTCCTCCTTTAGTTACAGCCAGGGCAATTGTTGATATTGTCATTCCAAGGGCAGTTAGTATTGCAGCGATTGTAATACCGTTTCGTTTAAATAACTCTGTCAGCTTCAGCCTGAGTGACAATTCTGGATCAGAAATTACATCACGAAGAGACCTAGTCGTAGCCAGACTTTCACGTGCCTCACTGATCTTATCATGTTCGTATTCAATTCGATCAACAATTTTAGCTTCTCTTGTTATGAGTTCAGCTAGTAGTTTCTCAGCTTTTTCTTTTGCTTGGGTGTGTTCTTCAGGAATTTCCTTTAACTGTTTTTCAACGTCTCTTTTCTCTAGCGTTATTTTAACTTTTTCATTGTTAAGCTCGCCAAGACGCATATTCGCAATCCTTAATTCATCATTAATAGCTCTATATTCAGGGTTTAGATTGTTCCATTCATCGATTTTATTTTCAAAAGCTTGTATTTTGTGTGCATTACCAGAAGCATCTTGCCGTAAGAATGTCAGTTCATCTTTGTATATACCCATGTCTTCTGGCGTCATCTTCTCAGCCGGTATTTTATCGTTTTTCACATCTTCAGAATACAATGTAGAACTTACAAATTCGGGCTCTGCGCTAGAGCGATATTCGACTCCACTCCATGTGTATACTTTATTTACGAATTCAGAACCTCCTGCCTTCTTTTTTAATGTGGATTTCTCTAAAAATCTACTTCCTTTATCTGTTGTAACTCTGATTTCTTTATAATACAGTTCACCACCTTTAATGCTAGCATATAAAATCAATTCGTTTCGTGCATCCGGATTAGTAATATTATATTTGTCTAAGAGTCCTTCAGCCATATCTTTTGTAATTTCTCTTCTCTGTCCAATCAAACTATCCACCATTGGGCTATACACTAAAGGGTCGGTGTTTGCAAAGGCATCATCGGTAAAAGATGTTTCAGCAGTAGCATCATCATCATCCAAATTTGTTTCACCTAAATTCTCGAATTCTATATCTTCTCCTCCTTCTGCCATATTGTCTTTCTATATTACTACAATTATTTTTTATCATCCCTTACATATACAGTAAAAAAAATGCACGTCTCAGTTGTTGAAAGCGTTGAACAATTGGCCGACTATATCGAAAGAACTAGCGCTGCATATCGACGAAGTTACAAATTGATGGGTCGAATTGATATGGCTCTTAATGTGACTAAGGGAATTCTTGTAAGTTCTGCTGTCATAGCGGCAATTCCTGCAGTTCCAGTTCTTTTAGCTTTAACTCCTATACCAGGTGTTATTATTGATGTAATACAAGGGAAAACAGGAGTATCAAAGAGGCGAGAGAAGTATAAACATTATTACGTTCAATATAAACAGCTGCTTACACAAATACAAGAAGAAGGCGCAACAACAGAAAACACCTCAGAACTTATTCAAGACATTTTCAAGCAGGCACTAGAAATACAAAAACAAGAAGGATTTAGTCTGCCGCTAGAAAGATACCTACAACATTATGGATTAAATGGATATGAAAGTTAGTTAACTAGAGTCGTTCAGAAAAAACTTCGTAGAAAATTTTTCATGAAAACTGTAGAATAAGACAGACCTGTAACATGACATCACAAGTTGCTAAGCAACATTCAAAGCCTACCGGAACGGTATTGTGAAAGTCATACTGGAAAAGGTATTGCGCAACATCCCTACGGTTCCGGTAGGGTAAGTAGCTGCGCATAAATTACATGTGCACTGTAGAGGATGGGTCCACTGGTCATCAAAATATAACAACCATTCTTGTTAAACCATTCAAAGCTGTCTCTTCAACCCAATAAAATTCTCCTTTTTCCAACCACTGACCGTACAAGTAGTACAAGGTCCTGTAACTTCTGTTGATCACGTGCCATGGGATTTGTTGAACTCTTCGAATGAATTCGTGCTTCTAGTTGAGGCACCTCCGGTTCTTCCAGTGTTAAAAAATTGTTCCAATAACTATATCACGCACGCCTAATTCACTCATTCAGGGCTTCTGGATTATTCGCTGGACTCCATCTGTAGAGCTTGAAAGTGCCAGTCTGTGTTGAAGAGTCTCCAGCCATTATTGAAATGTGGCTATTTCTTTCTGTACAGATGTTGAAATACCAGGAAAAACACTGACGTCAGTTTCCTGTTTCCTGTAGGCTGAGTAATCTGTGGTGGTAGTGACGTCAGCGCTAGCTGTTGCAGAGGTCACCCTCACTTCATGTAGGGGACCTACCAGCAGCTTTTCATGTCTATACATACTCCACTGGATTATTTTTAGATAACCATCTGTTAGCCATATCAATGGCAAGCACGGGTTGCTCCACGGTTACCGCATTGACACATATTGGAGCAACGTGTAGTGTTCTGGGGGAAGGGAGGTGTGAGGGTTTTCCTACCCTCCCTGTAAGTGACTCAAAACAACTAATTCTTACTACTTAGACTGCACATGTACCTTCGGAACGTGTTTATACATGTTGTGCATCTGTAAATACGTTCCGAAGGAGTAGTGACTCAGGGGCCTCTTCCACGCATGCGCAAACGCGCCCATCTGACTCAGTGGGAATCCCCCTCTTCCACGCATGCGCGTAAGAGGGGATTCCCTGTAGTTAAAAACAAGTGTAGTTTAAAAAACAAGATTGCAGTTAAAAACAAGATTTATCCCCATTGTCCACTATTATTATACTACTAGAGTGTACAATCATTCGAATTTCCTGGGACCACTTTGAGGTCAAAAGGACACTTTTGAAGTCAAACTGATTTTCTTTATTCAATACTAAAAGTCGACAAAAATCAAAGGAAGTGTACTATAGTCCTATTAGACGTACATCATTTAGGACATAAATTTGTGTCCTAAACCCCAGTGTCGCTCATGTTGATTGGTAGGTCTTATGTCCCTATGTCCCATTTGCGTTCATTCATTGGCTGTCTTTATGTCCTCATGTCTCATTAATATTTACTGTTCCAAAAGCAACTCATTCATTGGCCGCCATATGTTCTTGTCCTTGCCTCACTTTCGGGTGTTCCTTGTCTCGTTCTGCCATGTGCTCATTACTGTAACGCATCTGCGAGCCTAGGCAATCACTACCAGACAGATAGAGCATAGTCGCAAGGTTTGTGAAGACAAATTTGTCTTCACAAACATTGTGACTACGCTCTACCTGTCTGGTAATGATTGCCTAGGCTCGCAGATGCGTTACAGGTTACAGTAATGAGCATATGGCAGAGCGAGACAAGTAACACTCGAAAGTGAGGCAGGGACAATAACATAAGGCAGCCAATGAAAGAACTGGATTCGGAGCAGTAAATATTAATGAGACTTGAGAAGATATAGGTAGCCAATGAATGAACGCAGATGAGACACAGGGACATAAAACCTATCAATCAACGTGGGCGACGCTGGGGTTTAGGACACAAACTTATATCCTAAATGGTATACTTCTATTAATACCTTATACTTCACAGGTCGCATGTTACATTTTTCAAGTTAGAACATTCCTTCAATTACGCAAAGGAATGACACGGAGACAAGTGTTTGGCCGAAATCCGGGGTTATGCATGCACTGCCATGGCAGGGGCGATGAGGCGTCGTAGCGGCCTGGATGGCGGTACCGGGCTCTGGGTACCGTGCATCGGGCAACGTGTTACCGGCCGCCCACAGCAGACCCATGACAGTACCCCCCTGGAACTTTATTGTATAAAGTAAGCAGTATATAGACGTACAATATCTTTTATTGTGAGCTGCTAGCCTGCAGCGAGGCTTTATTTATTATTTTATTTTTTCTTTTGCGGAGGGTGGGCGGGGATTTTGTGGTGTGAACTTGAGCGTGCAGAAGTTGAAATGGACGAGCTATAGCTTTGTTCACACTGATATGCGCATGGATAGTGACGTGGAGAGGGTGTCGCAAATTGTTTAGATAACGGTAAAGGGGGCAGTTGGTAGATAAGGTTACGTCATAAGTGCATCCAGCCAGTGGTAGTAGGTGGCGCATGGTGACCCACATATGTCAAGGTCTAAACCCTTCTCCCCGTGTCCTCCCAGACGTTAACAATGATTATAGCAAAGCCATAATCACCCATTAACGCAAAGGAATGACACGGAGACAAGTGTTTGGCCGAAATCCGGGGTTATGCATGCACTGCCATGGCAGGGGCGACGAGGCGTCGTAGCGGCCTGGATGGCGGTACCGGGCTCTGGGTACCGTGCATCGGGCAACGTGTTACCGGCCGCCCACAGCAGACCCATGACAGTACCCCCAAATTATGGCCAAACCGCGGCCATGTATGACTGCGGTGCGGCAGTAACGCAGCCCCCCCCCCCCCCCCCCCCCTCCCCCCTGGTGACCATGCGCCACTGGGAAATGTCTCATAGTATATGTTCATTGTTCTTAGTGTTTCATGTCTCTATAGTTCGTGTAGGGCCATTCCATCATTGGAATTGTCCAGCGATAACAGAGTCCTGTGTCAAATGTTAGCCAGCCGCGAGTACCTTAGTACGAGTGTTACGTAGAGGGTCTCCCGTGGTGTCTTGACGTAGATCGGTACGCGTCGTTCCTCCATCTGCTCAGTGTCTTTGTGAGCCAGTCAGGTAGGCTGGCTTCGGCAGTGGTTGTGGCGGCGTCACTGCAGAAGCTATGCCCCCCAAATTAAACCGGCGACTAATACGGGTCGTGCAGGCCAGCTGAGAGTTTAGTGAGGTTGATTGGCGTTGTCGGCTGTAGCATTGCGATTGTCACTGTGTGGCTGGTCGCTCCCTTGGAAGGGCTGAGGGGTCTCTTGATAGTTGCTTTGGTGGTGGTGCATAGCATTATGGTCGGTCGCGTTACACACAGAGCACTTAATGTAGCCTGCCATAGTGGCAGGGGGTCTGGCATGAGCCTCGGTTGAAAGATCGACATACCTGAGGTTGGTCATACTGTTTCTTGTTCGCTGGGTTCTCTCAGTAGAATGGGTTGGTGTCGCTGCTGCGTAGGTTTGGGCAGTCAGTCTTCAAATAACCATGTTGGCCACAGGCGAAGCAGGAAGGACGCAGGAGGTGTGGCTGGTTTATGAAGTGCTGGAAATTGAGGTCTGGGTTGGTTTGCTCCAGTTGGCCCTGTCTGGGTAGCGGGCAGCGTTCAGGCGGAAGAATTTGTCGTACGCGAGCCAGGCCTCCGGCTTGTAGGCGGCAGCTTTGGAGGCAAGGAAACGAAGGTAGGTGGCCATGGGGATCGCTAGATGTGGGTAGTAGAATGTTCGATATGAGAAAAAGACGGGGAAGCACTGTAGCCAGGTGTCAAAGTTGTCGATAATTTTCCGCTTCACTCGGTTGTGAATGTGGCTACGCCGAGGTTGTCCGGATCGAAAGCTACTTGTGTCTTGGTAGCCTGGGTTGAGTTGGGAGCTAGGGCATCAGGATGCAAGTCACCAAGTTCGATGAATTTACGAGGTTAGCCAAGGCGTTGAGTGTTGATTGGTCGACATATGGCAGTAGTAGGTCGGCTGGGGTATTGCTGCAGGAGATTTGCCAGTTGGCCCGGCTCTAGGAGGTGGGCGCTATGGCGGTGCGTTGAGGCCAGCTCACTGGACGGGTTGAACGTAGGGCGCAGCCATATTGCCCGGATTGTTGTTATGAGGTGCGCCACCATCGGTAGGGTAGTCCCGGATGTGCGTAGCGCCAGCAGCGGTGGTCGAGTCGGGTGGGCAGCTGTAATGGCGGGTTGATATCCATTAGCGTGATTAGCGGGATGATTACCTGGGTGGACTTGAGTAACCACGGAGCAGGATGGAGCGGCGAGCGTCGTCGGTCCTGCGACGATGACTGAAGCGGGTGATAGTGCACCAACGGCTGTATCAGTTGGCTGGACTTGCAGGTCGGGCGGTGGGGTAGTGTTGGTAGTTGGTTGCCGTAGTTCGCGTCGGATTGAGTCAATGGCGCTTGCAATGCTGGTTTCTATTAGTTGGCTACGTGGTCTGGTATGCCTGGGTTGGCTGCCGCTGTGGCGGTAGTCGGCACGACGCCAGCAGGGTTGGTTGGTGTGGTTTCCATCGGTACTGGCTGGAGTAGCTGTTCATCGAGGTGCGTTGGGCGTCTCTTCGACCTCGGCGGTGTACGGGTGGCCGCTCGGGCGGGGCCCTGCTCTTCTGCATTTTTGGCATGGTGGATTTTGTGGTGTGAACTTGAACGTGGCAGAAGTTGAAGATTTTGTGGTGTGAACTTGAGCGTGGCAGAAGTTGAAATGGACGAGCTATAGCTTTGCTCACACTGATATGCGCATGGATAGTGACGTGGAGAGGGTGACGCAAATTGTTTAGATAACGGTAAAGGGGGCAGTTGGTAGATAAGGTTACGTCATAAGTGCATCCAGCCAGTGGTAGTAGGTGGCGCATGGTGACCCACATATATCAAGGTCTAAACCCTTCTCCCCGTGTCCTCCCAGACGTTAACAATGATTATAGCAAAGCCATAATCACCCATTAGAAAAAAGAATTTGAATAAAGCAGACAGAGTGTACAATCATTTGAATTTCCCGGGGACCACTTTGAAGTCAAAAGGACACTTTTGGAGTCAAACTGATTTCCTTTCTCAATACTAAAAGTTGACGAAAATACAAGGAAGTGTACTATAGTTCTATTAATACCCGATACTTCACAGGTCGCATATTACATTTTTCAAGTCAACGCATTCTGTCTATTACATAAACTATGTTGAATTCAGCAGAGAGTGTACAATCATTCGAATTTCTCGGGGACTACTTTGAAGTCAAAAGGACACTTTGGAGTCAAACTGATTGTCTTTACTCAATACTGAAAGTTGACAAAAATCCAAGGAAGTGTACTATAGCCTATTAATACCTGATACTTCACAGGTCACATATTACATTTTTCAAGTCAACGCATGATTCTATAACATAAACAATGTTGAATAAAGCAGACAGAGTGTACGATCATTCGAATTTCCCGGGGACCACTTTGAAGTCAAAAGGACGCCTATTAATACCTGATACTTCACAGGTCACATATTACATTTTTCAAGTCAACGCATGATTTCTATAACATAAACAATGTTGAATAAAGCAGACAGAGTGTACAATCATTTGAATTTCCCGGGGACCACTTTGAAGTCAAAAGGACGCCTATTAATACCTGATACTTCACAGGTCACATATTACATTTTTCAAGTCAACGCATGATTTCTATAACATAAACAATGTTGAATAAAGCAGACAGAGTGTACAATCATTCGAATTTCCCGGGGACCACTTTGAAGTCAAAAGGACGCCTATTAATACCTGATACTTCACAGGTCACATATTACATTTTTCAAGTCAACGCATGATTTCTATAACATAAACAATGTTGAATAAAGCAGACAGAGTGTACAATCATTCGAATTTCCCGGGACCACTTTGAAGTCAAAAGGACACTTTTGGAGTCAAACGTATTTTCTTTATTCAATACTAAAAGTCGACAAAAACAAAGGAAGTTTACTATAGTCCTATTAATGCCTTATACTTCACAGGTCGCATGTTACATTTTTCAAGTTAGAACATTCCTTCAATTACGAAAAAGAAGTTGAATAAAGCAGACAGAGTGTACAATCATTCGAATTTCCCGGGGACCACTTTGAAGTCAAAATGACACTTTTGCAGTCAAACTGATTTTCTTTATTCAACACTAAAACTCGACGAAAATCCAAGGAAGTGTACTATAGTTCTATGAGTACCTAATACTTCACAGGTCGCATATTATATTTTTCAAGTCAACGCATTCTTTATATTACATAAACTATGTTGAATATCAGCAGAGAGAGTGTACAATCATTGGAATTTCTCGGGGACCACTTTGAAGTCAAAAAGACACTTTTGGAGTCAAACTGATTTCCTTATTCAATACTAACTAAAAGTTGACAAAAATCCAAGGAAGTGTAATATAGTTCTATTAATACCTGATACTTCACAGGTCGCATGTTACATTTTTCAAGTTAGAACATTCCATCGATTACGCAAAAGAAGTTGAATAAAGCAGACAGAGTGTACAATCATTCGAATTTCGTGGGCACCACTTTGAAGTCAAAAGGACACTTATGGTGTCAAACTGACTTCCTTATTCAAAACAAACTAAAAGTTGACAAACATCCAAGGAAGTGTACTATAGTCCTTTATACCTGATACTTCACAGCTAGCATGTTACATTTTTCAAGTCATCACATTCTTTTATTTACCTTAAAAGAAGCTGAACAAAGCAGTAGGAGCAAATAATCAAGCTGACTTTCTGTGGACACCTTTACGGACATTTTGGAGTCATATATTTTTCAATACCATACAAAATGTTTGATAAATCAGTAAAAATGTAGAATAATCCTACAAGTAACTCTGACTTATAAACTCAATCTTATACACACATAAAAATAGATATTTAGCATTATTTAGCAAAAAAATTATTTGACTGTACATAAATTTTAACAGGATAGTTAATAAAGCACAAGAACAGTTTTTCTCTATAAAGTAAAATAACTACTCTCAATAATCGGGAAAATGAGATAAAGGGCATAAATTTCACAATATAGAAGCACATTACCTAACGGCCAATACAGTCCTGCTGTGCTATGCAGAGAATAACTCTTTGTGACACATATGTTGATGTAGATGGATACCTTTGATTGCACATTTCAAAAAATGTCAAAAAACCTGCATTACCGCTAATACAAAATTGAAAATATAATTATAATTTGAAAATCACAGTAAGATTATCCCTGAGAACAAATCAGCCAGAGGTATGAGACGAGTAGTGTTTAGAGAAAGAGATTTTTTGATCAAAAATGGAAAACATAGCATCAGTGACACTTGGCTCACGTTTGATTTGATGTAGAAGGCGACAGTGTGTATACTTAACTAAGGTCACCCCTGGCAACATGCATTCAAAGTTTCAGAGGAAGTGATTTTTGACCAAACATGGGAAAAAAACTTTCACCAAAAACTTTAAGATACTCAACCAAAGTTGCCTCTAGATACATTCAAAACGAGTTTTAAAGCAATCAGAACATTTACTTCAAAGAAAATTATTTTTTTGACCCCAAAAAAGAGAATTGCCAAAAATGCCAAAAAATACAAAAATGAAAATTTCACCACAAATTTAAGAAATCAACCTAGAGTCAAGAGTATTCAGTTTCAAAGCAATCCAACAAGACTTTTGAGAGAAAAACATGTTTTAACCAAAATGGCAAAAATTGCCCCAAAATACAAAAATGCAGATTTCCTCCTGATTTCAATGTATCATATTATGATAACCCTAGAAACCTGTATACCAAACATCAAAGCTATCAAATGAGTGGTTTTTGAGAAATACTTTTTTTGACCAAAAGTGACAAAAATTGCCCAAAAAGTACAACATTGCAAATTTCATAAGAATTTGAATACATCACATTTTCATTAACCTTATGAACCTGTATACGGAATATCAAAGGCATCAGATGAGTAGTTTTTGGAGAAAAAAATTTTGACCAAAAATTGAGAAAATTACCAAAAAATTACAAATACAAAATATTTACTACAATTTTACAAACTTGACTGAGGTCATTCAGAGGAATATGGATACCAACTTTCAAAGCAATCGGACAAGTTGTTTGAGAGGAGAAGATTTATTGACTAAAACTGAAAAAATTACCCCAAAAATACGAACACGCAAATTTCATACACAGTAGTACACACCTAATTTAGAATACCTAAAGGAACCTACATACCCAGTTTCATCCAAATCTAACCAACGGTTACTGAGTTTTAGCAGTTTGTAGGATTTTTCTTTTATCCCCCTCATTTGCAAAGTTTTGACAGTGACATGCTCATTTGAACCAATTCACATCTCCACCCCTGGGTGCACCTATATACCAAATACCGGTACTTAGACGGCAGCTGCTGAAGAGTTTTTGATCTGGACGTACTAACTGACAGATAGACATACATACAAACATCATGCCAAGTACTGCCGCCAGCAAGTGTCCGGTTTCAAACAGCTTCAACCCGTGAAAATCACGGGTAACCCGATTAATTGACATGCATTTATGCATGGATTAGCCATGACGTGTTCATTTCTATGCATATATGCAGAGCGTAAGCTGTCATCAAGACAGTGATTGTTTACTTAGGTGACAAAAGAAGTCAAGCATCAGTGTCAATCCTTGAGTGAAACAAAAATTCCAAATCTTTCGTATGCAAAAATGTGAAAGAGGCTCCCCACCTTACTATCCAAATGTTTTTTGTGTCGAGTTTGTGTTTGATTCGTTTCAAAAATGTGTTCCTACATTCTTATCCGATTGTTTGTGTTAATGAAATGTTTGTTTCGCTTCGGAAATTTGTAGGGAAGTTTGAATTAGTGTGTACGGTAATGTTTTGTTTGTGTGGGGAAAGCTTATGGCGAGACGCAGTCGGGCCTATGGTGTTACAATGGTCCTTTGGTGCTTGTGTTCGAAACCCGAGTATGGTTTCTCATCAGTCGCAGTGTAGATTCTTTCCTTAGTTTGTGTTTGTGAAAATTTATTTTAATGCATACTTATAAGTATCATGGTCGATGTGTTTCTTGTCGTACATTTTGTTAAACAGTTCGTGTACTTTGTTTACTGTTTGTTCTGTGTCGTCACTGTCTAGTTGAGTATAATACTGAGTGTTGCGTAATTACTTTTCGCATTCGTGTACGTAATCTTTTGTGTTGACAATGACGATGCCCCCAACCCTTGTCGAAGGGTTTTTATTGTAATCTTAAGCAGTTTTATTCTGCTTGGTTTTGTTGGTATCGGAATGAATTTTAGGCCTTTGCCTAGTGCTATTATTTTGGTGTTTGTTAGTTTGAGCGATGGTTCTTGATGAATTTCATGTTATTGTCGGCTTTTCTTTGGAAAATGGCTGATTTATTTCCTCGGCCATTTTGTCTGTTACAGTGTTTTATCATTTTGTTTTTTTAATGTTGTATTTCTTTTTTGTTGTGTTTACGATTTTTGTTAATTCTTATACAGCATAAACGTTGAACTCGAGAATTCGCTGTCACAGAGAATAATGGAATAAGAACTACAATTTTACCGTCGTTCGGTCGACTGAAGTAGCACTTGGTGTTGATACAAAGAGTACAAAAGAGCGTGATGGATCTGGAGCCCGCTTTTGTTCATCAGCTAATCCCAATTAACGAGGGCCATTTAGCACCTCATCGAAGTTCTCCTCCCACTAATCCAAGGAAACCGTACTTGATAGTCCTACGTCATCAGCTAACGCCTCATTATGCTGATTTTATGCCATATATTTGAATACATAACGAGCCTGCGAAACCGGACAATATATGGCGGCATGTTTTCTCATGTACATACACGCAGATGACATGTAAATGAGATGCAAATGAACTGATTCACCTTATAAGATAAGCTCTCTTTGGTATACCAAATGAGAGCTAACAGAGAGTGACTGATGAAGGAACCCCATTTTAGGTTCCGAAACACAGTTAAGACGGATCATTCAATCAACAAACAGGTTTTTTCAATTTCCAATATACCAAATATCCGATTTTCCCATTTCATTTGGGGCGTGGCCCAGTATCTTTTCATACTATGGCGGAATAACTGTATCGAATTGGAATTAAGGTGTAACATTTATCTCAGTGTGACCAAATGTACTAGGGCGGGGCTTGGTTACGATGATTGGCACAAGATACTTTTAAAAATTAGCGGGAATGAGGGACTGGCCAGTTTCTTCGGCCTTGGAGGCCGGTGGATTCATGGGGGTCACCCTGTTTTTCACTTTGGTGATGGGGTCACCTATTTTGAAATGCCCAATTGGGGGTCAGTGTGTTTTTAAATTTCGACACGAGCTCATACTTGCCTAGTATGCATCGTGCTAGCCTTGGATTTCATCATTCAGTTTCATTTTTCGGCGCGCCTTTCGGGCGCGTAACTTTACTAATATGAGGTTATTACGAAAATACCGCAAAGGATTCACGAGGACATTGGCGCAGCGTATCGCCCGACGTGAAGCGGAGGGTGACGCATGGCGCTGATGTCATAGTGCATCCTTTGCGGTATTTTCATGATAATCTTATTATTATACATCTTACATCTTCACTGGGACATCAAATTGTCTAGCTGTACAGCTATCTGTTGGCGGGATAGGGTGCGTGGCTATGCAGGTCATCAAAAGGTAATCAAAGGTCAACCCCGCCTTATCAGCTAGCCCAGAATTACATATGTGCATAATTAATGAGGTACAGGGTGCTGCGTCATAAGGTCTCCTATCATACCAAATATGAACGGTGTAGCACTTGTGGTTACTGAGTTATGGCACAGAGAAACATGGACAGAGTGGCAACACTTGCATGCCTTTTGTTCCATGGTCGTCTCGGTAGACTATTGGCTTTTCATATTAAAATGAGCTTCAAAGGTGTTAAACTTTTTGGAGGCTTTGTTTGTATTGTGGTTTATAATTACACGAGATTATGCGAAAAATACGACGAGATGGCATCGTACTGCCAGTCGCGTAGCAACCATAGTTACTTGTGAGCTCTCAGGCCAGAAACACGCTTCACGCCAATCAAAACATAACACGCCAGCAGTTTCATAAACATGTCCTTCCTTGACGCACGTGTAAAAGACTGTATGACTGACCATAAACCATTGAGTAAAACCAGACAGTATCGATAAAAGACTTTCAAATTTGGTTCAAACACCTCATTTTATATTCATAAAAATATGAGAGGAATTTTCAAAACAGTAAAACTCACTATCCTGAAGCTCAAAACACTCCCGTTTTCGCCAGCACATCGATTCCGATCAGCACCACACGACAACAACAACACAAACTTTGTCGAACATACTTTCGCTTAACAGTTGGTGAAAATCCGAAAATTACTGAAGGGTGCATGGTCGGCACTCTTTGGAAAAGAGAGCCAAAAGCTTCATGAGGCGAGGCAAACATGGATTGCTTATGTAACCGCTTCACGCCTTAAACAATAGCCGTTACCACTCTGTCTTTGTTTCTCTTGTGGTTATGGACAAATATGTATATTGGGGTCAAGGGTCATCGAGGTCACGTGACATTTTGTGAAAATAATTATTTTCAATAGTTATCCCATTATACCAAAAACCAGATATGAACTGAATATGCTCACGTGTTTACAACAGGTTCATTAATAGCGGTACGCTTCACAGAACAATAAGATATATATATGTTATCACTAAATGAAGCAGGTTTTTTTCAACATCGCACAGTACTCTCAGATTTTAATCACTAATTACAAAACTTTATTTAATATGCAAATGAGCTGTTTATTAACTTGACACTGCTCAATGCTTCATGGGACAATTAGATATCCATCAGATCAACATTTGTAGCACGTGTTATTTAATTTAGTGCAGTAATTTTAGAGTAATGTCACTAATTACAAAGTTTATTAAATATGCAAATAATCCCTATATTAACTTGACACTCTTCAATGATTCAAAGCACAATTAAATATTTATCAAATCAATATCTGTAGCACGTTTCACAAAATTTGGTGCCGTAATTTCAGAGTTATATACCGAATTACAAAGTTTATTAAATATGCAGATGAACCCTTAATTAACTTTACACTACTAAATGCTTTACAACACAGTTTGATATCTGTCAGATCATTATATGCAGCAGTTTTCATCACATTTGATGCAGTTATTTCGAAGTAATATGGCTACTTATAAAACTTCATGAAATATGCAAATGAGCTAATTATTAACTTGACACTGTTCAATGCTTCTCAGTACAATTAGATATTTATCAGATCAACATCTGTAGCAAGTTTCATCAAATTTAACGCTGTAATTTTGGAGTAATATCACTAATTACAAAGTTCATTAAATATGCAAATAAACCCTTAATTAACTTCACACAAGTAAATGCTCTACACCACAATTAGATATCTGTCGGATCAGTATCTGCAGCAGATTTCATAACATTTGGTGCAGTTATTTTGGAGTTATACCACTAATTACAAAACTTCATAAAATATGCAAATGACCTATTCGTTAACTTGATACTGCCAAATGCTTCTCAGTACAATTAGATATTTATCAAAACAATATCTGTACCCAATTTCAAAGACTTGGGTGCCGTAATTTCAGAGTTATATACCTAATTACAAAATTCATTAAATATGCAAATGAACCCTTAATTAATTTCACACTACTGAATGCTTTACACTACAGTTAGATATCAGTCAGATCAGTATCTGCAGCAGATTTCATCACATTTGGTGAAGTTATATCGAAGTTGTATGACTAATTACAAAACTTCATAAAATATGCAAATGACCTATTTATTAACTAGACACTGTCCAATGCTTCTAAGTATAATGAGATATATATCAGATCAATATTTGTTGCAAGTATCATCAAGTTTGGTGCAGGAATTTCGAATTTTTCTCATTAATAACAAAAGTTCATTAAATATGCAAATGAGAAGATAATTGACATGACACTCACAGTATCATCATAATGTTCTTAGATTGTCATCTGTGAAAAGTTTCATGAAATTTTGTGCAGTATTTCTTGATATATGTCTACACTGTCATTACCGTCTCAATAGGGAAACCATTGTACGGAAAAAAACGATATTGCATAACTTCATTAATATGCAAGCCACACTAACCAAAATCTAATCAGTTCTTGCAAGTAGCATATGGTACCTGTGTACCAAATCTGACTTGAATCCGTTCAGGTGTTTTTGAGTTATCGTGTAAACAGACAGACAGACAGACAGACACACACACACACACACACACACACACACACACACACACACACGCGCGCGGACAGACAGACAGACATCGCTATGACATTAGCCCACGTGTTACACACGTGAGCTAATCAGACCTCCAGCTCTATTGGCTTGTCCAGAATTAGATATGTGCATAATCAATGAGGTAGATAATGTGCTTCTCATGTGCATTTTGTTAAAAAACCTTAACACTGATACATGTCCCTGTGTATTAAAAATCAGAACTCTAGCTCTAGTTTGAAGGCCAGAATTAGATATGTGTCTAATCAATGAGGTATAGAAACATGGGTCATAGGTCGAGTTCATCCTCAAAATTCTGATTTGCAGTTTGATCTCCTGTTGGTCATTGTTCAGTAGTCACTAGCCCCCCGCCCCCCAGGACTCTTACATAGGCCAGATTATAACACGCCACATGCTCATTCCGTGTCGAGATTCGCCAGAATACATCATGTGACGAAAACTAGATACGTCTAGTCCCCACCGGATCGAAAAAAGTGACATCAGAGGGTATTTTTTGAAAAGCGATTTCCCTAGAGAAATAGTTCTGACCAAATTTGGGAGAGTGCCCGGTCATGTGACCGTAGTGTCGTCTGCAGCTTTGCAACAATGGCGGGTGAGTTGAATGTGATGTGCGTCCGGGATAGGTGACGACACATTCTCTAAAACAGATTTTCCAACATTTTCCAACATTCCAACAGCGTATAGGAACTTGAACAGCTCATCGACGGAAAAGATTAAAGTGCAACTAGGGATGTCGCTAGGTATGCTTAGAATATTTTTTGAAAGAAAGTGGTACCACGTACAACTGAAACCGCTGTGGAAACATCGCCCAGTAAACTTGTCACAATGGATTGTTGCGGTACAAAATATCAAAACACATTAAAAACTGTATAACAATACAACATGAGCATGTGGTGTGTTATAAAACACCTATAGCCTGGTCTTTATTCGGGCTATAGTGCTCGTCTAATACCCCTCGTGGCCGTTTGTTACCAGAAACACATCACTATACCCCAGGCAATAGGTGTTTAATAAGCCATTGGTATAGCTTAGCTGCAGAGGTGTAGGGGATGTCAAATGTTATTGAAAAATCAGAAAAATAATACTTTAAAAATCTTCTTCTCATAAATGGCAGGTGAAAATTCTTGAAATTTGGTATGTAGCATCTAGGTAGGATGATCTAAAAATGTTCTACTCAGATCTTCGGTTTTTCATTTTTTATGCAAATTAGATGAAATTCAAAATATTTAAAAATTAATAACAGCCAGGTCATGTGACAAATAAAAATATGAAGGATCAGGTGCACCAGTACTCAGTATGCCTAATAAGCCCTGCAAGTTTGAAAAGGCTGCGTGCAACAGTTTTGGAGATCTAGCTTTACAAAGAATTTACAGGAGAAGAAAAAAGAAGAAGAAGAAGAAGATTTTGATTTTTTGATTTTTCAAATGAACGTTTATTACTAAAATTAATCTCCTGTACAGACAAGTACATATCAAACAATTCAAATTTTGAGACAAAAAGCAAAAATGAGATCAGACAAACGAATAATGGCACAAATGATGGTCAATTATTGAAAATACTAAGCAAAGTTTAACTATTAAAAACAGCAAAAACTGCAAAGTGGCAAAGACACTGATGCTGGAGTGAGACGGAGAGAACTGGTGAAAAGGCAAACAGGTAGCTATAACACTTGCAACAGGGGGAAGGAAACCAATTAAATCTGAAAAAAAGCACAATTTTGTTAATGACAAAAGGCAAGATGTGAGGTGCTTGACAATTCTCCACTGAATAGGAGGAAGCAAAACAAACATCCGAAACAAGGAAAAGCGACAGAGATTTGCAAAGAATGAGAATAAGAACACCTTACATCTTGCAGAAAAAAGCCACCTAACCGCCAATGAGAAGGGGTATATTGAGAAAACATGCCAACGAAGAATCCTCAAAACTAACTACCCCCTCCCATTCCGTGAGGAGTACGGTGCCCAGGACGAGATAGGATTTGGCAAAAGGGAAGGTGTGCTTAGAGGTGAAAGCATTTTCTTTACAACAAAATTGAATCAATAGTAAATGTTCCATCAATGTCTACAGAGGCAATGACGTCATTAATACACCAAATGTTTCTGAAAGCACTTATGTTAGAATTGAGCATGAAGTAATTATTCTTCTAGAATGCGAGCACAAACTCGCCTTTTAAAAACAGAAACAAGCATATTACTGATTGGGGGATCATGACCATTAATTGCATTTCGTCTTGTTACATGAATTGCAATTTTAGCTGTCGTAAAAAGAAAATGTAAAAGCGCAAAAGTATTCTTGTCCATGTACAATTTATCGAAGGGTGGGCCTAAAACAAACCACCAGAATAAAATCTTGCATTCCTGACCAAGAAAACGGTGACAGAGTTTACGAAGGAGAATGAACAAGGGAGAAAGATGAGGGCATTCTAAAAATATGTGTAAAAGGTCATCTCTGGCACTACAGAAAATACAATCAGAGGATGAGCTATACCCAGAATGGAACATAAATGAGCCAGTTGCGTACGCACCGTGGAGAAGACGCCATTGAAGATCTCCTTCTTTTTTGGGAATTGGACTGAGATAACAAGAAGTGAACAAAGGTTTGATATTTTCAGAAAGTGAAAGCAGATCTCTCCAAACTGTATCTTGACGTTTATTGTTCCCATGAAAATTGGACATAATCAAGAATTTATAAATGCTACCCTTTTCAAATTTATACAAGGGACAATTCAAAATAATATGGTCATCAGTGCCTTTAGAAATAAGTTCGAAAGAGTACGAAGGACGATGACAAGAATGAACGTCATCCAAATCAACTTCCTCTTCAAAATAACTTTGAATTTTGTTTTTCCAATTACAGGGATAGAGTCGACCAACGTCTTGACAGTATTTGTTAAAATTCTATCCGAATGAATAGAAACAATGTTTTTAAACTGGCTTGGGGAGCGCCAAGTTTTTGGAAAGGGTCAAAAAGATCTCCAACTTTTGTAATGCGAGCACTGATAAAGTGATTAACAAGAGTACTATCAAGAGGGTTTGTAAAACTAACAAAATCGTTGAAAAAAGGGCTTCATGGAAGATATCTTTGATTGAAATGGGTCCTCCTTTTCTCAGGAAAATACATGACTTCCAGACTCTCAAAAGCTCAAGATAAAAATTAGAAAGATAATCTGGAACAGACTGAAAATGCACTGTAAAAAGTTGAGAGGTGTACTTGAGATTACCAACATTCCGAAAATAAAAATCAGCAAACAGAAAAGAAGGATGATCCAGACCTGAATACAAGTATCTTTGAAGATAATTTAGCCTGAAAGCTTTCAAACGTGAAGAGAGATCGATAAGATTTTGCCCTCCTAACTTCAATGGAGCAAAAACTGTTCGACTTGGCAACCAATGTTTCCTTGCCAGAAGAAATCAAGAAATTTGTGCTGAATTTCATTAATGATAAAAGCAGGAGGACAGAGGCAAATTAAACGATGAAAGAGTTTAGTTGCAGCAAGTTGATTAATAACGATAACACGGCCTTGGAATGACATAGCAGGAGCATATCTATTCCACCAAGATAACTTATTGTCAATCTTTGTAACACACTCACTCCAGTTTTTTGAAAAATACTCATTACTGTTGCCCAAATATGTACCAAGGACTTTGAGACCAATACTATTCCAAAGAATTTCAAGCGGATGATCAGCACGCCCACGCCATGAGCCGACCCAAAGACCTTGGGACTTACGATAGTTAATTTTGCATTACTGGCACTCATAGACAGAAAACCAATATTTAAACCTCAAAAAATCAGTATCACAAGTTACAAGAGTATTAACGTCATCAGCATAAGCTGAAAGTTTACATTTACGATCACTTGAATTTGGAATCATAACACCTTGAACACTATCATCTTTTCTTATTCTGTGTAAAAGAGGAACAATAACAATGCATACAGCTGGCCTGATAATGAGCAACCTTGCCTTATACCACGTGAAAACTGAACTGGAGCAGTAAGGGAACTGTTAACACGAACAAGACTATCAGTTTGAGTATACAGAAGTTTAATAAAATTGATGAAATTTTCACCAAATCCAAAAGAGGAAGATTCATGTCATTATGAAAATGAATGCAATCCCTAATTAAATAAATATTGTCAAATATCTGTCTGCCTGGAACAGTATAACTTTGATCTACATGAATGATATCTTGCAAAACCTGCTTTAAGCGAAGCGATAAAGCTTTAGTGAAAATTTTATAATCAGAGCAAAGCAAACTGATAGGTCTCCAGTTCTTAAGAAGGGAGTTATCACCTTGTTTCGGAAGGAGTGTGATAACAGCTCTACGACAGGACGTTGGAAAAAGGCCATCGGAGATGGACTTTTGAAAAACCTGGTGAAAATCGTTCCCCAATAGAGACCAGAATTTTTTATAAAATTCACAAGGAATGCCATCAACACCAGGTGTTTTACCATTCGCAATGTTCTTGAGTGCAAAGGTGTACTCATCAAGACTAATGGGTTCATCAAGTGGCGTAACTTTGTCAGCAGGTAATTGAGGGAGATCATGAAGCAAAGTATTTTGTGCTTCGGGCGAAACAGGCTCAGCAGTAAACAGGTTTTGATAAAACTGGCGAGTAAATTGACGAATTTCTCTCTGATTTTCAGTAATTTTATGATCTTCACGTTGGAGATGAGTAATGGATTTAGGACAGCCTTTGTATTTTTCAAGAGAAAAGAAAAACTGTGAATTAGCATCAGAATCATTGAGCTGTTGAAAACGAGAACGAATAACTGCACCTCTGGTATCAAGTTTCTGAATACTGTCTAACAGGTCTTTTTGCTGATGATATCTTGTTTCCAGAGAAGGCTGAGTATGAATCAATATTTCCAAAGTACGAATTTCCTCAATAAGCTTTTGTTTTGAACGTTTAAAGTGATGAACTCATTCAGCGCTGTACTGCTGACTTAATTCTTTAATCTTTTGTTTTCCTATATCCCACCAAGACCGAGGAGAAGAAAACCTATCCTTCTCATTACACTAAGCTTCCCAGAATTCCTTAATTAAAGTACAGTAATTTTCATCGTTAAGAAGACTAGTATTGAGACACCAAACTGGATTTTTGTTGACACTCCAATTCATAGTTAAAAAAAAGAGAAACAAGAGAGTGATCAGATAAATCAGTAGAAGAGTCAATAGACACAGATTTAATTTTCGAAGTCAACCTCTTGTTGATGAAGAAAGTATCTATGCGACTTTTTTGCTCTCCTCTCTGCCACGTACAATTTTGAGCCTGCTTATGAAAATAACGCCAGGCATCAGAAAGCTTACAGCAATGAACAAGAGAAAAAAAACTTGCGAAGACTTTAAATGTGGTTCAATATGAGACGACCTATCTAAATCAGGAACAAGAGTACAATTAAAGTCGCCCCCTATGACAATATTTTCATTATCAAGATCAAAATCAAGGAGAAATTTACGAAGACTTTCAAAGAAAATACAACGATCATCTCCACTTGAAGGAGCATAAATATTAAGCAAATGAAAGGAAGTGTCGTCCATTTTAATATGCAAATGAATGAGACGACCCTGGACGACACTTTTAACAGAAACAACATCAACATTTTTGTTTCGTGGAAACAGCACTGCAACCCCAGCAGAATTACTAGTACCATGTGAGAAATAAATAGGCGCACGCCAAACTACTTGCCACTGCGCCTGATTAGCCACTGTAGAATTGGTTTCTTGTAAAAAGTAAAAAACAGCGTACGAAGACAAAATGATATACCGTTTTAAAGAATCATGGCAACCATTACGTTCCAAGAAATGAAACTTGCCATCACTAGACAAGCAAAAACAAGAACGATTTTACTTCCCATGTTTAGTAATAGCCAAGTTTTTACATTGTCTAACATGTTGTTGTAACTTTGCCACAAGTTTATGGATAAGAACTTATGTTGACTTGTGACAATATCTGACCTGCGTTAGTTAGCAAATGACTTTATAAGAACTTTAAAATCTGGGCAGTAATCTTTACATTTTTCTATCATATTTTTAGAGCCTTTAATGTCTTCTAAAAACTCAAGCAAAGGAGTTTGATGTTTTCACTCCTGACCAAATAACCTGATTTTGAGAAGCTTTTCTTGGCGACTGTGACTGAGAAATAAAAAATATTGAGACTCATTTACATTGATATCTGAAAAAGGAGTCTCAGGAAACTCAAGTGATTGAGACTGAACAGTGAAGATTATGACGAAGAAAGGGGGTCGAATGATAAAACGGGAGTAGAGGGGAGCGGAGAATACGAAGGCGAAGCAGGGGTTAGTACCCTGTCTTCATCGGCGCGGACGTTTGCAGCAGAGTTAACACCTTTTTGAGCGTCATTTGGGCGTCAGTGGGTTGACTGTTTTTACGGTTGAAAGGTCTTTGATCTACAGAATTTTCATCAACAGATATGACTTTGTGAGGGGACTCTGATTGTGCCTCATTGTTTTCGACAAAGCGAGTTGACGTTGAGGCGTTACTTGAAGTTGAGGTGTTAATTTCTGTAGTATTGATATGCTGATTAACACCTTCATTTGCATTGGCTTCTTTTTCGACAACATCCATTACACCTAAGTTTTCATCCACACAATAATTGTCTTTTTGAACATTTTCAGTGTCATTATCGTTGTTTTCTGACAATCTATAGTTTTGATAACGTTTACGGATATGACCTTTCAGTCCACAATGAAAACACGCAGTCCATCTACAGATACGTAAACGAAATAAAAATGGTCATCATATTTGATCTGAATTACACCACTGATGTTCTCATTGTGTAACAAAACATGAACTTGTCTTCTAAACGACTTCACATGCTTCAGCGAAGCATTTTTACAACCAAGAGGGATTGCTCGTAAATGTCCAACAACTCTACCAAGTTTCCATAAATGTTCCTCCAAAACTTCATCAGAATGAAAGGAGGAACATTTGACAGAATTAATTTTGAGGTTGGTTTCACCATGTGTTTCACATCGACTAATTCATCAAACAAAGCAAACTTGGATTCAACAATACTTTCAACATTACCGAGTGTTGCTAAGAACACAACAATGGACTTTTTTATTCTAGATGCAGCAATAACATTTTCACTTCCGACTTTCTTTGCAATCTCTTCAACGTAGCTTTCAACGGGGACACCTTCAATATTAGTACACCTGACAGCATGCTTGCGTGTCAGATTCCGAAATGGCTTGTCCTCCCGGGCGGCCATATTGCCGACCACGGGTTAACAAATGACAAAAAATAAAATCGAAGAAAATCCACCTAGTCGAAGATGAAACCGGACCGGAAACAAGACCCAAAAGAACTTAACACTACTCACAACATAAACTGATGACAATTGACGAAGGATGGCACTTCTCACAGGTAGAAAATCAAAACAAGTAGGAGCCCTTCTTCTGTACGTCTATCCAATATGGCGGAAGAAGAGAAGAAGAAGTGATCCAGAGTAAATACAATAGGGGACAAGCCCCATAGGGCTTTGTCCCCTAAAAAGAGGAAGAAGAGGAAGTAGTAGAACTTGAGCAATAACAATAGGGTCCCAGCCGGTCGGCTTGGGCCCCTAAAGAAGAATAAGAAGAAGATTTTTGATTTTTCAAATGAACGTTTATTACTAAAATTAATCTCCGGTACAGAAAAGTACATATCAAAACAATTCAAATTTTGAGACGAAAAGCAAAAATGAGATCAGACAATTGTATAATGGCACAAATGATGGTCAATTATTGAAAATACTAAAGTTTAACTATTAAAAAAACAGCAAAAACTGCAAAGTGGCAAAGACACTGATGCTGGAGCGAGACGGAGAGAACTGGTGAAAAGGCAAACAGGTAGCTATAACACTTGCAACATGGGCAAAGAAACCAATTAAATCTGAAAAAAGCACAATTTTGTTATTGACAGAAGGCAAGATGCGAGGTGCATGAAAAAACTCCACTGAATGGGGGAAAGCAAAACAAACTTCGAAACAAGAAAAAGCGACAGAAATTTGCAAAGAAAAAGGACAAGAACACCTTACATCTTGCAGAAAAAAAGCCACCCAACCGCCAATGAGAAGGGATATATTGAGAAAACTCTTCGTTGGCATAATCTAAGTTGGCATGTACATGCCAACGAAGAATCTTCTCAACTGACTACCCCCTCCCATTCCGTGAGGAGTACGGTGCCCAGGACGAGTTAGGTATTGGCAAAAGGGAAAGTGTGCTTAGAGGTAAAAGCATCACAAAAGAAAAAAGTGTTCACAACAAATTGAATCAATAGTTACTGCAATTGTTCCATCAATGTCTACGGAAGCAATAACGTCATTAATACACCAAATTTTTTTGAAATTACTTATGTTTGAATTGAGCGTGAAGTAATTATATTCTTCTAGAATGCGAGAAAAAACTCGCCTTTTAAAACAGCAACAAGCATATTACTGATTGAGGGATCATGACCATTAATTTCATTTCGTCTCGTCACATGAATTGCAATTTTAGCTGTCGTAAAAAGAAAATTTAAAAGCGCAAAAGTATTCTTGTCCATGTACGATTTATTGAAGGGTGGGCCTAAAATAAACCACCAGAATAAAATCTTGCATTCCTGACCAAGAAAACGGTGACAGAGTTTACAAAGGAGAATGAACAAAGGAGAAAGACGAGGGCATTCTAAAACTACGGGTAAAAGGTCATCTCTGGCACTACAGAAAATACAATCAGAGGATGAGCTATACCCAGAATGGAACATAAATGAGCCAGTTGCGTACGCACCGTGGAGAAGACGCCATTGAAGATCTCCTTCTTTTTTGGGAATTGGACTGAGATAACTAGAAGTGAACAAAGGTTTGATATTTTCAGAAAGTGAAAAAAGATCGCTCCAAACTGTATCTTGACGTTTGTTGTTCCCATGAAAATTGGACATAATCAAGAATTTATATATGCTACCCTTTTCAAGTTTATACAAGGGACAATTCAAAATATATGGTCATCATTGCCTTTAGAAATAAGTTCGAAAGAGTACGAAGGACGATGACAAGAATGAACGTCATCCAAATCAACTACTTCTTCAAAATAACTGTGGATTTTGTTTTTCCAATCACAGGGAATAGAATCAACCCACGTCTTGACAGTATTTGTTAAAATTCTATCCGAATGAATAGAAACAATGTTTTTAAAGTGGCTTGGGGAGCGCCAAGTTTTTTGGAAAGGGTCAAAAGATCTCCAGCTTTTGTAATGCCAGCACTGATAAGTGATTAACAAGAGAACGATCAAGAGGGTTTGTAAAACTAACACAATCGTTGAAAAAAAGGGCTTCATGGAAGATATCTTTGATTGAAAGGGGTCCACCTTTTCTCAGGAAAATACATGACTTCCAGACTCTCAAAAGCTCATGATAAAATTAGGTAGAAATTCTGGAACAGACTGAAAATTCACTGTAAATACTTGAGAGGTGTACTTGAGATTGTCAACACTTCGAAAATAAACATGGGGCCCGGGGCACCGACGTCCTTTGTACCTCCTTACTGTTTATTAATTGCCATAAATGTGAAATTTGGCAAAAAGTCAAATTGTTTTGACATAAATGAAAGTTATTTGAACTGGTTGGTTACCGGTCCAGCATAAGTTCAAGTGTAGATTCTAAGTATCAACAACCTTGATATGAACCATGACTAAAAAACATTTGCTTGTTACACTCACCACACTTGTACTTAGTATTTGGAGTGTACACCTATCTACAATACAATGATAAAAGTTTGGACTCTGTAGGTCAACAGTGCATCTTTAATGTATGAGACTAAATAGCTTACCCCTCAAGTATGTATAGGCCAAAAACAATATTTAATTTTGAATTATGTAGTGCAGGAAGGACATACAATATGGTGAAAAGCAAACTAAATATAAAAACTGAATATACAATTATATGGAAATGTTGTTTTACAGTCATGAGTATCTGGTGTGTGCCGAGAGACAAATATTAAAATTGGACAGTATCATCCTGACCACAGTTTGTCTGACTGGTTGTTTCCTTCTGATTTTCTGACACGGTGATAGGTACAAAATGTTATGCTATTCACGATTGTTATACAACATAGCTTGCATTTTGTTCATAGTAGAACTGAGTTTTACATGTAAGATAACTTTCTCGTAAACTGTAAATTTGGCTTCTGGCAGCTCAAACGTCGCAATACTACATTTTTTGATATGATATGGAGTGATTTGCACACAAGCAGTGACAGTCGCTATATTCATAGTCTGAGAGACTACTGTTCATTAAAGCATTGTGATGTTGACAACTACATGCATGCCAGTGCACGATTTCAAAGTAGCCAGGAGGAAATTCTAATGGTCTTTTAGTGGAAATATAGGTATTAAACGACAGTGAAACAAACAACATTAGTTATCGTGACCTTGCTAAAGTGCAATCTCGGATCATGTATGATCTGATGATCATGCCAAATTACCATGTCGGATTTAGCCCTGCGTACGATGCTGTGTGTTCCGCTACAGCTATTCGCCCCGCTCACCACAGCCCTGCAAAGACCCGTACGTAGGGTCGGTGACTTCAAATCCACTTTGGGACTTGACGTAAAAAGCCAAATTACTGCCGAAATTCAGCGTTCTTGGGCCCAAGTCGTATCCCTGCCCACCTCAGCTACTCGATCGCTTCCAAAAATGCCAGTCTTTTATTCACTTTTCGTAAATAACCGTCGATGTCGGCAACTCTCTCGCTAGCCCTGCGTACGTACGCAGTGTACGCAGTGCATTCCCTGTGTGCGTTCCTAACACACAGCATCGTACGCAGGGCTAGCGAGAGAGTTGCCAACATCGACGGTTATTAAGTAAAAGATGATGTCAAAATCAATGCAAAACTGTCGAAATTACCCAAAATAAGCTACAGAAAACTAAAAGTTATCGCTGTGTCGAAAGGACAGTATATCAACATAAAAAGACGCTAGTTTGTTATGACATGGAGGCCGGAGGTAGAAGGACAGAGCATTCCCTCGCTCTCACCCAGCTATTAGTACGGGCCGCCGGTGGGATTGCCTCGCTATTAAAAGCAATGGATTCGCCGGTACTGGGGAGTACGGAGGCCATCATTCTTCAGTCTATCGAAGGAGCGGTTCGTGCCAAAAAATACATGACAGCAATCAAATATACGCTAAAACCTTTAAAACGTCAAAATCCGCAACTGACCGAGAAACATGATGGCAGTCCTTGAAAAACGACGCTAACTTGTTATGTGCGCGTGCGCATATTAAGGGGAGACCCATTTGATTTCGGGGGGGGGGTATGCAGGAAGTGGGTATGGGAACTTTTTTTGTTAGAGAGACAGCATTTTTTTTTTTCTTCAGTCAGACCTGCATCAATTTTTTTTTTCAAATGGAGTAGCAGTGCAATTTCTCAAATTTAAGCCAGTGTTTCACATATCACAGGATGTTTTATTTATTCATTTTACATTCCAACAAATGACAAACAAAATGGAAAGTCTATTATATGTACAACTTTAAATTATAGAACACTTTTTGCCAAATCAACTGTGATCAGTACTATACCTGCTTTTCTTTAAAACAGTCAATTCCTTTTAAGTTCTCAGGGGAGATGTTATCTTTTGTGTCAGAGAAACAAGGCTCACACATTGTATTTCATTATATTTGTTGTTCCTCAATTTTCATTGTCAACTTGTAATCTTTCTAATATATTTATATCGAGAGAATAATGTATTGGTTTTAACACTAGTTTATTGACTCCTATCTTGTGTTTTAAATTTTCACGATTTAGAGAAGTCAAATAGTCCCATCTAGATATTGCCTATACCATTGAGATATTGCAACAGAAATCCTGAAACAAATGATTTCTTGGGTCAGAAAAGGGAAGGAAAACATCAAGTGCACCGAGGTGTACAGTAGTGAATGCTTATATCATAAGTGCTGGAAAAAAAAAACACATAAGAATTACTTGTGGTAAAAACATTTGCGTGCCTTTGGCAGCATGCCAGCAAAGAATACATGAGAATGAAGTTTCCAAAATTTTGCTCATTTCAACAGCATTGTGACAATTCCTTTTTTATTTCTGTCTGTTATGAGAATATTTTTTCTCAAGCCATTACAGGCTTAATTTTTTCTTTTATTTCACCTGGTGACAATTTTTTTTCCTCGAAATCCTCCATACCCCCCCCCCCCCAGAATCAAGTGGTTCTCCCCTAAGTGAGCCCCTGACCTATACGGGCCAGTGGATTACTTCCTCAGTAGAACTGATATGCCTGCCAGTACCGGTGTTTATCGCCTACGGAGGCCATCATTCTTCAGTCGATCAAAGGCGCCTTTCGTACCAAAAAATACACGACAGCTGCAAAAGTGCATCACTGTCAACTTCAAACTATAGAACATGTGGAAATACACAGTGAAACGTTCACAATGTAAAAAATGTGCCCATACCGAGAAACAAGATGGCGTCCGTTTCGATTCTTCAACTCAGATTTTGTCCTACAGTTGTGCGCATGCGCAGACGGTAGCTTTAGCGAAAGTGAGGCAGATCAAGTAAATGAGGCAAAATCAAGTAAATATAAAATAAAATGGATAAAAATATTGTTTAAAAATAATGTAAGGCATGTATCACCAAATTTTGAACATTTCTGACGGTATTTCAACTATACGACACCCATGCCAAACATCACAATAATCAAATCAGTGGTTTTGAGGAAAAAGTGAAAATAGTGGTTTTCAGAAAAAAGCTAAAAAAGTGACTTTAAAATGATTCAATCAAAAAAAGAAAAAAGACAGTTTGAGATACATGCCCAAGTGACCACCAGACCAAATTTCAGAAAAAAGTTACTGAAGCGTTTCTGAGATACCTGCGTCCACAGCATACGGCCCACTATGTTGGCCGTATTGGGCCGCGCCATCACATTAGTACCTTGTGCCCACAGGGCACAAAGTACTAAAATCAGCAAACAAAAATGAAGGATGATCCAGACCTGAATACAAGTATCTTTGAAGATAATTTAACCTGAAAGCTTTCACACGTGAAGAGAGATCGATAAGATTTTGCCCTCCTAACTTCAATGGAGCAAAAACTGTTCGACTTGGCAACCAATGTTTTCCTTGCCAGAAGAAATCAAGAAATTTGTGCTGAATTTCATCAATGATAAAAGCAGGAGGACAGAGGCAAATTAAACGATGAAAGAGTTTAGTTGCAGCAAGTTGATTAATAACGATAACACGGCCTTGGAATGACATAGCAGGAGCATATCTATTCCACCAAGATAACTTATTGTCAATCTTTGTAACACACTCACTCCAGTTTTTTGAAAAATACTCGTTACTGTTGCCCAAATAAGTACCAAGGAGTTTGAGACCAATACTATTCCAAGGAATTTCAAGCGGACGATCAGCACGCCCATGCCATGAGCCGACCCAAAGACCTTGGGACTTACGATAGTTTATTTTTGCATTACTGGTATGCTCATAGACAGAAAACCAATATTTAAACCTCAAAAAAATCAGTATCACAAGTTACAAGAGTATCAACGTCATCAGCATAGGCTGAAAGTTTACATTTACGATCACTTGAATTTGGAATCGTAACACCTTGAATGCTGTCATCTTGTCTTATTCTGTGTGAAAGAGGTTCAATAACAATTGCACGAAATTGATGAAATTTCATCAAACCCGAACGCATGCAGAGTTTGTAAAAGATAATGATGACTGACACGATCAAAAGCTTTTTCTGATCTAAAGAAAGAATACCAAGAGGAAGATTCATGTCATTATGAAAATGAATGCAATCTCTAATTAAATGAATATTGTCAAAAATCTGTCTGCCTGGAATAATATAACTTTGATCTACATGAATGATATCTTGCAAAACTTGCTTCAAACGAAGTGATAAAGCTTTAGTGAAAATTTTATAATCAGAGCAAAGCAAACTGATAGGTCTCCAGTTCTTAAGGAGGGAGTTATCACCTTGTTTAGGAAGGAGTGTGATAACAGCTCTACGACAGGACGTTGGAAGAAGGCCATCGGAGATTGACTTTTGAAAAACCTGGTGAAAATCGTTCCCCAATAGAGACCAGAATTTTTTATAAAATTCACAAGGAATGCCATCAACACCAGGTATTTTACCATTCGCAATGTTCTTGAGTGCAAAGGTGTACTCGTCAAGACTAATGGGTTATCAAGTTGTGTAACTTTGTCAGCAGGTAATTGAGGGAGATCATGAAGCAAAGTATTTTGTGCTTCAGGTGAAACAGGCTCAGCAGTAAACAGGTTTTGATAAAACTGGCGAGTGAGTTGACGAATTTCTCTCTGATTTTCAGTAATTTTATGATCTTCACGTTGGAAAAGAGTAATGGATTTACGACAGCCTTTGTATTTTTAAAGAGAAAAGACAAACTGTGAATTAGTATCAGAATCATTGAGCTGTTGAAAACGAGAACGAATAACTGCACCTCTGGTATCAAGTTTCTGAAAACTGTCTAACAGGTCTTTTTGCTGATGATATCTTGTTTCCAGAGAAGGCTGAGTATGAATCAATGTTTCCAAAGTACGAATTTCCTCAATAAGCTTTTGTTTTGAACGTTTAAAGTGATGAACTCGTTCAGCGCTGTACTGCTGACTTAATTCTTTAATCTTTTGTTTTCCTATATCCCACCAAGACTGAAGAGAAGAAAACCTATCCTTCTCATTACGCCAACCTTCCCAGAATTCCTTAATTAAAGTACAGTAATTTTCATCATTAAGAAGACTAGTATTGAGACACCAAACTGGATTTTTGTTGACACTCGAATTCATAGTTAAAACAAGAGAAACAAGAGAGTGATCAGATAAATCAGTAGGAGAGTCAATAGACACAGATTTCATTTTTGAAGTCAACCTCTTGTTGATGAACAAAGTATAAATGCAACTTTTTTGCTCTCCTCTCTGCCGCGTACAATTTGAGCCTGCTTATGAAAATAACGCCAGGCATCAGAAAGCTTACAGCGATGAACAAGAGAAGAAAAAACTTGCGAAGACTTTAAGTGTGGTTCAATATGAGACGACCTATCTAAATCGGGAACAAGAGTACAATTAATGTCGCCCCCTATGACAATATTTTCATTATCAAGATCAAAATCAAGGAGAAATTTACGAAGACTTTCAAAGAAAATACAACTGTCATCTCCACTTGAAGGAGCATAAATATTGAACAAATGAAAGGAAGTGTCATCCATTAAAATATGCAAATGAAGTAGACGACCCTGGACGACACTTTTACAGAAACGACATCAACATTTTTGTTTCGCGGAAACAGCACTGCAATCAAAGCAGAATTACCATAACCATGTGAGAAATAAATAGGCGCAGGCCAAACTACTTGCCACTGAGCCTGATTAGCCACTGTAGAATGGGTTTCTTGTAAAAAATAAAAATCAGCATAGTGATTGGACTTCAACGAAGACAAAATGTTATACCGTTTCAATGAATCATGGCAACCATTTACGTTCCAAGAAATCAAACTTGCCATCACTAGACAAGCAAAAACAAGAACGCTTTTACATCCTATGTTTAGTAATAGCCAAGTTTTTACATTGTCTAAGATGTTGTTGTAACTTTGCCACAAGTTTATGGATACGAACTTTTTGTTGACTAGTGACAATATCTGACCTGCGTAAGTTAGCAAATGACTTTATGAGAACTTTAAAATCTGAGCAGTAATCTTTACATTTTTCTATCATATTTTTTAGAGCCTTTAATGTCTTCTAAAAACTCAAGCAAAGGAGTTTGATGTTTCACTCCTGACCAAATAACCTGATTTTGAGAAACTTTTCTTGGAGACTCTGACTGAGAAATAAACAAATCATGAGACTCATTTACATTGATATCTGAAAAAGGAGTCTCAGGAAACTCAAGTGACTGAGATTGAATAAGTGAAGATGATGACGATGAAAGGGGGTCGAATGATAAAACGGGAGTAGAGGGGAGCGGAGAATACGAAGGCGAAGCAGGGGTTCGTACCCTGTCTTCATCAGCATGGACGTTAACACCTTTTTCTTTCTCTTGAGCGTCAGTGGGTTGGTTGTTTTTACTGGTGAGAGGTCTTTGATCAACACAATTTCATCAACAGATGTGACTCTGTGAGCGGACTCTGACTGTGCCTCATTGTTTTCGATAAAGCGAGTTGACGTTGAGGCGTTACTTGAAGTTGAGGTGTTCATTTCTGTAGTATTTATATGCTGATTAACACCTTTATTTGCATTTGCTTCACTTTCAAACACATCCATAAAACCTAAGCTTTCATTCACACAATAATTGCCTTTTTGAACATTTTCAGTGTCATTATCGTTGTTTTCTGACGATCTATAATCATAATAGTTAGGACAACGTTTACGGATATGACCTTTTAGTCCACATGAAAACAACGCAGTTCATCAATAGATACGTAGACGGAATAAAAACGGTCATCATATTTGATCTGAATTACACCACTGATGTTCTCATTGTGTAACAAAACATGAACGTGTCGTCTAACGACTTCTCATGCTTCAGCGAAGCATTTTTACAACCAAGAGGGATTGCTCTTATATGTCCAACAACTCTACCAAGTTTCCATAAATGTTCCTCCAAAACTTCATCAGGAATGAAAGGAGGAACATTTGACAGAACTAATTTTGAGGTTGGTTTCACCATGTTTGCACATCGACTAATTCATCAAACAAAGCAACTTGGATTCAACAATACTTTCAACATTACCGAGTGTTGCTAAGAACACAACAACAGACTTATTCATTCTAGATGCAGCAATAACATTTTCACTTCTGACTTTCTTTGCAATCTCTTCGACATAGCTTTCAACAGGAACACCTTCAATATCAGTACACCTGACAGCATGCTTGCGTGTCAGATTCCGAAATGGCTTGTCGTCCCGGGCGGCCATATTGCCGACCACGGGTTAACAAATGACAAAAAATAAATCGAAGAAAATCCACCTAATCAAAGATGAAACCGGACTGGAAACAAGACTCAAAAGAACTAAACACTACTCACAACGCAATTGATGACAATTGACGGAGGATGGCACTTCTCACGGGTAGAAAATCAAAACAAGTAGGAGCCCTTCTTCTGTACGTCTATTCAATATGGCGGAAGAAGAAGTAGAAGAAGTGATCCTGAGTAAATACAATAGGGGACAAGCCCCATAGGGCTATGTCCCCTAAATATTGAACTCCTGTAAAACCAATAGGGGCCCAGCCGGTAGGCTTGAGCCCCTAATAAAAGTGTGTTTCTCATCCTCGCACTTGTCAATTCAGATCCGCCGCATCAACCTTTTTTCTGCTCACGACGAAATGAATAAAAGAAAACCGCAAAAAACACACAACGATAGAACTGTTGCTGTACAAAAATAATAAAGCAACACTGCTGTGCATTCATCTCTGAGTGCATTTGTTTGGTGTTGTCATTTTTTTTCCACGATGTTGATGGAAGAATAAAAACTACATAATTTTTGAAATATGTCTAGGATACGTATGCGAAACAAACGTTTTATTTTTCTTGGCGTAATAGTTGTTTTCATGACCTGTACACTATGAATTTTAAAATTTTGGGGTAGAACAAAAAGGTGTTCTTTCAAAACCGGAAAATTCCAAATATTAAACTGCAAAAGTTACTGGTAATAACCAAAGTATGGAGTTGTCACTCAGAAAACAAAGGCTAAACATCTTGATAAAAGGTGAAACTACTGTCTTTGGGGTACAATTACAATTTTTACAGTGAGAAGAGCGGGTAACTAGAAATCATAACAGTCTTGAGTACAAATCCTCCCTTTAAAGTGTCAAATAATACTAGTCCTGAGCACTGTTTCTGTTGAGTTAAAGGCTCCTTTGCTGTAACTATAAAGGCTGGTTATACTGAATTCTGTGTATCAACTACTTTTTAGCAGATTCCAAGAGCACAGATCTCAATGTCAGGTTTGTTACTAAATATAGCTGCAGGCGCGACATCGGACACTGCTGCCTGAAATTCGAACAAATTTTGTTGTTGCGTACGAGATGGTTGTTGCAGCTTCTAGTCTGAGCCATAAATTCATATTATTAGTGTGACTTTTTGTATGCATTAGAACATTAGCAGGTTTTATTTTCATTGTTCTTGCCGAAAATACGGACAAATATTTATTTTTGCATATTAATGAAGAAAAATGACGTTCGGTGCTGGCGCTACATTCAGTGTGACAGTTTTCGGACGTATTATTTGTAATGCGATTATAGGGGCTAAATATTGATATTTTGAAACTTCAAACCCCCGATTTCCAATTTCGATGTGTTTCGAAAACTGTTTGTAAAAATGTCGTGATAAATTAGTTACGTTTAATCCATGGACGACGCAACTATATGTCGATGTGTATGGCGCTTAGATGTCGGACACGGGCTGTCTCTGTGTGTTGCATTCGTACCTTGTATCGTACGGTGTGGCTAACTTTGCCAAGTTTTTAGGGCCCGAAATAGCTTCTACCGAAGAAAAAAGCCATCGAAAACGGGACAGCAGCGTCACTTGACTTAATATGCTGTCATATGACTTGTAAAACGCTATCAATATGGAGCGAAGTGAGTACAACGAACAGCATGTTATTAAATTTCTTGAGTGTATGACATACTAAAATGCCAAGTATTCTTTTTGTCAGACAGCAGATGCCACGTGTAATGGCAATTGCTAATTTTGAAAAACTGAATTCTAATCAGGACCTTATAAAATGAGGAGGCTCCGTGGACCAGTGGTTAGTGGTTAGTGCGACGGCTCATTAATCAGAGGATGGTGGTTCGAGACCCGGTTCAAAGACCCGGTAGTCGCATAGTATGGACTCACTGTCGGAGGACCCGGTGTGAGTTCACGACTCTAGCACGGTGTTGTGCCCTTGGCAAGGCACTTTACTCCTCAGTGCTCCATTAAGGGGATAGTGGGTTATGTGTACCTCATCCTGTAATTGGGCTAACGCCTGTTGGATGATGGACTAAAAAAAAAAAAATAAAATAAAGAAATAGATTTTCGAGTCCCCAATCGCCAATAAACATCGAGTAAATATCGGAGATTTCACAGATCCGGCGTACCGAGCACAGGGCAAGTCATTCTATTATGGTCTAGTATCGATATTAGAGTCCCAAATCGCTGATAAATATCGGGTAAATTTCGGCGATTTCACAGACCAGGCGTGCAATGGCATAAAGCAATTACAGTGAAATTCGATCAAGCTGCAGAACTTCATTAAACAAGGTGTTGTTTTAATCGATGTGCATCAGCGATTTTTACGACATTAACACACTGGGCTTGATGTGGTCTTGTTTACATCTTTAATCAGCTACATGCTCTCAATTACGCAACACACCAGGGCCACCCCATGCATGTCTGATAGAGAAACATAAACAAATCACCACATCTTGCAATGTCATGTATCTTTCTTTTGTATTCGTGATGAACAAGTGAGCGTGCATTCAGACACCTACACATAAAATTACCCGAATAGCTTCATTTATGATCCTTGACACTCACATATCAGCCGTGCGTAGACCCCAGTAATTGTGCCTTGGCGGGACCTTGTCCCACTCTTATTCAGTCAATCACACTGTCGGTCACCCCTTAAAGCTAGTGGCACACTCCTATAAGTACTTCCGTGGCAATATACTTGACAACGTCACCTGGCGTACAAAAGCTGGTCGCCAAAGTTGCCTTACACAAGGGGCCGAGATAATGGTTCGTGTGACTGCTAGCTGAATTTGACAGCGGGCATTGCAGTCTGTTGTGCCGTCTTTGACTTTCAAGTGTACAATACAACATACATCACTGATCGATCTTCTGACTGACGAGGTTTTAAACTGCAGCCTTATGAACATTGAGGCGACTTAACTGATCCAAATGCCTTTCGCAAACTTGAAAGTGCTCGCACTAAGAAAGATATGAGTAAAATTTCCGTTGAATCTGTGTGTTGGTGTTTTAAGAAGAAGATTTCTAATGATTAAATTGCGCTTTTCGCTATATCCAATACGGAGAACAAACCTTCTGACTGACCCAAACGCCTTTCGGAAATTAAAAAGAAATACCACAAAGGATATCAAAATGCTTTTTTGCAAACTTGAAAGATCTAATACTGAAGATAATACGTTCAAATTTCAGTTTAATCAGCGAGTTGGTTCTTGAGAAGAAGATTTTTAAAGATTAATTGGTATTTTTTTTTCGAAAATCCAATATGGCGGCCAAATCACGTGACTGATCCACATGTCGAGTGGGGTGCAGGATTGCTGGATAGCTGAATAGCCCCTAAATAGCTAGGTAGCTAATAGCTACGTTAGACATAAGAATAGCTTATATTTAGCTGTTTGTGGCTATTTAAGCTATTATTAATTTCCACAGGACACTTTTAGCTGCTAATAAACGTAGTAGGTAGCTATTCAGCTAAAAATAAATGATCGCTGGTTATAGAGCTATTGAAGCTATTAGCCGTTTTTAGCCGCTAATAGCCACACTTAGCTTACTATTAGCTGGCTACCAGCTACAAATTCCTGATGCCGAAATGGGCTGGCTATTGAGCTATTTAAGCTATTAGCCGTTTTTTAGCCGCTGTTAGCCGTAGGCTTGGGCTCCTTAATAGCGTCATCAAGTATGACTTCAAAACTATATGCATGATTTAAATAGCGTCACTTTCTATGGTAAGTATTGGATATTTTGGAAATTAAAGAATAGCACCCCCCCCCCCCAAGAAAACAAATTCGGCCTCGAGCCCTACTCATGTGTATTTTATATTGTAAATTGGCAACAATGCTGTGGCATGTCGATCACGCTTGTATCAAGGGTCATCGCCTCAGAACCACTGCGAATCAGTCCATACCATTCAGTTCTGCTAATGTAGCTCGCCAAATGTGAACTAGCTAAATCTTTGAATAAATAAACCTGTACCTATTTCATCTCTTAATATCTACTATTCACCCCCGACTCCAGCTAATTATCTTAACTGTGGCAATATCTGTTCTCAACCTTTTTTAAGAGCCGTCGACTGTTTCTGTTCGATTCTGAACTTTTGACCCACAACGTATTCAATACCTTATATGCGATAGGGTTAACATTGCACAGAGTCCGTGGACGTCAGTTACCGGAAAATAGTTGAAAATACACGTTTATCGTGGTAACTAGCAGAAGTAGACTGTGGCTCATGAACCGATCAGTGTAATAGTCCCGGTCAAAGTAAACTACCAAACACGTCTTTGGCCGTAATCAACGTGTATTTAAGACCAGCGATTAGAATGATTTCAAAATGTTGATATGACTTCAAATGCGTAAATTTAAAGACAAGTCATGATTTATATAGACACTAGCCCTCCCCATTGTTAGTTCTGTGCTCAGTTTTTCCAACTTTAGGTATTAATAGCAGCTAGTATTACATCAAAATGTCCCTGTGACTACAAAAGCGTCCGTTAAGCGGTAGGTGTTGTCAGTCTTGAGTTTAACCCCTATATTAAAGGACATTTAGCATGGGAACCACTTTGAGGTCGAGGACACTTTTGAGGTCTTTACGGACGTAGCATATATCTTCGTATTCGTAACATCACGATACATTGGTCTACAACATTGCATAAGCTTATAGTATATACTTGCAGTATGCACAATACTATGTGTTGATTTTCGCTACCAACGTTTCAACTTTGGACAGGGAAGTAATGTCAGTAAGTGCTGTAAAAAGCGACTTTATTCAAAAGCTTTAACATTTTCTGCTTTATTGGCATTGTTAAAGATCGGTGTTACGGTAACAAAAGTATCTCTTGAGCCATGCGTTTAGCTGGCCCTTCTCATTCTTCTCTCGGGCAGATTGTAGCGAAGATCGCGGGTAAACTCGATTCTTGGTCAGTCAGCAACTCTCGCGTACGCCTGATTAAAAACAAGCGACTAGTGGCAGTCTTTTATTGTGGAGAAGTGCGTGTTATGAAGACCTGAGTATACACGCTTGTCTTATTAACAAATATTAAATTTGTACACTTTATTACACTGATATATGACCTCCATTTAGCCTTGTGACTCCTTCTCAGTGTACAAATCGGAGACCTAAGTCCCTGGTGTTAAGCAAAATTACTATAGGCTGTCCTTTTCTATTTGCCTAGTATTAACTTTTCGTTGTCTCCCTTTATCGTACAAAAGAGAGACAATCCTTCCGACACTTCTCACAACACTCACTGGCTTTCAAATGATTGAAAGGCATGTTTTTCCAGGTGAGAAACTTCTCAATTTTGAAAGAAGGGGACAACGCCGCCCCCCTACTTTCTGCTGGATACTTGGCCCCTTGATTTAGGAGAACACTGTCAATTTTCATGCCAACCAACGGTGAACATTGACAAGCCACGATGCCGAGACAGCATGCCGCACTCGGGGTATTTGCATGAGGGCTTGCAGTGTATTTTGCGGACGTCCCCGCATGAGCGTCCAGCAATATCTTTCCAAAAGTAAACAGAAACAGCTCTTCAAAATGCTTTCAAAACACTTATCGAAACTAAAATATTTTGGGCTATTTGTCAGCCATCAAATATTTTAATTGTTGCAAACAATGAGCAACCACCCCTGCAACAAAAAGCAGAACCAATGCGGGTAGAAATCTTTGCACGAACTTTTCACATTGCATGATGTTCTAATAACTGGAAATAAATCATAAGCTAAATTGTAAAATGTCAGGACCATCTGAAACAATACCTATTGTATCGATATCGAGGTCAAAGTCTACTGCGTAGATTGGTGACACCACAATAAAACAATAGTTTGTCAGGCATTGCAAATGCTATTTGCTGTTGTGCTTAAAACCTTCAGCTGGGAAGCGTTATGACTTCATATATGTGCATTGCGGTGTGATAGTCAGCCGTAGTGATATATTTCACATCCTGTTTCCGAGTTAGTTTCCGTGTCAAACAAAATGTGAGAATATCTGAACAACGTGTATTTTTGAGTACTCTGAACGGGGGAGTACGTCAACTGAAACGTACGCAAGACATATATTTATCGATCAGCTCAACCATGACAAGTTGAAGTTTGAAAGCTTTATTTCTGCACGATTAACGGACGTTAAAAATAACATTTCAGATGGTTATGTCCAAAACAGTTTCCAAGGTATCGACAAGATTGTTCATTTTATTAAATTCTGTTTTGTACTATATTTGAACTGTTCTGAAGCCTTAAAAAGGCAGGACTAAATCCATGTAAGTTCCCCCCTCCATTAATACCTAAACCAAGTTTCAATGTTTGCTATGACGTTCTGCAGGCATTACACAAACAACAACAGTTCGGCCGGCATCTGAGCTAATCCAATAAATCAAGCTCAATTGTGATTACGGCTGTTAAAAATACCGGTAGCGCCCTTGTAGGTTCTCGTTCGAGTAGGAAATAAACCCATGTCCATGCTTTGTGAGCTCTGTGGTTGAGTTGAGTTTGAATAGTTAAGAAACTTATAACACCAAAATAGAGTGTGAATAGTATGTATTTATTTGGTGCAACTCAAGTATGGAAGAAAACTACAGGTTAAAATTATATGTGCGAAATGTCGATGTCAGCCCGCAGTAGCGCGAAAGCATATCAAACCTTGCTCGAATGTTTGCTTCTTACCAATGCCGTACAAGTCAATGGAGATTGTCTCTTATCCGGCCCACAACGCTTGGCTGTTCGCGGTTCGCAGGAACGACTGTATCTTTTAAATATTAAAATTCTGGCATATTCAACCCGGATAGAAGTCCCTTAATTATAATGTTAAATGTACATCTCACTTTGGTCAATTATAATGGAAACACCAATACACGTTCACTGTATTGTTTGATCTTTCTCACAGTTTCGCTTTCTTCTAACTTGTTAAGCGAAAATTACAATATTCTTTTTAAGAGCTGACCTAACAGCCGGTGTGTGTAAACTATATGGCAAAAGATAAAAATCCTACCTTTTAAATTTCCTCCTGATGAGTTTTCTGTGGGAAACTACGTAGGAATTTAAAACCACCATGGCTGATGGGTAATGCGAAAGCGGATTACAGTAGTTTTCTCCCTCATGGATCACCACGAACCCACATTTGACAAGTACAATGAGTCAAAACAGTTCCCAGTACTTAAACAAGTAAAAAGTGAACATGTGTATGGTCAAAAGCTATCATCGTGGCAATTGACCAATCAGAATGCTCCATTAGGAAGTCTTCATCTTTTTATGAGGCCCTTCATGACGATCATAATGCGAATTGCAAGAGTGGCTATGGCATTGAATTTAAAAACTACATTGTGATGGCACTGAAAAACACAGAAGAAATTAGTTTATTAAATGCTTTATGTATAACGCAAGAATGTGGCAATCATACGAAGTAGAAATTAATTACATAGTCGTGGCTATTACAAAAGGCTTAGAGCTTTTATATAACCGCACTAGGGCTTGAATAAATATATAATAAATTATTCAAATGAACTTTGATATTCAAAGTTGAGTACAGACCTTCAGCATAAGCAATGTTTTGTTTCGACTTAATTGCAATAACTCCAGTCTTCTGTCACACATATTGATATTCACTTGATTTTTAAACAATGGTAAAAGATCTGATCTGTAAACCCTTTCAACACTTGACAGGTTACAAATTAACATCGTATGTACTCTGCTAGATAAACCTCTTAATAAAGCTGACTCTGAGCATTGTAAAACATTAATATTAAATTTGTAAAACTTTTAAGGTGATTAAAGAACAATAACATGCATAAATCCTTACCAATAACCATACAGTAAAACTGTATATGAAAGAAAATCTTTGCTGAACACCCAAAAAATTACATTTTGAAAAATACGTGGCTTTTATTAAAAGTCTTAGACTTTGTTGAACTCACAACTTAACACACTATCTTAAACCTGACAAAAGCTAATTGCAATCCACGAAAAAGTAAAAAGGGACAGCTCTTTCCCTTTAATAACTTCTGTTTAACAATGTTCTTTAAACAAATTCATAAAAAAGCCTATTTATGGAAATGAATCATGCAAAGATTCTAGCAAAGACGTGGTTTTTCTCTCCCTTAAACTATTCATTGTTTGTATTTGGTCTGTCCAACTGTTTTAGCGACGGTCACTTTTTTCCTTGCAGTCCCCATTAACACTTCGAATGCGTTCTATGCAGCTGAACGAGCATGAGTGACTTGTGTCTATTAAAGCTTTCTCTCAGATCGTATGAGACTGATATTTTCCAAATTCACAAATTTTCTTCGACTTTGACAGTCAACGGATTGATTGAGGGTGACCTGCAATGGTAGGGGACACTTTATGCTTCTACCGAACAGTACAAGTCACGGTAAAGTCATCGTCCAGTATAAACCGAGTAAAAAACCCCATGATTCAAATCCCACGAACCGAACACTTTAAAGAGCGTCAAAGTTGTAGGAACATCGAGGAGATCTTTGACCCTTGCGTAAAATGGATATTAACATGTCAATGCCTTGGTGAGAGGTCATTGCAGTGATATCAGAAGTCTGGTTCCCTGACCCATTTCTACCGTTGCCTGCGCTGCTAACGAAAATAGGGTCAGGTACGGGCTAATGTTTAAGTCAGAATTTTGATTGCAAATTAATGAGCACAGTCACCAGACAAGATCATGTGATCAGCACATCTGTACAGTGACAAGCTCGGAAATTAGATGACGATGTTTAAGCTGCTTCAAGGCTTTATTTCTTGCCTTTTTATAGTTTTGCAAAAATATGGTGACCCTCCCTCAAATGTATGAAAAACCATATCTCTTCAAAAATTCTCGGGTGATAAATTTCGACTGTCCCTCCAAAGACACAAGCCCTCCCCTCTGTAATTTGTCTTTAACATAACAATAGAACCAATTGTTGTGTAAATTAGCTGATACTCTTTCAATTTTCCTGGGGAGGGGAGAATACCGCAGTGGTTGGGGGAGGGTCAAGTTTTAGAATATCTGACAAGGGGCAGTGTCACATTTTAGACAGGAGGATAGGGGGAGGGTCACATTTTTTGGTACAGTGTGCGCGAAATTCCCCGGCCCATCCCCCTGTAATTACTGAAAGCTCCCTTTGGTAGACAGGTACCATATGCTAATTGCAAGAACTGATTAGATTTTGGTTAGTGTGGCTTGCATATTAATTAACTTGTAATTTTTTTTCATATGATGGTTTCCCTACGAAGAGAGCAATGGCAGTGTAGACATATATCAAGAATACTGCACACAATTTCATGAAACTTTTCACAGATGACTATCTCAGAACATTATGATGACAATGTGTATCATGTCAATTATCTGCTTATTAGCATATTAATGAACTTAGGTAATTAGTCACATAACTCTGAAATTCCTGTGCCAAAGTTTAATGGTATTTTGTGCAGTATTTTTTGATATATATATTTCTTGATATATCTACACTGTCATTACCGTCTCCATAGGGAAACCATTATATGGAAAAAATGATATCGCATAACTTCATTAATATGCAAGCCACACTAACCAAAATCTAATCAGTTCTTGCAAGTAGCATATTGTACCTGTGTACCAAATCTGACTTGAATCTGTTCAGGTGTTTTTGAGTTATCGTGTAAACAGACAGACAGACACACACAAACTCACACACACACACGGACAGACAGACAGACATCGCTATGACATTAGCCCACGTGTGAACACGTGAGCTAAAAATGAAATCATAATTATAATGAAAATCAAAGTAATATAAAAATGAAAAGAAATTTTAAATGAAATAACAAATTAAAAGTTAAATAAAAAAAAAATTAGAAACGAAAAGCGAAACTCAAAGTAAAATGAAAACGAGATATTGACTGAATGTGTTGTGTTTCATAACAGTTCATTTATAGTAGTACGCTTCACAGAATGTTGGATATCCAGTAAACAGACTAGAAAATTTTAGCATTTACTCAACAGAACACCTTGACCTACTAATGTGACCCCTGAATGGAAAGAATGACTTTGAGTTTGACAAAATTACAAACTAAGTTATCAAGCATTGAAATTGACTGCTGATGACTCGACATGTATTGACATTTATCAGACACTACTGGACGCATGAAATAATACAGTATGACATGAATTACTGCATACTTTTTGACTGTTATGAAGTTGTGTAAAACAATTGTACCTTTGACCTGTCTCATATTAAAGTGACAAAACAACGAGCAAGGAGATGTTACGCAACATTTGCAGACCTCAGGATAATCACTAACCAAAACACAAGAACAAAAAGACAGACATCGTATATAGCGATGTTGTCTGTCTGTCCGTGTGTGTGTGAGTGTGTGTGTGTCTGTCTGTCTGTCTGTCTGTTTACAGTTCAATTGAGCACACAACGCGGAGAGGAAGACAGACTACTGATAAGACTAGATGTGTATACGGTCTACTGCGAGAGTAACTATCACTGACGAGGATTTATCGTATTATGTTTTAAAATATTCCTGTCAATAAACCCAATTCATACAAATATAATAGACACCTGTGTGAGGCGTGTAATAAGAACAATCAGATATCTGTTAATATCACTATATGTAGCAGGTTTCATCAACTTTCGCTCAGTACTCTCAGAGTTAATTCACTAATTACAAAACTTTATTTAATATGTAAATGAGCTAATTATTAACTTGACACGCCCAATGCTTCTCAGTACAATTAAATATTTATCAGATCAATATCTGTAGCAAGCTTCATCAAATGTAATGCTTTAATTTTGGAGTAATATCCTAATTACAAAAATCATCAAATATGCAAATGAACCTTAATTAAATGCTTTACACCACAATTAGATATCTGTCAGATCAGTATCTGCAGCAGATTTCATCACATTTGGTGCAGTTATTTCGGAGTTATATGACTAATTACAAAACTTCATAAAATATGCAAATGAGCTACTTGTTAACTTGACACTGCCAAATGCTTGCCAGTACAATTAGATATTTATCAGATCAATATCTCTACCAGATTTCACTGAATTGGGTGCCGTAATTTCAGAGTTATATACCTAATTACAAAGTTCATTAAATATGCAAATGAACCCTTAATTAACTTGACACTACTAAATGCTTTACACCACATTTAGATATCAGTAAAATCAGTAACTGCAGCAGATTTCATCACATTTGGTGCAGTTATATCGGAGTTATATGACTAATTATAAAACTTCATAAAATATGCAAATGAGCTATTTATTAACTTGACACTGCCCAATGCTTCTTAGTATAATTAGATACATATCAGATCAATATTTGTTGCACGTATTATCAAGTTTGGTGCAGGAATTTCAGAGTTTTGCCACTAATATTAGAAAAGTTCATTAATTATGCAAATGAGTAGATAATTGACATGACACTCACAGTATCATCATAATGTTCTGAGATTGTCATCTGTGAAAAATTTCATGAAATTTTGTGCAGTATTTCTTGATATATGTCTACACTGTCATGACAAGTTTCACAGATGACTATCTCAGAACATTATGATGACACAGTGTGTCATGTCAATTATCTGCTGATTTGCATATTAATGAACTTAGCTAATTTGTCACATAACTCTGAAATTCCTGTGCCAAAGTTTCATGGTGTTTTGTGCAGTACTTTTTGATATATCTATTTCTTGATATATCTACACTGCCATAACCGTTTCTATAGGGAAACCATTGTACGGAAAAAAATGATATTGCATAACTTAATTAATATGCAAGCCACACTAACCAAAATCTAATCAGTTCTTGCAAGTAGCATATGGTACCTGTGTACCAAATCTGACTTGAATCTGTTCAGGCGTTTTTGAGTTATCGTGTAAACAGACAGACAGACAGACACACACACACATACACACACGGACAGACAGACAGACATCGCTATGACTGTAGCCCACGTGTGAACACGTGAGCTAAAAAGTTGACTGAAAGTTCCCTGAAGCGGAAGCTCTTGTCAGTAATTACGCATTCTGGACCCATTGTTGCCGACAAAAGGGCTAAAAAACAAATTAGCAAGTTTAATAATAAAATTTAATGAACTTTGTATAACTCTGAAAGTACGGCACCCAGTCAGTGAAATTGGGTACAAATATTGTTTTGATAAATATTTAATTGTACTGAGAAGCATTTGGCAGTGTCAAGTTAACAAATAGGTCATTTGCATATTTATGAAGTTTTGTAATTAGTGATATAACTCCAAAATAACTGCACCAAATGTGTTGAAATCTGCTGCAGATACTAGTCTGACAGATATCTAATTGTGGTGTTGAGCATTTAGTTGTGGTAATTAAAGGTTCATTTGCATATTTAATTAACTTTGTAATTAGTGATATTACTCCAAAATTATAGCGTTAAATTTGATGAACCTTGCTACAGATGTTAATCTGATAAATATCCAATTGTATTGAGAAGCATTGAGCAGTGTCAAGTTAATAATTAGCTCATTTGCATATTTCATGAAGTTTTATAATTAGTCATATGACTCAGAAATAACTGCATCAAATGTGATGAAAACTGCTGCATATACTGATCCGACAGATATCTAACTGTGTTGTAAAGCATTTAGTAGTGTAAATTTAATTAAGGGTTCATTTGCATATTTAATAAACTTTGTAATTAGGTATATAACTCTGAAATTACGGCACCAAATTTTGTGAAACGTGCTACAGATATTGATTTGATAAATATTTAATTGTGCTATGAATCATTGAACAGTGTCAAGTTAATTAGGTTTTTTTTGCATATTTAATGAACTTTGGAATTAATGGCATTACTCTTAAATTACAGCATTAAATTAAATAAAACGTGCTACAAATGTTGATCTGATGGATATCTAATTGTCCCATGAAGCATTGAGCAGTGTCAAGTTAATTAACAGCTCATTTGCATATTAAATAAAGTTTTGTAATCAGTGATTAAACTCTGAGAGTACTGTGCGAAGTTGAAAAAAAACTGCTATATATAGTGATAACATATATCGTATTGTTCTGTGAAGCGTACTACTATTAATGAACCTGTTGTAAAACACGTGAGCATATTCAGTTCATATCTAGTTGTACTTTACTTTAGTGTTCGACAAACACACTCATGATCAGGGAGTGCGGAAAGGCGAAAATTCTCAAAACTCAAGGATGCAAACTTCAACAAACACACTGCTGCTGCTGGGGGAGGAACTAAAGTAGAAAGAAATTTCACAAAAGGTAGTTTATCTTTGTGAGTGAAGATATATATGAACCTTTCGCTTTCATTCAAATCAACAAAGCCAGGATTATACAAACTTGTGGATGAAAATAAAATGTCTCGAAAAGTTACGGATTTTGGACGTCTATAACAAATTCAAATCATACTGAACACTTACAATGTTTGCCGAATCTCTCATTTGCAGGAACTTTTGGAATTGATCTTCTACCCAATTCTATTTTAAGGTTGTGATCCGAAATTCTTTGTTTTGTTAGCCATTTCCCATAGCCAAAAGATCTTATATCTATCGATTAACTTCAATTTAACGCTTGCATGCGTGCATACCCGACCTTCAAGACGCATCGGTGATTTATCAGCCTTGGCTGCAGCCCGAGTCTGCATAGAGCGCCTGGCCCGGCGTAAGGCATTCTATGGAAAGCCGTTCGGGACCCCCGGCGACAACTGTCAAACCAATGCAAAATTATATAGGAATGCAGCGGCGACAACTGTTGTACACAAATCTGGCTGTACAACTGGCGACAACAACAAAATTTTGACCGGCACCGACAACTCCAGAGCCGACAACTGTAGATTATCACCCGACACCTACAACTTATCACCCGACACTTACAACTTAAAAGCCGACACCTACAACTACAGCTGGCTAACTGGCCTGGCAGCGGCAGCGCTGTTCATTTGGAAGCGCCTGCGCACTTTGATTGTACTCGATGCCGCTGGCGACAACTCCAGTCAATTCAAGCGGCGCCTACAACAGTGGTTTGTTCATTAGTAAACGCATGCGCACTAAGTTGTACCAAAATCCGCTGGCGACAACTCTGGGCACTGCTTGCAGCGGCGGCGACGGTGGTGCTCACTACCAAACGCATGCGCATTTAGATTATACACAAGACCTACCAGTCTGACAATGCTGTTAATTTTTAATTGTCAGTAATGCAGTTTTAAGGTCTATCGGGAATATAAGGAACTGTCACATGTATACTTCTCTCTCTCTCTCTCTCTCTCTCTCTCTCTCTCTCTCTCTCTCTCTGATCCTTTTGATCTATAGTAAGATTGGTTATTGTAATTTATATATCATCATAAGGGGATACGATTTCAATAAATGCAATGATCCTTTCATTCACCATATCGTAATATTAAACAATCTTGGTAGAGCCGATGTGTGGAGTTGCCCTCATTTTCCTTTATATTCATTTACATAATATAGATACGAACTTTATTTTAGTGAAATGGTTGGGGTGTGCGACATGTAATTAATACACCCGTCCTGATTTTAGACCTAACATCTCGCTATTTTAGGACCCCATTTCAGATGCATTTCACCGTAGAGCCAGTTTACAAAATCCATAGCGTCGAAATTTGCACAGTATTGTTGGATGTATACTTTAAAGCACTTGCCTGGCAAGGTCGACGTGACCACATCCGTTGGTGGGTGGTCTGGGCCTAGCGTACGGGAGTCATCTGATGTTAGGGGAGAACCATTTGATTTTTTTGGGGGGAGGGGGTATGGAGGAAATGGGTATGGGAGCAATTTTTTTTTTCCTGTCACAGTGACAGCAATTTTTCTTTCTACTGTCAGAGCTGCATCAATTTTTTTTTTCAAATGGAGTAGCAGTGCAATTTTTTTTTTATTTGTCATCAAGTTTGTAATGCGTTGTATATAAGGGAGCCGTCATTATTTAAAGCCTGAAACTCAGAAATTTCGAGTGACACCCCCCCCCCGTCAACCATAATGAATTTGAGTAACTCCCCTCTGTAACTCTGAAATTTTGACTGATCCCCCCACTTAAAAAAGTTAAATACATGTATTTGTAAAAATTTACAAAATACTCATCTGCTAGACTATCATCAGTTATCTTATGATGGTTCAAAAAAGGTGAACCCATCAAAATGAAATTGAAAGTCACAATAAAATAAAGATATTAAAGCTCACGCAGTATCTAACCATATAGTATATTGTTTAATTATGACAGGGGTTTCACTAGGATATCTGACAGGGCAGAATTTGAAAGTACACTGAGGGGAGAACGCGCGAGAGGCTTAGGGGGAAGTGTGACAGGGGCTTCCCCCTATCTTGCATGAAAATGTTTAAGATATTGATGTGTGCAATGATGCAGTCTGATGCAATCTGAGAGGTGTTTTTTAATTTTTTTACTAAGTGAAACTGTTAGAACACCCCAAGGGGGAGAGCACGAGAGGGGGTTTCCCCCTCTCGTATTGGAAATTTTGGGAAATTGATGTGTTAATGGTGCAATCTGAGAGGACTTTCAGGTTATTTTGCACTCTGTAAAACTGTTTGAAAATGACATTGAACACTGCAATATTTTTTTACGTTTTTTGCATGATCAGTGTTTGTGTCACAATATTCAACAACCAAACAATGACAATACAATTTGTGAAAAACAGTTCTGTTTGCCAGAGACTGAAGATAAATAAATATACAGGAACGGAAAATCTGTGACCTTCTTGTGTCATTTCTAGAGCTGCCAGCTTCTAATGAAAAGCCTGAATATGTATGTTTAACTGTCAAAATGGTCATAGAACTGAGGTAAATTAAAACATGTTTCTGTGACAATAAAAGGTGAATTCACAACAGTTCAGTTTTGTCCTAGATCCTGTGAAAATGTTGATGTGCGCCACGGTGCAGTGTAGTGCAATCCGATAGATATTTTAAATTTGTCTTTTACCAGTAAAACTGTTAGAAGACCCAAGGGGGGAGAGCACGAGAGGGGGTGCCCCCCCCCTCTCGCATTGAAAATTTTGAGAAATGGATGTATGCAATGGTGCAATCTGAGATGTGTTTCAATTTATTTCGCGCAAAAAAATTGAGTAACCCCCGCCCCTTTCTTCCTCTCCACATTTTGAGTAACGGCCCCCTGAAGTTTTCAATTTTTTTAGTGACCCCCTCGTATTTCATTATATTTGTTGTTCCTCAATTTTTCATTGTCAACTTGTACATCTTTCTAATATATTTATATTGAGAGAATAATATATTGGTTTTAACACTAGTTTATTGACTCCTGTCTTGTGTTTTAAAATTTTCACAATTTACAGAAGTCAAAAAGTCCCTTTTAGATAGTGCCTATGCCATTGAGATATTGCAACGGAAATCCTGAAATATGATTTCTTGGGTCAGAAAAGGGAAGGAAAAAATTGAGTGTACTGAGGCGTAAAGAAGACCTATGTAGTGCATGCTTATATCATAAGTGCTGGGAAAAAAACATAAGCATTGCTTGTGGTAAAAACATTTGCGCGCCGGCATAGAATACATGAGAATAGGGTTTCCAAATTTTGCTAATTTTTGGTGCATTATGACAATTTTTTTTTCACTTCTGTCTGTTATGACAATTTTTTTTCTCAGGCCATGACAGGGTCAATTTTTTTTTCTTCTATCTCACCTGGCGACAATTTTTTTTTCTCAAAATCCTCCATACCCCCCCAAGAATCAAATGGTGTTCCCCTTATCGCTCGCTGCTAGCTATGCAGCATGATTTTTCGAAAATATTTGGTGGAGACAAACTACTAAAAATTTAGGTGTTAGAGCCTTTGTATAATATTGCTAGGTAAATTTGGGATACGAAATCATACCTGAGAAAGACATTCAGATGCGCAACATATATATTGTGAGTACACAGCCCTATCATTGCCCATGGGGATTCAAATTTCACCCAACTCATTCGTTAAGAATGTTTAACTTCGTTTTCAGCTATTGCGTCCAGACTGCAACGATAGTTTATAAAGTAAAATCTTTTATTGAAATAGTATCCCCTTATGGGGATCATGATAGATAAATTACACTTAACGCAAAGAAACGACACGGGGCAAGTGTTTGGCCGAAATCCGGGTTATGTATGTACCGTCACGGCGGGGGCGTCAAGGCGTCATGGCGGCCTGGACGGCGGTACCAGACTCCTGGCACCGTGCGTCAGGCAACGTGCTACCGGGCGCCCACTACAGGCCCATGACAGTACCCCCCTGGAACTTTATTGTGAAAAAGCCAACAAATTAGTGGAATACAATATTCTTTTATTGTGAGCTGCTACCCTGCAGCGAGGCACTTTTTTTTTTTTTTTTTTTTTTGCGGAGGGTGGGTGGGAATTTTGCGATGTGAACTTGAGCGTGGCAGAGATTGAAATGGACGAAAAATAGCTTTGAACACACTGATGTGCGCATGGATAATGACGTGGAAAGGGTGATGTAATTTGTTGAGATAACGGTAATCGAGGCGGTTGGTAGATTAGGTTACATCTCAAATGCATCTAGAAGTGTAAGGTAGGTGACGCATGGTGACCCATACATGTCAAGGTCTAAACCCTTCCCCCGTGTCGCTCCAGACGTTAACAATGATTATAGCAAGCCATAATCACCCATTAACGCAAAGAAACGACACGGAGGCAAGTGTTTGGCCGAAATCCGGGGTTATGTATGTACCGTCACGGCGGGGGCGTCAAGGCGTCATGGCGGCCTGGACGGCGGTACCAGACTCCTGGCACCGTGCGTCAGGCAACGTGCTACCGGGCGCCCACTACAGGCCCATGACAGTACCCCCCAAATTACGGCCAAGTTGCGGACATGCATGGCCGCAGCGCGGCCGCAATGCAGTCCCCCCCCCCCCGTGGTGACCATGCGCCACTGGGAAACGTCTCCTTATACATGTTCATTGTTCCTACATTTCGTGTCTCTACAGTTTGTATAGTGATATTACAACGTTGGCATTGTCCACCGCGAACTGAGTCCTATATCGAATTGCTGGCGTGTCGCGAGTGCCTTCGGCACTACGTCAAGGGTCTCCCGCGGCGTCTTGATGTAGATCTGGTACGCGTCACTCCGCCATCTGCCAAGTGTCTTTATGAGCCAGTCAGGCAAGCCGGCTTCGGCAGCAGTTGTGGCTGCACCACTGCGGAAACTATGTGTCGCGTACATTTTAGCATCGGAAATCCCTGCCTGGGTAAGCAGTTCCCGCAGGCATAGGTTCAGTCTTTGTCGCGTGAGCCATGTGCCGTCCGGTTCTTCAGGGCACATGTATCCGCGGTTCCCGGTATATTTCCAATAGGAGCGGACCACACACACAGAGGTCCCGGTCGGAGCAATACGGATGGTGTGCCCACGCGCGTACGGGTCAGTCTTCGATGACTTTATCCTGATTTCGATCACGTCCGTTAACACAATGTCCCGGGCGAGTAGTGTGGCGTTTACGTCGAATTCCGTAGGTGATCGAGCGGTGAACTCGCTTACCCTCAGAAAGCCGTAGAATGCCAGCGTGAAGCTTGCCCATACCATGAGCTTGTCGTTGCTGCACATGTCGGCACGCTGGCGCAGGCATTCCTTGAGGCGACGGAGCAGGTCAATGGTGATTGGTAGTCGTGGCCGGCGCACTTCTCCAATGCTTCTCCTGATCCCTTGCAGTGTTCGTTGCAGGAGAGCGTGCGTTGTTACGTCGTCGGCATACCCGCGCTCAACGTGGTGATGCATACCCCGGCTAGGTACACCTTAATGGTTCGATATGCTAGTCCTCGATTTGCCAGGTTCGTAACGAAGAGTATGGCTGTCCTGATCGTGACAGGTAAGGTTGCTAGTCCGTGTGACGAGCAGAAATCCAAGTAACACTTTTGTCCTACCTGGTATGTGCGTCGCGTGTTCCCGGCCACACTGTTATGGATGTAGGCAGTTGCTAGTTCCGTCAGTTGTTGTGTAGCAAGCGGGATGGACATAGTCGCGTTGGTACAGGTGTGTGGCCGGCATCCGCTTCGGGCACCAATGCTCGGAACCTCTCCATCTGTAAACGAGAAAGTGCATCAGCAATTGAGTTATCAATTCCACTGACGTGGGCGATCATGACATGGAAATTTCCTTTGGCTGCCTCATAAAAGATGCTCCTTACTAGTTGCATGATGTCAGGGCATCTCGTAGTGCCTTTTTTCCAGATGTGCACGACGGTTTGATTGTCACAATGAAACAGCACTCGGCGGCCATGCCAACGATGCCCCCAAATTGAACAAGCGACTAGTATTGGGTACATCTCCTTCCATTCGATTGAGGCTTGGAGAGAGTCAGGCCATGCAACGGTGAACCAATGCCCAGCGTGGTAGCCACCGGAGCCTACAGTGCCCGAGGCGTCGGTGTAGAGGTCAAGGTCGCGAGAGGGGGTCCACTTTGCATCGAGGAATGAGGCCGTGCCGTTCCATGTCGGTAGGAAGTCGCACCACCATTTCGCGTCAAGGCGGAAAGCGTCAGATAGTGTGATCGTGTCGCGCAACTTGCGTACGGTTGTGCTTAAGTCAATCATGCGGCGGAGGAAGATGCGACCGGCGGGAATGCACTTGCATGCAAACCTGAGGGTGCCGATGAGGGATAGCAACTCCCGTTTAGTGCATGAGTGTCGGTGGAGCCAAGTGGGAAGTGTTTGAAGCAGGTCCTGTAGCTTGTCGTCGGGTAAGCATAGTGTCATTGTAAGTGTGTCCAACGTGATGCCAAGGATCGTCATGGTGGGTGATGGGCCTTCGACTTTTTCTGGGGCGATGGGTATCGCGAGGTCGCGGCATGTGTTGAGCATGGTGTCGAGGAGGTACTGGCATTGCGGGGAGTTGGGGGGGCCAGCGCCAAAGTAGTCGTCCAGGTAGTGCAGTAAGTCCTGAGTGTGTGCTCTGTTTTTGACGATCCAGAGGAGTGCTTCGGCCAGGCGGTTGAATAAGAACGGTGCAGAGCGAAGGCCAAAGGGGAGCACGCGATCGAAGAAGAACAGCCCTTGCCATTTAAAGCCGAGGAGGTGCCAGTCCGCCTTCCGTACCGGTCACAGTCGGAACGCGTGCTTAATGTCCACTTTTGTGATGAGTGCACCTTGGCCAAGTCTCTGTAATATCGCGACGGCATCGTCAACGCGGGAGTAGGTGAGGGTGTAGTCTTCCTTGTTGATGTAGTGGTTGACACTATCGTTTCGTGGTTGGGATAGGTCCATTATTATGCGGTGGCCGCCTGATTTTTTAGGCCGAAGTCCAAGCGAGTTTACGACGAAGTTTGGCAGAGGTGGCACGGCGAACGGGCCAATTGTGTGGCCGAGGCGCAGTTCTTTTGTTATGGCGGTGGTGACGGCATCCGGGTCGGTCATTGCGGACTGGGCGTTGCGAGTGTAGCGTGGTGCGCGGTTCCCACCGAATCCGATGTCGGCACCATGAGTGAGGTCGTGGATGAGGCTGGCTGTGAATTGTTTGTGCGGGTGGTCATGCAGGGCAGCTGAGAGCTTAGTTAGGTTGATTGGCGTTGTCGGCTGTAGCGTGGCGATTGTCGCTGGGTGGACGGTCGCTCCCTCGAAAGGGCTGGGGGGTCTCTGATTTGATGCGTTGGTGGTGTTGCTGAGCACCGTGTTCGGTCGAGTTACACACGGAGCACTTGTGTAGTCTGCCATAGTTGCAGGGTGTCTTGCATGTGCCTCGGTTGAAAGAACGACAAACCGGAGGTTGGTCAGACTGTTTCTTGTTCGCTGGGCTCTCCCAGTAGAACGGGTTGGTGGTGCTGCTGCGTCGGTTTGGGCAATCAGTCTTCAAATGACCATGTTGGCCACAGCCGAAGCAGGTAGGACGCAGGAGGTGTGGCTGGTTTTGGAAGTACTGGAAGTTGAGGTCTTGGTTTGGCTGGCTCCAGTTGGCCCTATCTGGGTAGCGGGAAGCGTTCAGGCGGAAGTGTTTGTCATAGGCTAGCCAGGCCTCCGGCTTGTAGGCAGCAGCTTTGGAGGCGAGGAAACGAAGGTAGTTGGCCATGGGGATCGCCAAATGTGGGTAGTAGAATGTACGATAGGAGGAGAAGACGAGGAAGCACTGTAACCAGGTGTCAAAGTCGTCGATGGCTTTCCGCTTCACCTCGGTTGTGAACGTGGCGACGCCACGGTTGTCTGGGTCAAAAGCTACTTGTGTCTTGGTAGCCTGGGATGAGTTGGGGGCTAGGGCATCAGGGTGCAAGTCACCAAATTCGATGAACTTACCGAGGTTAGCCAAGGCGTTGAGTGTTGACTGGTCGACGTACGGCAGGAGCAGGTCGGCTGGGGGTATTGCTGCTGAAGTATTGCCCGTTGGTCCGGCTCTAGGCGGTGGGCGCCATGGCGTTGCGTTGTGACCAGCTGGCTGGGCGAGTTGACTGTAGGGCGCGGCCATATTGCTCGTGTTGTTGTTATGAGGTGCGCCGCTAGCGGTGGAGTTATCCCGGATGTGCGCAGCGCCACCGCTGGTGGTCAAGGCTGGTGGGGTAGCTGTGATGGTGGGTTGGTATTCATTAACGTGATTAGCGGGATGATTACTTGGGTGGCCTTGGGTAGGTAGCGAGCTGGACGGCGCGGCGAGCGTCGCCGGCCCAGCGACGACGACTGAGGCAGGTGATAGTGCACCAACGGCTGTATCAGTTGGCTGGACTTGCAAGTTGGACGTCGGGATGGGCGCCGTTGCTGTGGCGTTGCTGGTATCTGGCTGCCGTAGTTCACGTCGGATTGAGTCAATGGCGCTTGCAATGCCGGTTTCTATCAGTTTGGCGATGTGGTCTGATATACTTGGGTCGGCTGCCGCTGCGGCTGTTGTCGGCATGTCGACGGCAGGGTTGGTTGGTGTGGTTTCCGTCGGTACTGGCTGGAGTAGGAATGTGTCGAGGTGCGCTGGGCGTCTCTTTGTCCTCGTCGATGTACGGGTGGCGCCCGGGCGTAGGCGCGGCCCTTGGTTTTCTTCGATTTTGGCATGGCAAATTTTGCGATGTGAACTTGAGCGTGGCAGGGATTGAAATGGACGAAAAATAGCTTTGAACACACTGATGTGCGCATGGATAATGATGTGGAAAGGGTGATGTAATTTGTTGAGATAACGGTAATCGAGGCGGTTGGTAGATTAGGTTACATCTCAAATGCATCTAGAAGTGTAAGGTAGGTGACGCATGGTGACCCATACATGTCAAGGTCTAAACCCTTCCCCCCGTGTCGCTCCAGACGTTAACAATGATTATAGCAAGCCATAGTCACCCATAAAGGTTAAACAACCAATCTTACTATAGATCAAAAGGACCACAGAGAGAGAGAGAGAGAGAGAGAGAGAGAAGTATACATGTGACAGTTCCTAATATTCCCAATAGACCTTAAAACTGCATTACTGACAATTAATCATTAACAGCACTGTCAGAGTGGTAGGTCTTGTGTATAATCTAAATGCGCATGCGTTTGGTAGTGAGCACCACCGTCGCCGCCGCTGCAAGCAGTGCCAAGAGTTGTCGCCAGCGGATTTTGGTACAACCATAGACTCTCGAGAAAAACGGGACAGGCAACTCCGATAGAGAACAAAGGGTCTATGGGATTAGCAGCGTCTGATCTATCTTTGAATAATTAAGAGGTGTTAATGGGTCGGTGAAGGAATGAAGCTGGGCCCGATCGATTGCACAACGTCCGGTTCATAGACACGTGCATGCGGGTATACGGTAATAATGTTTTCGGATTACAAGTTATTCCGGATTACCCGCAAGTCCATTTTTAGAAATAAAAGTGTTACAACTAGTTTGAGAAGAATTCGTCAAAATGGTTTTAAAGTACTTTTTACATATTGGTAGCGAGATTCGATGCAACTAGAAGTCTGCAGAGAGTCAGTATGTTGCTGTAAAGTGACAAAGTTTCGAATAGAAATCCGAAACACATACCGCTGCAGTTCCAGATTTAACAGCAGTTGACATCACAGAGTTGTTTACATTCCGCAATCGTCCGTGTATCTCCGAATTTTCCCTCGTTTTTGCAGTTTTTTAACCGTCGGAATATTTTCTGTGCGAGGAGTGCTCCATGATTCGGTAAAGTATGTATGTTATCTACTGAAATGTTGTTGTTTGAAACTGTGAACGGCCAAATTTACGAGGACAGCGTTCAGCTTTGTGTAAATGCATGTCTACCTTACCGCTTCTGACTCCACCAACCGATGGATATTCCCGATTTATCGCGAAGTTTCTCCTGACAGCGAAAGTCAGTGTTACAAATGTATTTTCTAGTACTTTGCGGATGTAAACATGTGTAGCTTATCCGAACTTTGGTGTTTCTTTAGGCTAAAACAGTACCAAAATGTTAGAGGTCGTTTTTGAGCTCCGATGGAGTAGTCATTTTTTGTGTTCCCTGATTTTCGTCAAATGTTGCGTGACAGATGAAATAAAGGTCAGATTTTCGTTTCGCAGGACTGGGGAAGTGTAAACCTGTCCAACTTGTAAATGTTTGTTGTTATCGGAGATTTTTATGGTAGGGAATGTAAACTTATATTGTCGATATCTAGCAAGAGTTTTCTGTAGCGTCTATGGCTAAATGTACACTGTTTTTATCGTCTGTTTTTTTCCCGTTGGCCTCGGCTTGAATCCAAAATGTGATCTTCATCGTTACCAGAACATTCACCATGACTAGTATCAAAAAACCCTCAAAATTCTCTGTGTCATTACTCGGAACTTGCCACGCAAGAGCAAAGTGTACATATTCAGAACGTCAGTTTGATCGTTAATGAGATTCAGTGTTAAGTACGAAGTATTGTTGTCGGGGACCGCTTGGCAAATAAACTTTAATATATTCAAAGATAGATCGCACAAAGAAACCTCAGCAGTTGCCTGTCCCGTTTTTCTCGAGAGTCTATGGTACAACTTAGTGCGCATGCGTTTACTAATGAACAAATCACTGTTGTAGGCGCCGCTTGAATTGACTGGAGTTGTCGCCAGCGGCATCGAGTACAATCAAAGTGCGCAGGCGCTTCCAAATGAACAGCGCTGCCGCTGCCAGGCCAGTTAGCCAGCTGTAGTTGTAGGTGTCGGCTTTTAAGTTGTAGGTGTCGGGTGATAAGTTGTAGGTGTCGGGTGATAATCTACAGTTGTCGGCTCTGGAGTTGTCGGTGCCGGTCAAAATTTTGTTGTTGTCGCCAGTTGTACAGCCAGATTTGTGTAACAGTTGTCGCCGCTGCATTCCTATGTAATTTTGCATTGGTTTGACTGTTGTCGCCGGGGGTCCCGAACGGCTTTCCATAGCATTCCGCCTATTCTACATTGTACGTTCGTTTCCTTGTCCGCTGGTACAGGCGAGCCTCTGGCGCCTTCGACACTCGCTCTCAGGCCATCATGGCTCTCGGTGGTTGGCAAAGTCTTATTCCGGACCCTTGCCAAAGTGCCCAGGTTTGTTGTGTTATTTGCAAATAGGGAACTCAGCGTCGGCTGCGGAAACTGTCTTAACACTCAACTTCGGGCCTGCAGACTACAAAGCCAACTGAAGTCGCTCGAAAGAAAGACGGTCTGTCTTTCTACCTCCATGCTCCGAGTAAATCAAGGTCATCCATAGAGTAAGCGCTCTGTAATCAGTAACCCTGCAGTTTTTACACTGTTATGCTATTATTGGCGAATTGCCGTCCGACCAAAAAACCCAGGCAAAACCCCGAACTAAGGGAACTAAAGGGTGGCGCATTTGATTGGGGGCGCTCGAGGATTTTTGAAAAAAAAATTGTTGCCGGCCAAATGCTGGGAAAAATTGTCCTTGCAGAAGAGACGGAAAAAAATTTGCTTCTTGGAAGGCTAAAAAAAATTGCTGTGATGCCCCCTTTGGTGGTTGACTAGCATTCATTGGTCTCTGGAGCTGCCGCCTGCGGAGGCATTTTTGAACAAGAATCTTTGAAAATAGAATTATATTGTCTTTGGAGCTGCCACCTATTTGTGGAATTTTGAATTGGTATCTGTAGAAGTAGAAATCTCTTCTCAGTGGCACGAATCACGGTCATTCTGTCTGGAGTGACCGCGCATACAGAGTGACAGTAAATGAAAGTGAACTTGTATTCTGCTGCTGCAATGCTGCCAGTGTTAGAATAAACGTGAGGTTGTTTGTCAAGTCTACAAAAGAGATTTAAATCAATAAACAAATACATCTCATTATGAAGCGTAACAGTTTGTTAATAGATATGTCTATTAAAGTTTAATATTTTGTCTCAAAGTTTACTAGAGAAAAAAACAACAGTGAAAAAATACGTCCATGGTCAATGTCCTGTTGTATGCCATATTTCATAATAAAGAAAAGAATATTAATCTTCCATTCATATCTCAGTGAACGTCTATGATTTGTAATATTCATTGGGTGTGTAATTGCTTTAACTCAAGTCTTCAGTCACATTTGTTGACATTGCCTTGGTGAAATGCAAACAATGACTGAAAATGTAAATGATAAGATTTGTAAACTTCCTGATAAGAATAAAAAACCAATATATATTACTGTATTTAGGTAAATCATTGGTAAAAAAGTATCAAAGAACAAATAAAACACTTATCTGTGTTATACTCACACAATTAAACAAATGCTTTAAAAAGGTTTAACTTTTTGTAAGGAAAAATGAACTAAGCATGTAAATCTCAGTGAAACACTTTTCTAACAGTCCGCTGATCTCTACATGTTGGATATAAACTTTCAACTTGTTTTCCAATTAAAATAGTGATGTCTAAGAATAAAATGTTGACTAAAATGATAATAATTGCCAAAAATGTATGATACTGACGATTTTATTAAAATTTTTAAAATTCACGATAAGAAAACGCAATAAAACCAGATTTCAAAGAAAGAGCAAGAACAGATTCTGATATTGTTTTTATTTTGACAAAATTGACAAAGTTTGCCATGATTTTAACAAACTGAAAGACAACATCCTGTCTACTTCCAAACAAATTTTCAAAGCGACCAGTCAAGCGGCTGCCGAGAAGATTGTTTTAAAATAAAACTATGAAAATGACAAAAACATAATGAAAAATATACATTGATATCAGCTCAAAAGTAAGCAATGCATATGAGATCTATCTCATAGGTAAAATAAAATACTAGGCCCTTGTCCTAGTCTGGTACGTGGCCGACCTAAAAAATAGGTGTGATAAAATAAAACGTAAAATTCAACTCGAGTGACACACATGAAAGTCAACTCAGTACACGAGCTGTTACTTGAGATGTATGAAAATAAAACTAAACATCGCACGAACATGCAAGAAACAACAAACTGATCTTTACAAAAACAAATTACTAGAATACCAAAAATACAAACTATCCTATACACAAACAGTGATCTCAATACGCGTTGAAAAGAACAAGTATACCTGCTTACAGTGTTCTCCCCAGGATTTTCTGTAGAGTGGTGGCTAATTTGCTTAACAATAAATGTAATTGCTTTGGTAATGATTTGTATTGTTTACCAAAAATTAAAGCGTGATTGTGTATTTTGAAAAATAAATTGCTTTGACTCTACCAATAAAAATATTGCTGTGAAGCAACCTTTGGCAAAAAAATTGCTACCAGGTAGGTAGAAAAAATTGTCGCCATACCCATTTCCTGCCGCCCATCCCACCCCCCTAAATCAAATGGTCCGACCCTAAAGTACTGAACTGATCATTGCAACTAATCACAGCCTAGTTCGATGCTGTGTGTTTCGGGCGTTATACGGCTCCCACCACTTTGGAGGGCGTAGAACGCCGGAAAGCAGCATCGTACGCATGGCTAACCACAGCCCTGCTGACGCCGTAGACAAAACCTCAGGCAAACTCCTCGGATTTGCGGCACGCTGGTGTACTATGGCAGATGTCTGTCATACTTGTAATGCATTTCGTTCGTTTTCGTGTTATTTTTAATTTACTCTTATTTTCACTTTACTTTGAAGTTTTATTTTCGTTTCTGATTTGAATTTTCTCATTTAACTTTTATTTTTTATTTCACTGGGAAATGTTTTCATTTTAATTTCACTTTATTTGATTTTCATTTAAATAATGATTTCACAGTGTGTAAAGGTGTGAATCTGAAAATAATTAGATTGGGTGGATTGGCAGATTTGGTGCTGATCATGGTTCTAGTAATTTTACTTGTTTCAAACCGAATGGTTCAAGCACAATTGATTATGCAATAGCCTCGTCTTCCCTTTTTCCACTTATTACTGAATTTGAAATTGACTTGTTTGATAATAGCCTTTCAGATTGATGTATATTGCTCTTTTAATCTAAGTAGCAAAATTGACATTTCAGAGCCAAAACATGAGTTTTTATTGACAGTACTCTGACGTCCTACATGTATTGTCGAACCCACAAACCCACGAACCAACATTATAGGAAAGCTCTTAAAACAACCTGACAGACTGATTTGGCTGGTGCCATTAAAGAAGCATTTAATAATCATATAGCTACAATTGACATCCTGGGATAGAAACTTAAAAACACTCGATATAAATGATTTACATCAACATAATATAGATTCCTTGACCAAAGATTTAAGTGACATCTTTATCAGTACTGCAAAATCTATTGGGTCCCTAAAGATGCATAAAGATGCAACGCCGTCCATGAAGACTCATGTTTACAGACACTTATCTTTAAACTGATTTTTCACCATTAAAATGAATCTATACACCCAAAGGTAGTATATATTTGGGTTGCTCGACAATTGAAGATTACAAAAGTCGTGAGAATGTTTCAAAATTTGCGTGCGTTTCTTTTGCTCAAAAATGTGCGCTTTTGATTTTTTTTTATTTAAAATGTGTAAGTACGAGGGAGTGATGGCCATAGGTGAGCCGTTTACGGCAATCGAGGTAAAGTGTAAAGTGTTTTAAAATCGTCTTTTGGATTTTTGATACTGCACTTTGTTTTTGCATAATTAGCCTTGAAAGTGATAAGTGGTGGATTCTGAATTCATTAACGACTTCTATCCACATTTGCCACGATATCGTTGTTTTCTGAATATTATCGAACTTTTGGGACACTGGTTTGTAGAAACAATCACCAACTACCATTTGTGCAAAGACAAGGCTAATCCGTCAACGAAGCGCCAAGTACACTCTCCAGAAGTTGCGATACATTGCCAAAACGGAACGGAGTAAATCGCAGGAATGTGCATGCGCCCCTTTCAGTCTCACAAAGTCTTTTTAAAAAACCGGTTCGCTCGCATTTTCGGTGGAAGTTCCCTGCCAATAATAAGGTTCAAGACTTTTTTATACAATTGTCTAAAGTTGTGGTATAAATGAAATGATACATGACGTGAAAATTGAAAGAAAATGGACACTGAAACGGCCGGTTAGCGGCGTAAGCGTTAGGCTTATTAACACAACTGTCACTCGGAGTTTAATCCAGAGATAATCTTTTTGCTAAATACAAATTGGCACATTAATTGTAGACTGTAGTGTAGCAGTTAACGATGCGACTCAGGTTCAAAGGTCAATTTTAGCAATTTTTTTTTTATTTCAAATTTCGAACCACTGACACGTGGTCTTTCTTTTGGGGAAAGGTGTTGGGTCACATCGTACCGGGAAATTCCTGAAATATTACTAAAATGGCAAACTATCAGCTACACCGCGTGCCATTATTTCCCTTTTGTCTTAACGGTCACGGATTACCGACCACGATATCTTTGATAAACACGCAGAGATTATGTATAGGCTTGGCGGTATAGTGCGCATGCGCCATCTTCAACGTTATGCTCAGCGTTTTGAACTCCGCATGTATCGGTACGGCAAACACGTCGAGCAGACCAAAGCCAGCGCTCGCGCTCCGTACCGTCGAAAAAGCAAGCGAGGTCCACAAAAGCGGACCTGAAAAAGACGGCAACGTGCGCAAAGGTCGATTTAAATGTAAAACAGTCCGACTTTGGCTCATACTCCCTGCAATAACGATCAAGAATGCAGTGAAGAGTCAGATTTGGCCGAGGACGCAGACGATAACGGAGACGTGCTCAGTTCAACAACTATGAAAGTATTTGACATGCTGCTTTTCGAACATATTAGGCTATGCTGATTACATACCCGAGTCCAAAAATTAGCCTGAGCGAGATGAAACTTCTGTTAGTTGCGATAATTTTATCACTCTTGCTGTACATGCTTGGTGTTAGTATCGTGTTCTTTTATATTTTTAAACTCGAAGTTTCATCTTTCTATCGTGCAGTCTTTTCGTGTCTGCTGAGAAACCTTGAACAACACCGTACCCGACATCACGCGACATTTATGTCAAGGAGTTTCCCAAGCCAGTGCAGGAGTTCATACACACATAATGTCATGCCGGAAAATGCCGAGAGAGTTTGACCGGTTAAGAAGGGCTTGACTACGCAGTTTCTGCGTAGTGAAGCTTCATTACGTATTCATAGTGACCCCTGGCCAGCTGTCAATAACTTTGGGGGCTTTTGTCTCTTGGCCTGCTTTGCATATGCGTCGTTGGACACGACCTGCCAATCACCCAGGTAGTCAATTAAACTATTAATTGACTGTTTACCGACCCAATTAACACTATCCAGCAGTATCAGTCATATTTTAATCGCGTGGCCCGGGTGGGCACAACGTAGGAACGCGTGTATTTCTGTGTGTACGTTTCACTTGTGGTGTTGTTTGTACCATTGTGTCTTGTTTCACACGCTCCTGTTTCACCTACAGCATTACCTTCAAGGTGACAGGCTTACTATTAATGTTCAGTATCATTGCACCGAGTTCTGCCCACGGTGAAAACCACCTGTTTTGCCTACTAATTACTGCCCGTCGCTGCCCGTCCTGAATGTAGCCTATCTATAGCTACAGTAATCACATAAATCATTTATCAGTTTTGATATATACTCCTAAATTGTAAGTTTGATCAAAATCGAGACCACATTCAAGGGCTATGCAGACTGTCCATGTACGCACACACAGTGACAAGAAGGCGGCAAACACCTACTCACCAAGCACATCGAATCGGCGAAAAGAAGCATAAAAAGCTAGGCTTATCGCCAAAACAAACGCGCCAAGCGCTAACAAAAAACCCATACCAAGCGGCCCTTTCAGGGCCACCAAATACTCCAAAAAGGGAACTACCAAAAAATACGATAAGATGACATAGAACACACAAACACTTAAAAGAAATGACAAAAATCGTACACATAACAAACAACTGAAACACAACATTAAATACAAAATAAACAATCACAGTAACGTAACAGAAAACATGGCCGTGGAAATAAATCAGCTATTTCCAAAGAAAAGCCGACAACAACATGAAATTCAACAACAACCTATCATCGCTCAAACTATGAAACTCCGAAAAATAGTACTAGGCAAAAGCCTTAAAATTCATTCGGACACCAACAAAACCAAACAGAATAAAACCACCTCAGGATTTCAACAAATAAAGTCGTATAATGTGACTACGCTACATCGTGAGACACAAACAATCGCAACAACACCAATTCAAAGAAAGTCAAATTGGACTCCACGAACAACAAAAAAACAAAAACTTGAAAGCTATCTGAAGCTGCTAAACTCGCACTTCTAGAGATACCCTTTCAAACAAGGAAACAAAACATGTCGCGTGCCAAAAGAATCGCGATAAACCAGCTTGCAAACATTGGACAAATTTTGGGAAATAACCCTTCGACAAGGGTCGGTTTTTCGTTATTGTCAACACAAACGATTACGTACTCGAATGCGAAAGGCAATTACGTAACACTCAGTATTATACACAACAAGCCAGAACAAACAGTAAACAAAGTAAATGAACTGTTAATTAAAATGTACGAGAACAAGCACATCAACCAGGATACTTGTAAGTATCTTGATCAATAAACATAAAATCCGTACCCCGCAGTGGTACTTATTGCCTAAAAATTCACAAACCTCCGCAAAAATCTAAAAGACACACCAGTCAAAACAAAATTTACCGAAGTAAAGAAATATAGAACAAACAAACCGAACCACCAAACGGACTCACAACGTGACCAAAATTAATATACTTGCCTCGCTAATCGGAAAGCAAGACCACTAAAATGCATTAAAATAAATTTTCACAAACACAAACTAAGGAAAGAATCTACACTGCGACTGATGAGAAACCACACTCGGGTTTCGAAACGCAAGCGTCAAAGGGCGACTCTATCAACTTTTGTAACAACATAGGTCCGGCTGCGTCTCGCCATAAGCTTTCCCCACACAAACAAAACATTACCGTACACACTAATCCAAACTTCTCTACAAATATCCAAAGCGAAACAAACATTTCATTATCACAAACAATCGGATAAGAATGTAGGAACACATTATTTTTCGAAACGAATCAAACACAAACTCGACACAAAAACATTTAGGATAGTTAGGTGGGGAGCCTGTTTCACATTTTTTACATCTCGCTATACTGTCTAAATTCTAAAAATAAAGTCATCTGCCACTTTTTCTGTATACGCGGTTTGGCAAAACTCATCTCTTCAATCGAAAGTCGGGCGATTTCATGGTTCTTTGGGGCACTTAAGTGTACGTCGAGCTTAAGGAATGTAGTTACATTCGCGATGTTTTATTCGAAAATTATTTATTTCTTCAAGGGCAAAATTAATGCACATAATTATGCTGTTGGAAATACTGGCCGCTCATAAACAAGACAATAAACTCAATATATGTGCATCTTTACTTATATTGTCAAAGTACCACCGACACCCACAAAAAACCAAATGGTTCAGTCCAGGTATTTGCAACTCTGCCATCCGACTGGTCAACAGGAAATCAACCATAGGTGTCTTTTGGCACGCGTATACGCCAGTCACCTAGGCGACGGTAATCTGCACCACTTATCACCATCGGGAAGGTACTCCTCCCCATATACCACTGGTGATCCACCCTCAAGGCACTGCGTCATTCGACCAAGCATTGTTATTGTAATTTCCTGCATAAAATTAACAGCGAGGTCAACCGGTCAAACACTCTCGGCATTTTCTCTCATGGTAGATTCACAAAAGCAAGTTCACCGATCTGCAAATTTTTCGAAACGAAATGCAAATATTTTTTTATTTCATGCCTTTTCTTTCTTTAAATATAACCCAAAAATTAAATTACGTCAAACGTGAATTGCGAGGGTTCACAAATGATTCTTGTGTGCGTGTTGTCTAAACTTATCAATTACCCGCAGACTCCACAGCTGCTAGCTGGACCTCAACACTGAACGTAAAACAAACCCGGCTCAACTTCTAAAAGTGCTGAAACTAGCAATTTTTTGCTCACGTGTTTACACACGTGGGCATATGTCGCAGCGATGTCTGTCTGTCTGTCCGTCTGTGTGTGTGTGTGTCTGTCTGTCTGTCTGTTGGTCCATTTTCTCAAAAACGGCTGAACGTATTTCAGTCAAATTTGGTAGACATCTTCAGAATTCAAATGGCTAGAACTGAAAAGGTTTTGGTGGGCGTGGCTTGCATATTAATGAAGTTATCACAGTTTTAATTTTTCTGATACATGGTAGTCTATGGGAAGCCGGTATCTGTGGTTTGAGGGCGCTATCCCCACGTTACACTCTGGCTAGACGATGCTGAAATTAGACTCGGTTTCGGATTCGGTTTCGGATTCTAGAGACTGAAAGAAATTTTATATTTTCAGCCAATTGTTACACTGTGGAATACTGGATTTTCCTTACTTTCCCTGGACCCTTTTTTCAGCTAAAATAATATCTAATCACACTAAACAAAGTGAAAATAAGTATATAGGGATAACTTAGCAATACAATTTTTTTGACAAAATGTCATGTGACCTCGATGACCTTTGACCTTAAATATGAGTATATGGCCATAACTAAGTAACCACAAGTGCTACACCCTTCATATTTGGTATGATGGGAGACCTTATGACATCACATCCTGTACCTCATTAATTATGCGCATATCTAATTCTGAGCCAGCCAATAGAGCTAGAGGTCTGATTTTTGGTATATAGGGATAACTTAGCAATACAATTTTTTTGACAAAATGTCACGTGACCTCGGTGACCTTTGACCTCAAATATACATATTTGTCCATAACTCAGTAACCACAAGTGCTACAGCCTTCATGTATGGTATGATGGGACAGCTTATGACGCCACATATTGTACCTCATTAATTATGCGCATATCTCATTCTGAGCGAGCCAATAGAGCTAGAGGTCTGATTTTTGGTATATAGGGATAACTTAGCAATACAATTTTTTTGACAAAATGTCACGTGACCTCGGGGACCTTTGACCTCAAATATACATATTTGTCCATAACTCAGTAACCACAAGTGCTACAGCCTTCATGTATGGTATGATGGGACAGCTTATGACGCCACATATTGTACCTCATTAATTATGCGCATATCTAATTTTGAGCGAGCCAATAGAGCTAGAGGTCTGATTTTTGGTATATAGGGATAACTTAGCAATACAATTTTTTTGACAAAATGTCACGTGACCTCGGTGACCTTTGACCTCAAATATACATATTTGTCCATAACTCAGTAACCACAAGTGCTACAGCCTTCATGTATGGTATGATGGGACAGCTTATGACGCCACATATTGTACCTCATTAATTATGCGCATATCTCATTCTGAGCCAGCCAATAGAGCTAGAGGTCTGATTTTTGGTATATAGGGATAACTTAGCAATACAATTTTTTTGACAAAATGTCACGTGACCTCGGTGACCTTTGACCTCAAATATACATATTTGTCCATAACTCAGTAACCACAAGTGCTACAGCCTTCATGTATGGTATGATGAAACACCTTATGACGCCACATATTGTACCTCATTAATTATGTGCATATCTAATTTTGAGCGAGCCAATAGAGCTGGAGGTCTGATTCTTGGTATATAGGGATAACTTGGCAATACTTTTTTTTTGACAAAATGTCACGTGACCTCGGTGACCTTTGACCTCAAATATACATATTTGTCCATAACTCAGTAACCACAAGTGCTACAGCCTTCATGTATGGTATGATGGGACACCTTATGACGCCACATATTGTACCTCATTAATTATGTGCATATCTAATTTTGAGCGATCCAATAGAGCTAGGGGTCTGATTTTTGGTATATAGGGATAACTTAGCAATACAATTTTTTTGACAAAATGTCACGTGACCTCGGTGACCTTTGACCTCAAATATACATATTTGTCCATAACTCAGTAACCACAAGTGCTACAGCCTTCATGTATGGTATGATGGGACACCTTATGACGCCACATATTGTACCTCATTAATTATGCACATATCTAATTTTGAGTGAGCCAATAGAGCTAGAGGTCTGATTTTTGGTATATAGGGATAACTTAGCAAAACAATTTTTTGGACAAAATGTCACGTGACCTCGGTGACCTTTGACCTCAAATATACATATTTTTCCATAACTCGGTAACCACAAGTGCTACACCCTTCATGTTTGGTATGATTGGGACACTTATGACGCCACATACTGTACCTCAATAATTATGCACATATCTCATTCTGAGCGAGCCAATAGAGCTGGATGTCTGATTTTTGGTATATAGGGATAACTATAGGAGAGAAATTTTTTGACCAAATGTCATATGACCTCGATGACCTTTTACCTAAAATATATGTTTATGTCAATAAATAAGTAACCACAAGTGCTATGTCCTTTGTATTTAGTAGGATGGGAGACCTTATGACAACACACGCTTTACTCATTAATTATGTACACATCTAATTCTGGGCAAGCGAATAGAGCTAGAGATCTGATTTTTTGGCATATAGGGATTAATTAGCAATATATTTTTTTTTCAAATGTCATGTGACCTTGATGACCTTTGACCTTGATTATACATATATATGCATATTTCAGTAACCACAAGTTCTATACCCTCCAATTTTGATAGGATATTAGACCTTAAGATGTCACATCTTGTACCTCATTTATAATGCGCATATGTATTTCTTGGCTGGCCAATACTGCTAGAGGTCTGATCTTTTTTCCCAATTTAGAACCGTAACTTAGACATGCCTCATGTGTTTCAAATTGGGAACAATGACATAGACCTATATGCCCATAGATCTCAACATATACACTCCAATGATACTTCTTAATGACCACATTTTCCTGCCCCATCAAGACTAGTACTCCTATTACAAGTGGGGACTATGTCATTGTAAATGACTTGTTGAGTTAATGGTTGTATCACAGTATTCGATATATCTAATTCTGTATTTTTTCCATTTTATATTCTGAATAATTATATTAAACATATTTCACTGTCTCCAGTACATTTCATTTAAGTATTTTCACTTCATGCACTTTATCCCTTTCACACATGTTCAAATATCTGACCAGAGAACAAACACTAAATAGTCCAGGATGGGAGCTACAGTGTCATTGACGCTATTTTTACTTCAGCCAATTCCTAATTTGCATATTAAATGAATTTCATACTTAGGGATATTCATCTGAATTGACTTGATCAAAATTGATGTAACTTGCTATGTACATTTCAGACACTGTAATACAATATTATTGAAAGTCATTAATCATTTCTCTTCAGCAAATTCCTAATTTGCATGTTTAATGAACTTTCCTAATTAGAGATATATATCTGAATTGACTTGACCAAAGTTGACAAAACTTGCTACATATATTGCAGATACCATGATACAACATTATTGACAATCATTAGCATTTTTACTGAAGTCAATTCCTAATTTACATATTTAATGAACTTTGCTTATTAGGGATATATACTGGGATTACTTGATCAAAGTTGGCAAAACATGACAACATTGATGATTATACCTGGTTAAAACAATATCGAAAGTCATTTCACATTTTCATGTCAGCTAATTTACAATTTGCATATCTAATGAGCTTTCACAGCTCGGCATATATGGCTTGAAGGACTTGCCAACGGTAATTACACTTGCTATATAAATGACAGCAGTCAAAGAACTTTAATATTTTTATTTCAGCTAATTACATATTTGTATACTTCATGACCTTTGAGAATTAATCAGCGGTGATTATTGTTCATTATGTTGATCATAATACTTTCAATGAAGTTGCAAACATGTGGCAAAGGTTCAAATTTACACATAACTGTATGAAACACGTGAGCATTTTCAGTTCATATCTGGTTGCTATATGAGGTCAGTCATCAAAAGTTTGACTAAAAGTAAAAATCTCCGAAATTATTATGTGTGCGCTGGTATTGCGCAAGTCGAGTGACTCCACTGTAGACTAGTCGGTACTCTGTCTCTCGGAACACGCTGTCGATGACAGCCTGCACTGTTCTACGCTACGGCGTGATTATTATTAGTTTGATAAAATCGGTACAAGAACACATATAAATAAAGTTTGATCAAATAACACGAGTCAATCTCTCCGTCGTAACGAAGGGCGACAAGTTTGCAGTGCGGTGCAAAAGCTAAGAAAATACAACAGACATTTTATGTTGTCAAGAGTTACATGTGTTCATCTCATCTTGAGGTAGGAAACTAGCAAGTGATGTCCCGTTCGCACAGTGTCGGCGCTAACATGAACTTGACAATCATTTTCACAAAGAACATGCATAAATTGCCGATCGCAAGACAGGAAGTAGACAACTGGAGACAAGAACAAGTGAATGCCCGACGCGATCGCGCGACGACAGCACACAGGTCTCGATCAGATAGACTTTTTTACACAAGTTTCGACGTCTTCGTCTTGACTGTGAACTCTGGTAACCAGATTGTAACCGTTGAGACAACAGTATACAGTTAATATGCTAGTTAAACGTTCCAAAAATGGATTAAATCGCTAATTACCCCTCTGTGTTTGTTGTGTAAATACCACCCACTGCTGGCACTAAGCATTTGCCAGTTCAGTTTATAATTTCTTTCTATTTTCATACGATCTGCAGTCCTAAACATATTCAAATTCCCAAACTGACTCTAAATATTTCAACTTAGTCCTGTGTAAGAAAATTCGCAGAAAATAGTGCGCGAGTCGGACTTCTTGGTCACAATGTGTGACGCATAGGTCGTTTACACAAATCGTCGATTTTCTCAGTTCCGTTTTTGGCAGTGCGTACATTATTCAAATAAGTATAAGTCGGTGGCGCCTGGACAGATTAGCCTGATTTTTCACCTGTGGACAGTGAATGAATATATCTGAAAGACCATGTCTCAGATTTCCGATAAAAGGCCTGGAAGTGAAGATATCCTGACAAACGTGAACAAAGGCCGATAATTTATGCAAAAATCGTCAAGTTGACACTTTGAAGGCTCATTGTGCGAAAACAAAAGCGAATTTCAAAAATCCGGGACACGGTTTTTTTGCCCAGTATACCCAGCCGTCGATTGCCGTAAACAGATCACCAAGGCCGATTGGAAATTTGTACTTACACTTTTTTGAGTAAAAAAACTAAAAAACACGTATTTTTGAGTAAAACAGCCGTATGCGCACTGTTTTTGAAAAACTAACAAATTTTCTGAACTCTTCGGTGACCGAGCAGATAAAAAAAGTACCACATGTCAGGTGTGTGACCACGTCTTCTTTGTGAAAATGAGGATTGAAAATAAGTGACAATGAACCTGAGTCGCTACCTTAAAATATGATTATCAAGCGAAAAAATCGCTGGCTGCGTATATATTTAGTAAAATTGATGTCACTTTGCTTTCGATGAAATTGTGTTTTCCTGTTTTTGATTGCGCAATCGTCACCGCGTTTTCAGCTTCCTGCCCGCAGAGAGGTTGTATACAGTGATAAAGCCATGAAGTTTATTGAAACGCCGTGTTGCGTAGGACCAGCTTAGCTGCGTACGTTAGTTTTTACGTCCAGTACTGTCAAGATGAAACTTCTTACTGAGCATGATTGCTGAGCAATGGGACTGGATCAATTGCTGTAGTTGCATCCTAGCTTTGCGTCTTCCACAGTTTCAGAACTCGACGCGGACGTGTCAGTCTAAGAATCTTCGAGTTTGCGTCAACTGCGTGTTGTAGACCAACAGTCCCTTGCCACGTTAGAGCAGCGTTTATATTTATAGAGCAGGGCTACCATTGAAACTCTGTTTCCTACCTCCAAGTAGAGTAACGATTTTGTAACTCAAGGTTAAAAGTAGCAGTCGGTGAAAAATTGAAGAAAATCTATTCTGACACGAATCTCGAACAATTACATAAGCGACTTGTTTTTGATTCACGAAAACAATCGATCTGTGACCACGCTGATAACGGAATGCGTCGTTATAAAAATCGCGTCGGTCGAGTCTTGTACTATTAATGAAATACTTCAGTCAACTTCAGTCAACTTCAGTCAAACAGTTGAATGTCGCGTTCTCTGATATGTTTGAAACGAAAATTCATCGTTCTTTCGTGGCAAATTTTCCGTTGAAATACTACAACAAAGACAAAGAAGACCAGCAGGACGCTGTTTCTCAGCGTGGTTGAGTTCATCATGGCGAAAAAGTAGTTGCAGATTCGAAAAAGCAAGTTTGGGGTTGTTTAAATTTTTCAAATTCAAGGAAATTATTCTATTATCTTTTATTTTCTTTTTCTTAAAATTAATTTTATATATATCAAATAAATCACAATTACGTCTAATAATAATCACAATCATTTAAAAACTATACTGCATGAATTAGTGCTATAAATTATCGCATACTTTTCATTTTAGATTGCCTCGTCAGTTGAGCAGTCCACCAGTAAAAATAGGTCGAGACAAACTATATCTGCTATTTGATTAGCTCCGGTGCAGATTGAAAAATAAATACCATGTCAACATTGTATTTACATTGTAAACCACAGCATCATTTTATTTAATGTAGCAAAATTGTACATGCGTTACCCGGCGAATTCACAATACATTACTCGGAGAGAGAGACCGGCCCGTTGTTGTCGCTCGAAAAGTTGGCACTATTTGCACATTCTACTAAGAGAAATGTTGTGCGAACCTGTCTAATGTCGAAACAAAAATACGTCGTGACCATCAATTTTCTTACAAAAAGATGGAAAACTTATTTGGTGACGTACAGGAATGTCATCTTCATTCAATACATTATTGCATATTGTAAAACGTAACCTTTTATAAGGTGCAGACAAACAAGTAAAACGTCATCAGAAAAAGACTTAATTTTTTTGATTTTCGGCAGTAATTCAATTGGGGAGGGGTGAATTTTGAATTTCGGACGTTACTTTGCATGGAGTCACTTGTTAGATATTATGATGATCTCGGAAACGAATGTACGTTACGATTTTCGCAGCCAACCCCAGAACGTACAGTATTTTTGAATGTTTGACTTTACTTGGCAATGAAAAACATGTAAAACATAAGACAAAGACTTACTATTCAGATTTTTGGCCTTTACTTATTTGTACAGGAAGTTTTTATTTAATACGTGTTATAGGAAAACGAGGTGAAAAAGCGTAAACTACAACGAGCAGCCATTCAGTTGTGCGCAAGATGCATCTCAGCTCTAAAAGACGAGAGAAAATATCTGAAGAGTTATTATTGTAAATGGCCAAGCACTTTAGAGTTTGAGAAGCTTTTCAACAGCAGGTATCTCCCAGAAATTTCAAGTCCAGCCAAAGTCACCAAACTTGTTATGTCTTAGTTTAATTAGTCTTTTTTATGGCTTTTGTCTTTTTTGTTCCTGAGTGGATTTTTGTTTTTCGAGTCTTTCTTTATTTTGTATCAATGTCCTAACTTTAGCACAAAGTTTTGCCTTTCTTTGCTTTTAAAATTTGCATGTGTTTTATCGCAATGTATTTTTCTGGAAATTTTACTGTGCTCTCTTACCTCAAAAGGGTCGTAGAGCTAATAGTAATTATATATTATTATTATTATTATTATTATTATTACAAGTTTAGGGGCTATAAGTATTATATAGAAATATAATAACAGTTCATTGAAGCTGTGGGAATTCTGAAAAAGAGGTGTTCGAATGCAGGCCCATCGTGGCAGTCGTGGGCACGCACAAAACAAGGCACAGCGACTGTGGAGAGTCTATGCCAGTGTATTTGCTGCAAATATAACTTCACGCATGCGCACTCGTTTGCCAGTGTAGTCTGCCAATATGAGCATGCGCAATTGAGTTTACCTGCGCGTGAATGTGTAGTCTGTACACGAAGTCTCATGCTATAATCTTATCATTGAGCTTTGCATGTTGACAGAAACTGGAATTACTGCAGAGAATACTTTATACTTTTAAGTGTGTATGTGCGATGTATGATAGTGAGCATGCGTACGTGAGTGCTTCACGAACTCTACAACGTGTTGAGCGGTCTCAGTCAGAAAAAATGTAACAACTTAGCCGGCTATTGAACCACTCTTTTTGGAGTGGAGATTTAGCCAAGCGGTTCTCTCTGTGGCCTCTCAGCTAGGCGACTGATGCCATATGTTGTGGGTTCGAATCAGGACATCACAAGTGAGTCCCTAAGGTAACAAGTAGGACGTTTAGGAAATCCTTTCAGAAAGTTCACGCCGCCTATGGCCATTTTGTGGAGTATAAGCTTATACGTACCTGGAGTGAGGGTATACAGTATTTCTACTGTACATATTGCCAGATAGTATGCGATGGAATTTTGCATTTCACGTCATTCAATCATTCAGATGGAAATGCCGGCCTTCTCCAAACTTTGAAAAATCAAAGTGAGACTTGAGTGGACACCATGCGTCATCAGTATGTATTAGGGAGATGGTGCAGTGGCAAAGAATGTGAAATTTTCAGAAGAGTTACTTTCAGAATGTGCTTAGGAATACAATTCAGAATAACATTCAGACACTCACTATGTGAGATAATATTCTGTATATTCCAGAAGAGTCCTTTCAGAATGTGCTTTGGAATACAATTCAGAATAATATTCAGACACTCACTATGTGAGGTAATATTCTGTATATTCTAGAAGTAACAAGTCATTGACAATGACATAGTCCCCACTTGTAATAGGAGTATTAGTCTTGATGGGGCAGGGAAATGAGGTCATTAAGAAGTATCACTGGAGTGTATATGTTCAGATCTATGGACACATAGGTCTATATCATTGTTCCCATTTTGAAACAAGAGGCATGTCTAAGTTATGGTTCTAAATCGGGAAAAAAGATCAGACCTCTAGCTGTATTGGCCTGCCAAGAATACATATGTGCATAATAAATGAGGTACAAGATGTGACATCTTAAGGTCTACTATCCTATCAAAATTGAAGCGTAAAGAACTTGTGGTTACTGAGTTATGCATATATATGCATATTCAAGGTCAAAGGTCATCAAGGTCACGTGACATTTTGAAAAAAAAACAACATTGTATTGCTAATTAATCCATATATGCCAAAATTCAGACCTCTAGCTCTATTGGCTTGCCCACAATTATATATGGGCATAATTAACGAGGTAAAGCATGTGTTGTCATAAGGTCTCCCATCCTACTAAATATAAAGGACATAGCACTTGTGGTTACTTATTTATTGACATAATCGTGTATTTTAGGTAAAAGGTTATCGAGGTCACATGACATTTTGTCAAAAAATTTCTATCCTATAGTCTGTCCCTATATACTAAAAATCATACATTTACCTCTATTGGCTTGCTCAAAATTAGATATGCACATAATTAATGAGGTACATATGTGGCGTCATAAGGTGTCCCATCATACCAAATATGAAGGGTGTAGCACTTGTGGTTCCTGAGTTATGGACAAATATGTATATTTGAGGTCAAAGGTCATTGAGGTCACGTGACATTTTTTCAAAAAAATTGTATTGCTAAGTTATCCCTACATACCAAAAATCAGACCTCTAGCTCTATTGGCTCGCTCAAAATTAGATATGTGCATAATTAATGAGGTACAATATGTGGCGTCATAAGGTGTCCCATCATACCAAATATGAAGGGTGTAGCACTTGTGGTTACTGAGTTTTGGACAAATGTGTATATTTGAGGTCAAAGGTCACCGAGGTCACATGACATTTTGTCAAAATAATTGTATTGCTAAGTTATCCCTATATACCAAAAATCAGACCTCTAGCTCTATTGGCTCGCTCAAAATTAGATATGTGCATAATTAATGAGGTACAATATGTGGCGTCATAAGGTGTCCCATCATACCAAATATGAAGGGTGTAGCACTTGTGGTTACTGAGTTATGGACAAATATGTATATTTGAGGTCAAAGGTCACCGAGGTCACGTGACATTTTGTCAAAAAATTGTATTGCTAAGTTATCCCTATATACCAAAAATCAGACCTCTAGCTCTATTGGCTCGCTCAAAATTAGATATGTGCATAATTAATGAGGAACAATATGTGGTGTCATAAGGTGTCCCATCATACCAAATATGAAGGGTGTAGCACTTGTGGTTACTGAGTTTTGGACAAATATGTATATTTGAGGTCAAAGGTCACCGAGGTCACGTGACATTTTATCAAAATAATTGTATTGCTAAGTTATCCCTATATACCAAAAATCAGACCTCTAGCTCTATTGGCTCGCTCAAAATTAGATATGTGCATAATTAATGAGGTACAATATGTGGCGTCATAAGGTGTCATAAGCGATCGTCATTTATAACAAATAACAATTTATAACAAATAACATTTATATGCGAAGCAAAGTATTCCCATGACTTGCCTGTATAACTTTTGCTGCTGCACGAACGATTAACTTGATCTATATCTTGCTTCACTACTGGAGTGGGTTTGGAAAATTCTAATCTTGCTTTTGCAACCATACTTTCTACCTGAATTGTAGCTGATACATACACATAATAGTTTTCTTTCTAGGTACGGTTCATTCCCCTGCCTTTGTTTAATCAGTACTTATACTCTCTGTTTGAATTTTACCCAACTAGAACTAAACAGTATAACTACTATCTATCTATCTATCTATCTATCTATCTATCTATCTATCTATCCTTCGATCATTCAATCATTGAATCTATAGATCACTCGATCATTCGATAATTCAATCGATAGATCGACCAATTGATAGATCAGTGCATCGATTGATCAATTTGTCGATCTATCTATCGAACAATTTGCCTGCATTATGCAACTATATGCTAGACATCAGACCTCAGGTTATTTCCTAATTTAGTGATGTTGCACAGGACTAGACATATCCAATGATTCATTATGATTTTTACCACTGGTGTTTCATTGGGGAAGTCGACAATGTCTCCCATGTGTAGATAGATTCATAGACTAGTTTTAAAATTTCTTTACTGTGGCGGAGTCCAGTTACTTTTGTATCCGCTATGTGCCAACCACTCCAAGAAATAACCAACCTCAGATGCTTTAGTTAGGGGTGTTAGGTTTATTAAGAAGCGGTGAAAATTAGGTAAATAAAGGTATTAAAATACAAGGGCATTCATTGTCTATGCCGAAGAGTCGATGTAAATCAGGTTCAAAGTAAACGGAAGAAAAGAACTAAATTCTACTAAAAATATCTTAGCACAGCATCCAAAGTGGTCCTCTAAATAATTGGAAAGTCATAATAGGAAATCAACTTAGATCATTGCGCCTAGCTACAGTCCTACTTTTGGCTGGAGTGTTTGTCAGATCCCCGTGGCATGTCTACTTGCTTTTAGACAGAGGAAGAAAATGTTTCTGTGTAGGCGTAATTTAATCAGTAAGCTTTTAATTCTTTACCAAGAAGTTTCTTGACCTTGTCTCTGAAGAGAATCTTCAGAAAGATAGAGGGCGATCTTCTGAATATCTAGTTAGGGTCATGAAGGGTCAGTCTAACACAGTTACACATACTATGAAGCACACCACTCTTCTCTATTCCCATTTTAAATGATTTGGAACATTGTGTTTGATTGAGGGAGGAGATAAATTTTTGTGTAAAATTTTCCACTGATTGTGTCCTCAGCAATACAAAATAATTTAATGGAAAGTGAGGAGACTAGCTGCACCTGTCTTATGAAAAGGGTGTGCCCTGATTAATTTTCACATCAGTAAGGTCATTAATCTCTAGATTCATGCCATGCTAAGTGTGAAATCACCTGCCATGTGTGTTACGGAAGAAAAATAATTTTCACACATTTCGAAATGTAACCCAGCATAGCTGCCTGTAATCATGTGACCACAACTATGTAAAACAGAGCTACGTGTAGTTGCATCGTCTATGACTGCATTAAGTGCGTAGTTGTACACTAATGTAGTTTTTTAATTGGTTCGAACCAGTCAGGACAGGTTCAAACTAGTAAGGTATATCCATGGGTATCTCAGAGGAGAACATATCCTTCTTTTTTTGTTCGTTTTGACTAAACTATCCCTATCCTGAAATGCTTGTGAAATCGAACCTATTATTATTCGGATTATGATTTTGTCATTATCTATTTTTTTTCTAAACGATAAATTTACTGTGAGTTATCGACGACAAATTCTATCAACGTCATTTCTGGATAGTTTTTATACTATCTTACTGAGGTGAAAATGGAATACTCGATCTGCTGCTATTTAGATATCTATCAATAAATACGTTAACGGTTTAAAATTTACTATTTACAGCCATAGCATTATTTTGGAAAAGCCTGTACGGCAATGTACCGACAAAGCAGCAACCATCGAAGAATTTAACGTTTCACAATTATCAAACACCGTCTGTACGTCGTCCTTTGAAGAAAGATCGCTTGGGGATTTTGAAATCACATGGCTGATATCGAATTTCAAGAGAAACGTAGGTACTGGGCATAAAAATTAGCTATGTGCCTTCAAGGGTGCTTTCAGTTTAGAAAAATCTTTTTAACAGAGAGCAACTCGATGCACAAATCTTTAAGTTTGAATTCCTTTCTTCTTATCCAGAGTGTTAATTCCTTTGTTCATATCCCTCCTCTGGGCACCAACTTTATTTTCATTGTGTAAACATTTTTATGTTTTTGTTGTAATTCCATGGGCGTTTAGCTTTAGCTTGGGGAGCAAGCAGGGTTTGATCATTTAATAACAGTTAATAGTGTTTCTATCCACAGAACAACTTTAACTATTATAAAACAAAAGCCTGTTATCAAAGTACAGTGACTAAAATCCCAGGTTTTTTCAACAATCGTAAAAAGGCTAAATGATTGTGATGTTTGAGTCATCAACAAACTAAATTCGTTTTGTCATAGTTTTCATTCTGTTTCACTTACAGATGGAAAGACAATCAGAAGATCATTAAAGACATTGATTGTGATTTCCCCATTGACGAACCAGAATGAAGTGACATCACAAGACTTACATTTTTACGCATATGAAGAGATATGTAGTTCGTTTGAATTCTATAATTTTCTGACAGCTGAGGGCATTCTATCATATATCGATATAGAATGTTTTGCAATCTTGTATTTAATTTCATGTAGGCATTTTGTAAAAGAAATATGGCAATTATACTCTGACTGTCAGTACTTTTCAGCTTACACTGTGCATTGTAATATCGTCTTACGATTGCTTTGAATTTTAGTCTTTGAATTTAGGTTTAACGACTGACAATAACCGTTCATCCTCCTTTAGTGAATATAAGAAGTTACAAAAGTAAGGAATTTTATCTCCTGCAAACGTTCATACAGCGCCACCTGTGGCGGGGTCAATAAAACAGAAGGTGGTAGCGTAGCCAAGCACAGTATATAAGTAGCATGGCTAGGTTATTACTAGATAGACACTGGTACTGTGCTAGTTTAAGTTTAGCATACATCTGAAACATGCATTTGCCAATTTTTCAACACAGCACAAGTCAAGACAAGCCACTGTTCGCAGGGGCTGCAGTGGCATGGACTTTCTTCTTGTAGGGCCAACACAAGATGTGTCTTGTGGCGTGTTTGGGCCCACAAGATTTTGGCAAGATTAAATGAGTTACCTATGTAGGTGGATTCTTTGTTAGACTGATAATTGGTCACCCATTTTGTGGCCAATTTTATGGATTTCGCAGTTATGAGCATGTTAATCATTGTAAGGGAATTTGTTTGTGTATCTCATCTTTACAACTTTAATTTTATCACACGTATAAGAAGGTTAGTTATTGTAAGGTCACACGTTTTGTACTATGTGCATCATCAATTAGTGGCCTGTTTGATGTATTTCACAGTTACAGTTTTTCATTAAATGGTCACCCATTTGGTGGCTCATTTCACCAACAAAGACATGAGTTTGGTATTGCTTAATTTTGCCGGTGTTGTAGCTGGCCAGGGTACAGCATCACTACCAGTGATGTGGGCCATGTCCAGCATTGACAGCGTTTGCAGGGGATAAATTGTTTTAACAACTGCTTAAGTCATTCGCATTGGACATTGAATCTGGACCTCCATAGTCTTGCGTTGATATATTGTTTCATCCTGTTTGGCATTGTGCTTAGACCTTCCTGTCTCATGATTTGCCGACAATCTTGAGTTAATTTTAGAAGCATCCAAAGTCATGACAACACGCAGACTCTCACGATACAAGCTGTGCATTTTAGTAAATTACACGGAGAACTCCCGGAGACACTTACTTGAGACCGTTTCAAGGCAACATTCGACCGTGAGCTGACGACTATTGTTGCACTGCCTCCGTCAAAGAAGCTATACCGTGTAACTTGTGTGGTACTCAGTTAATAAAGTACGACGACTTCGATTTTTTCTGTGTACCTTTTGCCACCTCTGCTACTCCAATGTTCTACCCAAGAGTACACGTATCAAGACAACCGATAGCTACCCTCACCCAACCATGCCACATAACATTTTGGAGCGGCAGTAGAAGGGATTGACTCAAGCCAGAAGCCTTCACCATTATTGTTTTTATCGGTATGTATGTGGTTTGCTGTTATACCGTTTCGTATGTACTATCCCGAAGACAGAGATCAGATTTAACTTTAATAATGGCTTAAATCTTTTGATGAGGAACATCGACGAGATATAATTTACAACTGATATGATTTCATGGCAGCAGAAATACGAAGATTGAACGATCTGAGAATTTGGGCATTTGGCGAAGAGGCTTGCGAATGTGAAACTGTAATAGAACTGTAGATATATACGTAATTTACATTGTCCCTGACGACGACGACGACGACTATGGTACGTGTAGCATTAGACGACAGTAGCAGTAGTAATCGGGTGATGACTTCAGCGCGCGGAGAGGATCATCAACCCACAATTTCCGGTCTTTCGAGGACGAAGACCGACGTTCCGGCAGAGGCCTACTGGCAACCTGCCACAGGAGGCGTCGATCCAAAGGTAATTTGTAATGCTGAGGAGATGTGTTTGATACACATTTGTTTGACAACGACGAGTCGACTTGAAGATACAGCTTGAAGAGCTGGTGAAATACAATGTGTTTACGGACATTGACGAAGATAACAGTAAACGGACATATGTGATGTCGTTTTTTACAGTAAAATAATGGCAGATTAAGAATGCAATGCCCATATTATGTAAGTACCAACTTGTCAGTGAACTGATAGACGAGAATCTAACCCACGTGTGAGAGATAATGACAATGAAACCATCAATGATGACTCCGTAATTGAACTTTATGAACTGACTCTGTGATATCGAATCTGAAGCATCATTTGAGTTTATTGACGACATTGGACTTGTGAACGATTGGATATCGAACTCTTACAATCTCTTAGAATTGATTGCAACTGCAATGAGCTATAGTACATAATGTACTGTAACACCTGTATTCATTAATTTCTTACCGTTGATTCTTATGGTTTTTTGACTTTGCTGATTTTTTATTTTGTTGATTTTGATTTGGAGACTAAGAGTATTTCTGTATACCTGTGGCCGTCCCCTTACTTCCACATTCTACCCAGAGTGTGCGTATCAAGACACCCATAGCTCGACTACGCTACGTGACATCTTTAAAAGAAACCTAAATTTACAATGAACGATTGCATTGTGTGACATTGGATATGGCTTTACATTGAGTTTGTGCTTTTGAAACAAAATTGCAGTACATAACTGCACGATGGCATTCACGCTTTCTTGTTTGTTTTAGTTTTTGTTTTTGTTTTTTTGTGCTTTGGAACGATTTCGATGCTGACATGTTACGATTAAAGTACTCATCCGGAAACGTAAGGTAAATTGCAATACCGCTAGCTATTGAGTTCTGCATGAGCCAGTACCATGCATCATGGTTTTGTAGTGTTTAAAAGTGTTTAAACCAAATTTATGGGAATATAAAGACAACTCAGTATTTTGCAAGACATATAGTTACAAAATAGATTTTCCCAGGAATTCACGCTTAAAATTGATTTTATTTAGATAAGTGGCGTTAAAGAATACTAGGTTATTATGTTTTAGTTAAGTGCTACAAGATCATTTACGTTCTAAATAGCTAATGCGAAGGGCAAATAATTGTTTCTACCATGTCTATTAAGCAGTCTTCGGCTTTGATAGTCAATAAAGTAGCATCTTATATTAACAGTGCTTTCTTTACATTTGGACTCCATACTTTCACAGCCCCTTTGACACAGTAATTCCTGCCTTGCAGACCCTCTACAAAATTGTTGCGAATACCTTACCGCATGTATTCCAAACTTTTCCAATTGCTTTACTGTTTGAATAAGGAAGATGCTGTGCATCATCACTGCAAAATTAATAAGTGCATCAACATTGCTTGCTGAGGTGACCATAGGCATCAATTCTATTTTATTATAGTTCTTTATTTCATATAAGGAAAATACAAAAGGAAACACACCAAAACTTCACTCGGTTCCTGGGATATATCCTTTTGCACAGTAGTTTACTGAGAAAAAACACATCAGAAACAAAACAAAAAAGACACAATTGCTTTTTCCAAAGCTTAAAGAATCTACTATATGTCACTTATCTGATGAACAGATTTCACCAAGTAATACATTTGATGACTTTTCAAGCCTACACGTATTACACCTAATAACTTCCCCAAGAGACATGCCATGGTTTGTCGCCAACATAGCTGATGAACTACACTATGGAGGAACGAGAAGTCTTCTCCAGATGTTGTTACATATTGATTTTATGTTGTTCACCAGTTTAACTTTAAAGTTTACCCGAAGATTGCAACAGTAAATATTACTACAATATGCCATACATAATGCTTTCTTTACATTTGGACTCCATACTTTCAATTGTTTGAGTAACATGTTAGCTGTTACACAAAATGCACATATGCCTTGCGATATCCTCACTATCACACCCATAACAGCGTATTATATGACCCAGATAGGTATGCAAGGAAACAAAATTTAATTTTTACCATTAAGTAAATTGTAAATAGTATGAGAAGTAATAATTCATCACAACGTGACAGTAAAATGTGCTCAAAGACTTTCGAGAAAACAATTACTAATGCTATAGGACGGTAATGCGGCATTACTGGTAAGTTTAATTTTGTTCTTGATAACGGGAACCTCGATTACTTTTATGACCTCTCTTGGCAAATAACAATGGACAATCATCGCATTAACACAACGTGTCAGAACAGGTAGAATAGATGAATCTGAGAATTTCAAATGTTCAGCAGTAATATTGCCAATACCAGCTGTCTTGCCATCCGGTGACTTTTGTATAGCATTTAGCACTTCGTACTGAGAAAACATAGATATCAAAAGAAAAATTGACATATTTCTTTTTCTCATCAATTTCAGCTTTGCCAGACTGAGAGTGGACAGAATTCAGAATGTCACTGAAATGCTTCTGCCACATCTTAACAATTTCACTCTCGCCTGTTACACTACCTACTGTATCTGAGTGGCGATTTTCTCCTATTTTACTTTCTTACTTCTTGCGGAAGTATTTCTGTTTGTGACAATGAAGATTGTTTGCCATCTCATCAGTCCTGTTTTGATTTACTAGCCTTTTACAATCACGCAAAGCATACTTAAAACGAGCTCTAGAGGTTTTCATGATTTCAAAAAGAGGTCCTAGTTTAGGTTTACCCCATTATACCATAATGAAACATTGAGCGGGCATAGTCGTGATACTCTTTAACAAAATCATTGCACCCGGTACAAAATGAATTTTCTGATGACATTTAAACTCAATGGTATCTTTTGCAGCGTAATTCAGCGCATCTACAATACTATTATTACATGTACCAATAGAATGCAAATGTGAATGATCAGTACAGTTCACATCCATGCACATGAAACCTTCAGACAACTTAATCTTATCAATCTTGGCTTTGGTACACTGAGTATAGGCAGAAATATTTTACCGTGACAGCTTTTTCCAGTCAACATGAAAACTACGTTGCTGAGAGGGGCAACAATTAAATCTTCTATCGGCAGAAATGTTGAAAAGAACATCTACTAAAACAGGAATGTGATCAGAGCCAACAACATTGTAGAGGCTTGAAACAAAAAGCACATTGCTATGAGAGACTTCAGTGAGTGGGGTGGTATACAAACAACTAGCTATAGCTGTGAATACGCCGCAGTGGTACTTTTGACCATGGTCTATCGATCGATCTCACTCGGGTCAAGGGTGAACTCAACACTACTGTACCGAAATATATAACCCTTGACCTGAGCGCGATAGATACGCCTTGCATTGTACTGCTGCGTAATCACAGCTAACACATGTCTTTTAGTAGACACAATCGCATGTAAAACATCAGTCAAACATCGTAGAGTATACAATGTATTGTTTCAGCATATGAGAGTTTGACTTTTTAATTTTAATCAGTTGATGACAAGAAGCTGAAGAAGCAGCAAATATTATGTAACAGTATTGAAGAGAGGCACTGTATATGAAAGTCTCACCCTGTTCCTTAACCTAATCAGCCCCTTGTCTTTCATTTAAAGTCTCATCTCGCCATTACCTATTGTTGCATTATTTTCAGGATGTAAAAAGTTGGATTTAACTGAAAATCGAAGAGTTGTTACAGACGCTGGTGGTACAGATAATGAAGAAGATGAGTGTACAGGTAGCTGTCTGGAAACAACTTTAGAAACTCAGTTTATCTATAATGTAGATTTAAACTTCCAAGGGTCAGTAACTGAATTTTGATAAGTTTCTGTACTTTTGTTCTGAATTAATCTAAGCTTTGGTAGCATGCTATGATCAACTAAATGTTGCCGGAGAATAAGCTTTCACAGATGTGTAGTCTCCCTTATCAGATGCAAGGGTGGAATAAAAAATTGAAGCTGAAAGCGACAGAACATTCAGAGTAAAAATGTCCACTCTGAATTACTGAATTTTCTGAAATTTTCACTCTGAATTTTCTGTCACTTTCTGCTTCAATTTTTTATTCCCCGCATCATCTAATAAAGGAGACTTCACGTCTTTGAAAGCTTATGCGCCTATAACATTAAGTTGATCATAGCCTACTACCAAACCTAAGATTATTTTGTATTGTAGCTCAACATGTCTCTTGTTCTTAGCAACTAGTTTTTAGCTTTGCTGTCAGCTAAATAGGTGGATGTGTAGCATCGTCCGGGTTTTCTTCAAACAGCCAGTACGAATCCTTTAATATTTGGATTACAGGTCCCCACTGATTACCCTAATCAGATATGTTCCAATTATGATGAAATATACAAATTTATATTTTTGAGGCTAATTTGCTTTTTTTGGCAAAAATCTTCTTCTCTTTTACTGATGTCTTCAATATTTGGTAAACATGTCCCTAAGAATGACCTTAGTCAAATTTGTGCTAGTTGTGATGAAATATTCAAATTTTTATATTTCATGGCAATTTTTTTCATTTTTGGTCAAAAAATCTTTAAAAAATCTTCTTCAAAACTGCTAATTGAACAGCTTTGATATTTGGGACATAGACCTCTACTGATAGCCTTTTTCAGATTGTTCAAATTATGCAAAAATCTGCAACTTTGTATTTTTAAGACATTAAAGACATTTCAGATATTTTTAAGACATTAGGGATTACCATAATATTCAAGTTATGATGAAATCTACATTTTTAAGGGTGATTTTTACCATTTTTGGTAAAAAAAATTGTATAAAAATTAATAGCAGGGTACAACAGAATTTGAAAGGTCTTTATGAATATGTTTTTAATTTCTGAGAAGTAGATTTTGAAATGTCACAGATTTATTTCAGGGTTTATTTAAAGATATTACAAACAAACAAACCTTTTTGTTTATGAAGGACTTTGTTGGACAAGGAAATAGGTTTTACCCTGCCAAGGACCCACTTTCCCCACTTTCTGCATGTTGTGCCTTACTGTGACACTTTGACAACTTGACATCTTGTGTTTACTTTAGTGTGGACAACTATATACCATGTGCACTAGAGAAGCCTTGACTAACTTTTTTCCCTTCAAAATTTACAATTGTCTATACAAGAGGAAATGTCTTTAAGAAACCATCTTACAAAAATGGAATATGCATTTCATACATATACATGATTTCAACTCAATAAGTATGCCAAATTTTGAGCTTTTTCAGATTTTTTTTGTACGTTTTAAACAAGTATGAACATAAAACGTAATCCACAATATTTATGTAAACTCTGTTTTGTCATTACTTTGTTGATATTTTTAAAACGATCTACAGTGTTTATGACGTTGTTTTAATGCTTATGTTTTGATAGGAGGGTGTTAACACGTTGGTATTTTCCTCTGATAAAATTTTACATACAAAGTGTCAATGTTTATTTGCCAATTTAACAGTAAATTATTGTATTTTACTCAAGAAATGTTTTGTGTATTTTTAGAATAAAATAATTTTACTAGTACTGAATATCAGTGATCCGTAATGTTATTTCAAGGCTTGAACACCCCTGGACGCCCCAAATTAAAGGTGTTCAACAAGCGCGCTTCATGTGTTCTAGCCTTTAACACACTTATCGTTGAACGGCGTCCATGCGTTCAAAAAGTGTTACAGCCCTTTGAACGCGTAAATGCGTTCAATTTCTTGAACACATTTCACGTGCAACGTGTGTTCAGATATGGAACACCATGGTGTTCAAGATAATGTCTGATGAACACGTAGCGTTCAAAATCTACACACGTGTGTTCAAAATTGAACGTTGGTTGAACACGTAGTGTTAAATTTCTGAACGTCCAGACGCGTTCAAAAAGTGTTACAAAAGGCGATTAATTGATGTTCTATCCATGAACACTTAACTTTACAGTGTACAATTCAGGTAGAAAGTATGGTTGCAAAAGCAAGATTAGAATTTTCCAAACCCACTCCAGTAGTGAAGCAAGATATAGATCAAGTTAATCGTTCGTGTAGCAGCAAAAGTTATACAGGCAAGTCGTGGGAATTGTTTGCTGCACATATAAGTGTTATTATCACAAAACATTTTAACGAAGTAATCGGATCAGCTACAAAACAGAAGACCTTTTTTCCTTCGGCACTGTTTTTGGCTCTAGCAGACCAATTGCAATACCGCGATCACTGACAGCCAACGTCGCAAATTTCGCACACATATATATATTTATACGTCACCGATAGAAGTAACTGCGTATTAGTGATTAACCAAAGAATATTAATGATTTATTCGTACAGTTGACAATCTTTCATGTTATTGAAAATCTCCATCGGGGTGTATTTGAAAAAGGTATCAGTGATTAATATCCAGGAACCGAATATAAATGTATGATTGAAATCTGGTGAGGCCAAGAAAAATAGAATGTTTGATTCTCATCCTAGAAATATGGCAAAAATGATGCGGTGACGCGGGTTTTTTTCTTTTTTGTTTTTTTTTAATTTTTCAACCAACAAGAACGTGCAAAAAACATGAAAACGACATAAGAATGCGGGCAGAGATACACAGCAGTATTCCTTTAGTATTTTTGTATAGCAACAGTTCTGTGGATTGACTTTTAGTGCAGCAATGCACAGTTTTGATAGCTTAATATAACAGTGACATATGTGTACAGTTCTGAAAGGAATGTTAGTGTCAGTTATTTAAGATGTAACTTGACGTGAATCGCGACATAAAGGATAAAAAGGAAAGACAAAGCAATATGTTGTCTACAAAATCTGTTGACTTAGCTTGCTTACAAAATTAATAAATTTTAATTATGAGGAATTCAATTGAACAATGAGTCCTGATTTATATAATTACCTGTAATTTATATAATTACCTGTAATTCAGTCCCAGAATTAGAGTTACATTGTAAAGACTTCTTGTCATTTTGATATACTGACGTTGTAAGTAACGAACTTTTATAATTGGTCATGTCGTAAACGTTTTTCAAAGTCCTCCCGACTTAGAAAGTGTGTCGATAAAGACACTCACATGTGTGTTGTATCTTGAATTCATCCTGCAGGAATACTTATCAATAAGTTTGCATTTCCCAAATTGATGAAATTCGATTCGTAATGTCTGAATAATATCACGAAAAAGTATACTTTAATTATATGTAACTCTGAAGGTGTAACTGATTGATTTAAAAAAACGAAAGACACAACACTCATTTATATTCAGTTAGTTTCCATTTATTAATACTTCATCGGTCTATTGATAATTTATTTGTTGACTTGATGCATTATCAGTTGATTGTAAATCTTTACTCTTTGACTTGGCTAGGTTATTGGTTGATTTGATACATAATTCGTTGATTTAATACTTCGGCTGTTGATAAGATACGTTATTGTTCACTTGGCTACATGGGTTGATTTGATACACTATCCCTCTATTTATCTATCTGTAGATCGATCTGTCTATCCATCGAAATATATATATATAAACATATATATAGATCTTTCAATCGTTCTCTTAGTCGAGCAATCGATCAATTCATTCAATCATTCAATCGATAGGAATATCGATCGATTGATAGATCAGTGCATCGATCGATCAATCGGTCGATCTATCGATTGATCAATGGCTTGATTGATCGAGGATAGATCTATCCCTTCTAATCTATTCCCATGAATCACTTGACCCAATACATTATCAGTTGATTTGATACGTTATCGGTAAATTTGGTGATACGTTATCGGTTAGGAAAAATTACAACGTTATCGGTAAGTTTTTACTACGTCATGACTATTAATTCATTTTCACGATGGTTTCATTTAATTCGTCTAAAATCGGGGTCGAATATATGCATGGTCATCCATTCATTCAGTATCTTTCAACATGTCAAACAATATAAGTAGTATCTTGCATCAAACAAAATTCTTGAAAAATGGTTGACCTTGTCCCTTTAAGTGACTATAAGCTTTGAATAGTGTAGAAAATTACCTTATAATGAGTCGTTTTCAGCTAATTACTAATGACAATGTGGACCTATTGCATAAAGTGCCTCTGACTAAATCTATCTTTAAAAGTTGACATGAATTAAGACCGAAAAAGTAATTTTGTTATTTCACAACCCCTACAAAAACCATGCGGCGAAGCTACTTTTGGTGGAAAAAGATCTAACAACTGATACGAAAACGACAGAGCATTAATGCTTGAATACAGCGGAAATACCGATACATAAACGCTGACATTTCTTTTGAACTACATTTTATCCTAAAAGATACACTTTCAGGTTAAAATGCCTTGGTTACAGTTCCGGTAATGAGTATATAATTATACTCTCTAAAAAATAGGCGAAATCATGTCCTTTTTTAACTAGGCGTTTGAAAACTTGTGATTTCAGATTACGTAAGCGTGAACAAGTAGACAACAATAAGGGACGGTCAGGATGCCGACAAGCAATTTTTCCCCGGTCCGTAATTTTTTTTCCGCAGCATGCGGACTGTTTCCCCAAATTTGCACTGTTTTATCGACTGTAAAATAAAAAGTTTTTATCAAATATTTGCTCCGCAGACTTGTGCTATTTTGACCCATTCCCATGGTATACCTTCTTGTCCATCCTATAGAATTTCACTGCAATTAAAAATTTCAAATATACTGATAGCTATTGCAATACTTAATAGTCTACTCTGCAGATTGTTTTTCTCATTTGACCATCTTGAAGGTCTTTTGTCCATTCCCTTATGCACATGGCAGAGTCCATTAATATGCGTGACTTTTGCAGAGAGTTTAGTCACATTCTTTTAGCAGACTCACGATATTGACGCAAGCACAAGGGTGTATAGTCAAACGGGGTTCACGAAAATAGCCTATTTAATCACCTATTCAATCAATTATTTAGCATTATTCATGATTAGAATGAATATTCTAATTATGTAATCAGCATTGAGTTAATGTTACAAAAGCCTGACATATAAAGTAAATTAAGATTTAATGAATTCTTTCAATATACATTCCCTATCGAAGATAATAGCCAAAAGATCAGATTATAAACTCACGAGTGTATTAAAAGAAAAGCAGATGAGCTTACATTTGTAGATTAAACCAGCATTACTTAACTATCCAATTATTTCGAATTAATTCCAATGGTATAAAAGAATGGAGTTTGCTTCAATGGGGACAAGTATTTATTTTTGCATATCGATGAGAGATGAAGGTTATAGAAGGTTATAGAACTAAAACATAACACAGAACATTAAACGACCAAAAAAGTAAACAGAATGAAGAACTGGATATTACACTAATTTGACTGGTTGAAATTGAAATTGAATTCGAAATTGAATGAAACTCTGCTTCTTTCTCACAGCTCCACACTTTGGAACACGTAAACGACTGTACTGCGGCATTTTGTAATATGACGCATTTTGTAACAACTTACGCAAAATGTAATAAGGGTATCAGCATTTTGTAATAAAATGGTCTACGCATTTTGTAATAAGGGTATCAGCATTTTGTAATAAAATATTGTTTACGCGATTTGTAATAAGGGTATCAGCGTTTTGTAATAAAATCGTTTTGTAACATTAGTTAACGCATTTTGTAATAATTATAAACATCCGCTGATATTGTAAATGTTTCAAAATGCTTTGTGGTTTCTGAATACGTAAAAATGTAATAGCACATAATGCTGTCGAGATTATATCTCACTACTAGTGCTAGGTTATCATAATAACGCCAGATAACGGGGTCTGAGTTGACAGTCAAAATGCAATTGAGGACAGAATGAGATTTATTGTATGCGATTTCTAATTGAGAAAACAAACTTAGAAAGTTTTCGTAGGTTTTACATACAGTACTGTACGTTGAAAAGACAATATACTGCAGACCTTTCTGCATTTTTTTTCTCTTCAATGTTCCTATTGGTGGATGGAAAGAGGAAGGCTTGGAGATGACATGCATAGCTCAGAATATGATAAAAGACAGCGATATCATCAATATTGATAGTGTTGTGTTCTAAGACCAAATTTTATTATACTGATTATGTACCAAAAAACCCACCTTATCCAGAAATGGTTCCCTTGTGACATTTTGAGGGTTTTGGTCTGATTTTTAGGGCGTTGCTACATTATTTTTAATTCTTTTACTAAAGAAAAACAAAAAATATATATTGTTTTTGGTTACAATAAAATTGTGTATTCTTATGTTTTGCATGTATATTGGATGAAGTTTGCAAAACTCGAATAATCAAATTCTGAGGTTTGCAAAATGATTGTGATGTTAGTGTACACTGTGATTTGAACGAAGCTTTTATTGGGTTCATAAAAAATGATGTTACAAACATTTTCCGGGCACCATCAGTTGTAGACAACAGAATCTAATATACATTTAGACATAATTGAGAAATGGGAAGTGAAATAATCGCAATCATACCAATCCATAATCCAATGACAGTAGGTCAGAATTCGTAAGACAATAGTTGTAAACATAGACACAGAACAGCACAGAACAGACAGTAAATAGACGGTACACAAACAAAGTCATATGGGAAGTGATAAATTCTTCAGAATGTCGTCAGAAAGAGAAGCAATATGTAAAAATCATTGTAAATTTAGAATACTGATGGCCATTTTGAATATTTATTGAGGTCATGTGACCAGTATTTGCATATTTTTGGGGCAATTGAAATACTACAATTCCAAAAATATCTTGTAATTGTGGACAAAGTTTGATAAATTCAATAGTCAGATGTTATAAAATAGGATACCTTGACCTGTCTGACCCCTATTCAAGGGCGCTGTGTGTAATTCTTCACTTATGAGTGAAGACAAGAAAATCTGTGTAAGGTTTATCAAATCTGTGTAAAGTTTATCATAATATATAAAGTTTACATCAAAGTCCATGGTCATGGGACTATAAAATGTGATTAAGCATTGGGATATGATACAATATCGATTATCTTTTACTGGAAAATTGGAAAACATGTAAAAATAATGATAAATTTATATTGTTGGCGGCCATTTTGAATACCTAATTAGGTCACATGACCAGTATTAACATATTTTGAGACAAGTGTGTACATACCTACTGTTGGAAATATTTCATAACATTAGATACTAGATGTTATGTTACATTATGCTTTGACCGATCTAACACTTATACAGAGCCTTTGTTTACATAACACTTAGCAGGTCAAAATGATAAAATATCAGTGTTTTTTTCAAAGTTTTTGTCACAATTTCATTTCAGTCCATGCTGACGTGATAGAAAACAGGTTTGATGACGCAAAATAATGAATTACTTAGGAATTCCTATGAAAATAAAGAAATATGTTGAAAAAATACAATATTTTATATATTGGCGGCCATTTTGAACACTTAATGAGGTCACGTGACCATAATTTGCATATGTTTTTGACAAGTATTTTATAGTGATTCCAAAAATACAATGGTATGGGGGACAGTCTTTGTTAATTTAAGAAGTCAGACGTTATGCGAGATGGTACTTCCAAATGTCAACTCTCCAGGGCCTTGGGGTGCAAAGGGTTAAAGTGGAAAATAAACGTACGAAAGGTTGCAGTATTCTAAGCAACTTCTATACGTATGATATGTGTTTCTCTAAAGTTGATTGTCGATAATTTACGGTAATAAGATGGAGGGGCACGTTAATATGTCAATGCTGACAGCTGATATTTATCAAAATATACTGAAATAAACACTGACGTGAAGCAGTCAATTAAAATACTGAATGATAATTTATTTTAATCATCTCATAGACAAGGACAAAATAAAGCTCTATCGACAGACCAGCCACTTTTCCTTGTATGTAAAAGGTGACAATTCATATCTACTGAGCCATGGTTTTGTTTTCTCAGATCTATTTCTTTCCCGTTGTGTTCCTCCTTTGAATCTACGCTATCGCCCAATGGTAAAATTTGTCAAGCCCACGAGCTAGGATAAGCTGCCCTGCAATACTATGATTAAGCTAAATTTGATTCGCTATCCTACTGGTTATACCTGCCAAATATCTGCCATTATCATTAAATGATAACAGCCATAGAAAGATAGATAGACAGACAGACATACAGATAGATAGATAGATAGATAGATAGATAGATAGATAGATAGATAGATAGATAGATAGATAGACAGGCATACTCAGACACTCTTTCCTCCCTCCCTCCCTTCCTCCCTCCCTACCCACATAGATGCAGACATACATACATAGATGCAGACATAGATGCAGACATACATACATACATACATACATACATACATACATACATACATACATACATACATACATACATACTCAACAGGTCAGATATACTTCCGCTTTAGTAGCTAAACAAGTCAAATCACTAAAACATCAGATTATTCTGACTATTTTAGTTTAGTTTACTTAGATTACTTCAGTATAGTTAAGGTTATTACGAAAATAACTCAATGAATGTATAAAGACACATACATGTAGTCATTAGCGTGCGTTTAGCGCGTCAGGCAATGCGTTGCACTAATGTCTGAGTGCTTACTTTGCGGTATTTTCGTAATATTTATTATCATACATCTGCTTTTTATCAAGAATATAGGCACCCGTCGTTTCCGATGCATTATTCCATACACTTTAGAGGTATATTCTGCATCGCTTTCTTAACTGCGAGCGGCTTAAGGATAAGCGCCATCTTTTTTTACATCGCACGCTCATCCAACATTCGATGTACGAGCCAAGCAGCGATGTCGAGCCATATTTGTACAGTGCCGTCTTTGTGAACACTTTGGTTATTACCTCATAATTTTTTCACCTTCAAACAGTCGTAATACATTTACTTCTGTTTCTTTTATCAGAAGTTATTTTCAAAGTACAGTATGGAGTTTCAGTAAGGAGCCATTCAATGATGTAATGTTTATCATCAAATATTAGAGTAAAGGAGTTATTGCATGCCGTAACGTGCCCGTTTTTACGGAAGCTTGACTCTATTGTTTGCGAAGGCAGATGTATAATAATTTATTTTATGTTATTATATTTTATTTTATCTGAGTATCTACCTGTTGATTGCTGGTTGTCTGCAATACATCAGAAAGAATGTCGTTATCCTTATTTAGTAAATCAACTGAGTGTGTATACCAATGATTCTCTCAAATATATGATAATAAACCAGTCAAAATCTAGTAGTTACCTGCCTCAGATGATCAGTTAGTAAAAATACTGATTGACAGCTATCTAAAATTAAGTCTTTCTAATTTGAAATGGAAGTCAGGGAGCGATCAATTTTTGTACGAGTAAACACACACTTTGTAATACCATTCCAAAGTCAATAAATGTCTGTTAATGCTTTAAAACTGGGAAAAGTTTTTAAAATTATTACAAAATGCGTTAACTGTTATTACAAAGTGCGAATTATTACAAAATGCTGATACCCTTATTACATTTTGCGTAAGTTATTACAAAACACGTCAGTATTACAAAATGCCGCAGCACAACGACGGTGATTTTGATCATTTAAAATATATTTTGCCTTCTTTTTCATGCGTTGGATGTATAGATCATCGAGGTTTAAATTTCGCCCATCAACAACCTTGCTACATATATTCAAAATTCTACCTGGAATGCTTTGCAACACAAACTCAAACCTCCAACCAGCCTAAAATGAAAACGTTAACACGGATTCAATAAAACTGCGATAAACTTTTTTTAAGATTGCAGAATTGACACTGAGTGTTCTTGGCTTCGTAAGGCAATACGGCCTTGACTGACACTGAGTTAATGTAATCAATGTGTGCTTTAAAATTGAGTTTGTTGTCTGAGATAGTACCTAAATATGTGTATGTAGTCACCCTGCCTACTGCAACATCATCTATCAAAAGACTGGGAATAACTGTTGGTTTTGTCCTGAAATCAATAACCATTTCCTTTGTCTTTTTCACATTCCGTTCAAGATAGTTTTCTTTACACAATTTTGAAAAAAAATTAACTTCACTAAGTAGGTGGTATCAGAGTTGAATAAATCCACTAACGCAGAATCATCAGAGTACTTGACAAGTGGAGTAGATTCATTACCATGACAATCATTTGTGTAAAGTATAAATAGAATCAGGGAAAGAACAGTACCCTGTGGAGTTCCAGTAAAGGTGGACCGAGAGATTGAATAGGTTGACTCATAGCGAACCCTTTGAGAGAGATTTACAAGAAAATCAACGATTCAAAGAAGAAATCTGGGGTTGACATATTAAAGTTAAGAAGTTTTTGTGCCATGAGATGGGGTTGAATTGTATTAAAGGTAGATGAGAAATCGATAAACAACAAACGCACAAATGCACCTGGCTTTTCGAGATGAGTGTATACGTGATGCAACAGTGTGAGCGTGGCATCATCTGTTCTTCTATTGTGTCGGTAAGCAAATTGGCACGGGTCAAGATAGGGATTTGTGTGTTTTAGAAGTTGGCAGCGAACAATACATTCAAAACACTTCAGTATAATGGACGTTAAAAGAACCGCGTCTTGTCTCCACTAGTGTAGCGCCCTCAATCAGAGATAATTTCGTTCAATTCCCACTTTAAGTCTCTATATCTATTCAAATGCCCCCTCCCCTCAATATACCCTTGATATTTTCAAATTCCCTCGTCAATTCTTCATAGGTGTTTGCGAATGCAGCCTATCCCACTACTACACCCAGAGCATTGAGGAGTTCAGGGAATCACACCATGCTGGAGTGTCGAACTCGCCATACCCTCCGACAGTGAGAAAGGTACCCAAACAACTGTCCCACGGGACCTTATCTTGTTTTCAGAGCAAAGGGAATATTAATAATAGTACCAAACAATGATAAATGTTTTTTTAATCTGTAACATCCTTTAGGATACTTACGGTCCCTTAACCCTCTTCATTTTTAAGTGACCCATTTGCCATTCCTCTGTTCCCAGTCGTAAGTAATGACGGCCCTTCAAAATTACGACGTTTGTGGGAAAGGAAAGGATTGCGTACCACTTTACGTATTCATGCCACGAGTTTGAGAGCGCACTGGCAGTATATTGTCAGAAAACCTGACTGGATTTTACCGATGCCCAATCGAAAGAGCCAGGAGTCTTACTTCAATTATGAATATTTATTATACCATAACGCCTACTGGCATGAGTGACATAATACACGAATACATTTTACAGTTTAAGGTAATACATGCAAACTGTGTGTCTATTTATATTATCTGAAATCACTGATCACTAAGAAAACTTCAGAAGTATTACAGTTCAGTCATTAACTACGTTCTTCCTCTTCTTTCTCTCCTGAAAGGTCAAACTGTGATACCTCGTGTCTCCGATGCGTAGATAATTTTATTAGAGACTGTAGAAACACGATATCTTTAAAGGGGAAGTTCACCAAGGATGATTTTTACATATGTGCTAGCTTTGTGGTCACTTACCCCGGAAAAGCTATTTTCGCCATTTATAACTCGCAAGATTTTTTACAAAAACCGATAGAAATAGTACAGGAAGTTGCCCATGTAATTTGAATCATGGGAAAAAAGCGCCAAGCTTGGAGCTTGCATAATGTGATATAGAAGGGACCATTTTCCCATGGGTATGCCATTGTCCACTCACCCATGCTTTAAACCAGGCTGTGCGTATTTACGTAACTTTTGTTTATACTGAGTATCCTTGCATAAACGATGATTCACTCATAATAAACTGTCCACTGTCAGATTTTGTGTTGCTGTTTACTACTGTGTCACTGTAAGTGGACAATATGGGGGCCATACCCGTCCGAAGATGGTCCCTTGCGAGTTATAAATGGTGAAAATATGTTTTTCCTGGGTAAATGACCACAGAGCTACACATATGTAAAAATCATCCTTGGTGAACTTCCCCTTTAAGTAGTCGGGTCGGAAAGTAGGGTTCCCATGCACCCCATGGATGTATTTTTTTAACCTACATTTTTGTAATCCTTAGGGTCTATATTTAATGAATTTTGATGTTCCCAAAATCAAATAGTGTCCCATGGGGTTCATTTGGCGCCATCTTTGCCGCCATCTTGGCCGCCATCTTGGATTTCAACAATGGGGTAGGGGTCACGTATTTACCGCTCGACGGAAACAGAAACAATAAAATACTATAAACGTTACATTTTTAGAAAGCCAAGATCATGGCCTTTTCATTGATATATAACTTAATAGGAATAAATTAATATTCGAACGTCGATTAGACTTTATATCGGCCATTGACCGTAAATCGTAAAATTTGCTAAATTTCACACCCAATAATTAAGTTCCCGTTCCTCCAAACAATTTTTCATAAAGTATTTATATATGTTTTGGAAAAACTCAGTGCAATAAACAAGAAAAACAACATTAAAACTCTGTGTCTTGAGATTTAGTCGATGCATGTGCTTGTTTTCTTATTACGCGGTATGCCATATATCCGTGTGTAACATAAGGGGTAGGGGTAATGTTTCCCTTCTGTTTCGAATCATGAATGATGAAACCATAAAATGTTACATTTTTTGAAAGTGCTGCATCAGACCTTTCTAAAAATATATAGATTTATGGGGAAACATTGCATATTTAAAAGTTACAAAGCTCAAACCTTTCGGTTTGTGTCGATTTTAAGTGATTTTTTAAGAGCGAAATTACAACATATGGGGTAGGGGTAATATTTCCCTTTCTGCCTCGAACCATGAATTATGAAACCATATAAATGTTATACTGTTTGAAAGCTCTGAAAAGTGATTTTCCATACATGTATAGTTTCATTGGGAAAAGTCCATATTTTAAAGTTACAAAGCTTATGCCTTTCAGTTTGTGTCAATTTTAAGTGATTTTTTAAGACGAAATTACAACATATGGGTAGGGGTAATGTCACTGGGCAAAATGCTTGATATACAACAATATATACACATATACTGATCTGTACATGTGTCAAATACATTCAATATACAGTACGTATGCTAATAAAATGCGAAACTACAGTGTACACTTAGTTTGCAAACATCTGAATTACGTATACTCATGATCTGCATAGAAATACGCTACGCATATCAACGTATTAGAATGTTCCATATACAAAGATATATGCTGCATACACAATTAGTATTCTGTTCCATATACATCAATATACGTAAATTTGCTAAGCGCATATCAAGCATTTTGTCTGGTGTGTTTCCCTTTCTGCCTCGAACCATAAATTATGAAACCATATAAATGTTATACTGTTTGAAAGCTCTGAAAAGGCCTTTTCATAAATGTATATTTTGATTGGAAAAAGTCCATATTTTAAAGTTACAAAGCTTATGCCTTTCAGTTTGTGTCAATTTTAAGTGATTTTTAAGAACGAAATTACAACATATGGGGTAGGGGTAATGTTTCCTATTCTGCCTCGAACCATGAATTATGTATTAAACCAAAGTCAACTTGCTAATTTGCAATGAACCAGAGACTGGTCTGAATATATTTGCAAGTGTTTGTGTATGTATGTGTTGATCAAATGAGTCAGTGTGTATGTGTTGCCCCTTTGCCCCAAGGCCAAAAGTGGGCCCTGCTGCCCCGGGGGCCACCTTAAAGGAGTTCTCCTCATCAATGAATGGTTCACCCTTTCATTTGATATGTCCCCGCAAGAAACTATTTGAAAGCCCCTTTGCCCAACGGGCCCCCCTTTTGCCCTCCTGCTGTCAAGAAATGAGATCATCTGATGACATTACTTTCCTGTATAAGTGTTGATGTTTTCAGTCTGACATTCATTTGATGTGATGGGTCTCATTCTGCAAACACTGTTGAAGTTGATCATCAATAATCGGGACTTTTCACATCCAATTCACTACTCTCATATGTGGACCAACACAATCAGGCAAAACAGAGTTTGTGAAACAACTGCTAAGGAACGGGAAGCCATGATTTTTCCTTCTCCAGAAAACATTGTCTGGTGTTACGGTGAATACCAATCTGCCTATGCAGAACTCACTGCAAATATTCCAGGCATTCATTTTGTCGAAGGCATTCCTGAAGACTTTGACAGAATGTTCTCCCCTCGTCGATCCAATTTATTGATTCTTGATGATCTGATGTCTGAAACTGGTAACGACAAGAGGATTACCAATCTTTTCACCAAGGGTTCTCACCATCGCAATCTGTCTGTGATGCTCATCTTGCAAAATTTATTTCATCAAGGTAGAGAGACCCGAACCATGAGTTTAAATTCACATTATCTGGTCCTTTTCAAAAATCCGAGAGATGGATCACAAATCACACACCTGGCCAAACAAATGTATCCTGGAAACACACGTTTTATTCAGGAAGCCTTTCTCGATGCTACCCGAGAACCCTATGGATATCTTCTTATTGACCTGAAACCCAATGCACCCAAAGTCATTCGTCTGCGGTCCCACATTTTCCCCGGAGAGACTACCTTCGTTTATGTCAGAAAAACATAAAACAGATATGACTAAGAGAAATGTCATCATTCATCATGTCTCAGCGAATGAGAAAGCATGCCCACTTTCTGTCTGTGTTAGCCAGAGGCAACCCAAAGCAACAGAGGGGAGTTATTGAAGGAGCCAGTAACGAACTCGTTCGCTGTCTTTGCGAGTGTTGTTTGAATATCCTAAGGGGGAGTGTTCCACTGACAGCGAGTCAAAAGAAGAAACTGAGCAAATACAAACATCAACTTCGCACACTGACAGATAGAAAGGTTAAAACATCCAAGAAGTAGAAAATACTGGTCCAAAAAGGAGGATTCCTCTGCTGTTTTAGGACCTGTCCTCTCTGTGCTCGGAAGTCTTCTGTTTAAGTGACACAGCCACCATGCCCATGGAACATGCCAAGAAGATGGCACTTGTGTCGCAGGAATTACTCGATACAATACAACTACAGCAGAATCAGACAACACATCCTGTCACCAAGGTATTGTCCTCGTTAGACCGGGAGATGCAACAGATCTTGGAAAGAACAGATATAGCTGATGATGAAAAAGCTAAGCTATACCAACAGACTCTTCAGCAGTACAGGGCTTTTGTCGGCAAAAGGAAGGAACCTGTGAAAATCAGCATCGTTCCATCTGAGATGAAAACTGATGCTTCGGCTGCAACTTCCTCTTCCATATCTTCATTAAACCTGAGCGCAGAAGGGGAAAGGGTTGATGATGAAAAGCCAGCAGATGGGGTAGAGTTGGATGTCATTGAAAGTGTACCAAAATCTATGAAGAAAAAAGCAAAACTTCTCCTGGAGAAAATGAAACAGAACGATCAAATAGACTGGAACGAGAAAGGGGAACTGATGTACGATGGTAGTCCTGTGCCAGGTACCCACATGGTAGATCTTGTCAATGATGTTTTACGTCGAAGGAAAACTTTCACTCCCAGGGGATGGCAACAGTTTGCACAGGTATCGTCCACCATGAATGTTCCACAAGATCTGGTAGGAAACAGAGACAGATGGAACTGGATCCAGTCTTTGAAGAAATCCAAAAGATTACTTCACATGGACCACAGTGATGATGGATTGGAAATGTTTACTGAACAGCCGTCTGCCAAAAAAGAAGAAGGTGCCTCCTGTTATTTCAACAACAAGAAGACCCCGGCATCGTCCAAAGAGTTGGATCGACTTTTAAAACAACAAGGCCCATTCTGCTGCTGATCATTTTACAGGAGGTTGTGGTCATGGAGTGTTGTCCCCCTTCTCTGTCTGTAAATGATGTTCTCAAACGCGTAAGGTGTCTGTGTGCCTGCTGTTCTGGGTCCATCGTCATCAAACATGAAACATGCGACCAAATCGATGGAGTTGGATCAACATCTCAGCGAGGTATTTTACGATCCAGGTCATTCCGCAAGTTTTGGAGAATCGATACTGTTTACCGTGCTGCAAAAGAAAAGGGAGCGAAAATAACCCGTCAGCAAGTGAGGGAATGGATGCAACGTCAAGACACTTACACACTGCATAAGCCTGTGCGGTGGAGGTTTCCAAGGGCTAGAGTAATTGTTGGGGGTATAGATCAGCAATGGCAAGCTGGTCTGGCTGATTTGAGTTCACTGGCAAAATACAACACAGGATACCGATACATCCTAACATGTATTGACATCCTGTCCAAGTATGCCTGGGCCATTCCCTTGAAAGATAAACGTGGAACAACCTTAGTGTCAGCCTTCCAACAGATTTTTAAAAGTGGACGAAAACCAGAGAAACTGCAAACAGACCAAGGTAAAGAGTTTGTCAACCACATATTTCAAAAACTACTGAAGAATGAAGGCGTCCATTTCTTCACCACTGGAAATGAAACAAAAGCATCAGTGGTAGAGCGTTTCAACCGCACCCTCAAGACTAAAATGTGGAAATACTTCACCAGAACCAACACCCTGAACTACATATCCATACTTCCTCAATTGATCCACTCCTACAACAACATCTGGCACCGCAGCATCAAGAGAAAACCTGCTTCTGTGAACGAGACCAATTAAATTAGAGGTGTTGGACACACTGTACAGTGATTTGACTCCAAAGAAATCAAATTCAAATACGACATTGGTGAGCAAGTGAGAATCAGCAAAGCCAGACGAATGTTCAAGAAGGGCTACCTTCCAAATTGGTCTGAAGAAGTCTTCACCATATCAGGACGGGTCCATGATCGACCACCCTTGTACAAGTTGAAAGATTATGATGAAGAAGTGTTAGAAGGGACATTCTATGAGCAAGAACTGCAAAGAGTCGTTAAGAAAGACGACGATGTCTTTAGGGTGGAAAAAATACTCAAGACGAGAAAGAGAAGGGGAAAGAAAGAATACTTGGTCAAGTGGTACGGTTGGCCTGCCAAGTTTAACAGCTGGGTGACAGATTTAGCAAAGGTATAACAAGGACATACTCTGGCCAAGCACCACACTTGGAAAGTAACAGTCACCATGGCTGAACACCCCTTCTTCATGACATTACCTAGCAACGCATCCATGGACGTTTTCCCAGACAATAAAGTGACAGGCTACACTGTGAAATTACCAAAGCACATTTCCCTCCAGGGTAATTGGGAAGTGGCCTTGACGGAAATACACTACCCTTTCTCTTGGTACAACATGATCGAGGGCAGAAACTTCCTTGTGTATGATGATCAAGACCATAGAAAAACACTTGTCAAAATACCTGCAGGTTACTATGATGATTTTGGAAGTATACTGACTACTCTGAGAGAGCGAGGTTTACCTGACGATGTCCTATTGACTTTTGACACAGTGTCCAGGAAAGTAACCGCTGATGTGAGTGAGGGCACCAGCCTCCACTTTCTTCCAGGTCTGGCTGAAATCATGGGATTTTATCCAAATACCATATTACGGCAGAAGAGTGATGCCCCCTTCATGTTCAGTGTTCGAAACCTCTCTTTCTCTCTATGTATATTGCGATCTGGTGGACGACCAGTTGGTGGGAGACACCTTTGCACCACTGTTGAGAATAGAAAATGTGGAAGGGATCCACGGACAGATGATCAACCACACCTTTCACACTCCATACTTTCTTCCCCTCAGAAATCGCGAACTTGATACAGTAGAGGTCTACATAAGAGACGACACTGGTCAGAGAGTACCATTCCAGAGTGGGAAAGTGATCGTGACACTAGCCTTCAGAAAGCGACGCCCTACACTGTTGTAGCCTGAACCATGCCTTATAGACGTAAAATCTATGAAAGCAACCCAGCCACATACAGGAAGTTTTATGTGGATCAGGTGGAAAATGGAGCATCGTTCCAGGGAGCAGCTGTGCAGTGAGAATATGGCTTAGGTGGTCTGTTGGGAGGTATTTTCTGTGCAGCCACACCACTGCTGAAACAAGGTGCCAAAGTCCTAGGGAGACAGGTGTTAAAAACAGGACTCAATATTGCAGGTGATGCACTCAGTGGACGTAACGTGAAGCATTCTGGCAAAAGGCGATCGGTAAAAGCTGGAAAAGACCTAATGGCAGGAAGGGGTTTGAAACAGTTTTTCTCCCCTGGTGGCGGTGGTATAAAACGCAGAGCACCACGCAGAAGAGTCATTTCCTCCAAAGCAAAGCGACAGAGAAGATCTCTTGACATTTTTGACTAACATGGCATTTCTTCATGAACACTCCTGCGAATGTACAAAGAGTGAACTTGACTTGTTCACAGTTCCTCCAACTCAGACCAGTGTAGAAGAGGGACAATGGGAAGAAGTGCATTCCCTGACAAACATAGTGGAATCGGGACCCTTCGAATTTGTCATAATCAACACTCCTTCTGATCAAGGCTAAGATTACAAAAGCTGATGGTAGTTACCTGGGTGCAGATGCAGCAGTGGGACCTGTCAATCTGTGGCTCCATTCACTGTTCAGTCAAGTGGATGTACACCTCAATGGCAAAATGATATCCAACCCTTCCCCTACTTACCCATACCGAGCGATGATGGAGACGTTGTTAAATTATGGGAAGGAGGCCAAAGACACCCATATTGGTGCTGCCCTATTCTTCAAGGACTATCACTTGAAAATGGACGAAGTGGACCCTACTAAAGAAGGTGGAGAAGCGAACAAGGGACTGAAAAGCAGATATGCCTTCACATCTGGCAGTCAAGTTGTCGATATGGTTGGACCCATCCATTCGGATCTCTTCTTTCAGCCCAAGTATCTAATGAATGGTGTTGAATTACGTCTCAAACTAAACAGAAGCAAGAATGCCTTCTCTCTTGTGAGCTCTGCAGAAAATCCAAACTTCAAAGCAGTGGTCACTGAAGCTACATTACTGGTCAGAAAAATAAAACTCAGTCCATCGGTACAGCTGGGCCATGCAGAAGCTTTAAAGCAGGGGCCATCCAAGTATCCCATACATCGTTGTGTGATGAAAGTTCTGTCCATTTCTGGAGGTACAATGTCCTTCAACAAAGATCACATCTTTCTGGGACAGCTACCTAAACGCGTGGTCTTGGGTCTGGTGGACAACAATGCCTTTAATGGTTCATACAAGAAGAACCCTTTCAACTTCAAACATTATGACATGACATCACTCATCCTCAATGTCGGTGGAAAACAAATTGGACTTCACTAGGGCCGGGGGGTCAATCGTTCCTTATGGCCTACTACTCCCTCTTTACTGGAACTAACTAAATGGGTCAGGATGAAGGCATCGATATCAATCGCTATGAATACGACAACGGATACACACTGTTTGCCTTTGATCTCACACCGGACTTGTCTGCAGACGGAGGGCATTTGAACCTGATCAAAGAGGGCAACCTAGGCATAGAACTGCAGTTCAGACAAGCCCTGCCAAATACTGTGAATTTACTCGTGTATGGTGAGCTGGACAACGTGCTCGAAATTGACAGAGATCGCAACGTCCTGTTTGACTTTTAAATCTGTGTCCTTCAACACTCCGAATAAGAAAGCATGGACACCTTAAAGCTCAGGAAGATCTTGACTGTGGACAGGTACACAGCATCTTCTTTTGCTGGGGTGCTGGCCTCTGACAAGTTGCCCAAGACAAGACTGAAATCATACCCAGCTGCTTTTGTTGCCATTGTGGATCCTAGCACCAAACAAGGAAAAAAACGGGTTACTTTATACTTTGTTGATAGCAACAATGGGGAATATTTCGATTCCTATGGACGTCCGCCAATCAAGACACCTTTTGAGACATTTCTGAAAAGACACTCTCTTGACTGGATGTTTAACAGGCAGAGACTCCAAGGACCCCTTTCTTCAGTATGTGGACAGTACATTCTCTATTATCTGCTGCATCGGTGCCGGGGATGGTCCATGCCAAACATTGTGAAGCAATTCACTGAAGATTTGACTTTCAATGACTTTCTTGTCAATGATTTTATCGAGAAACTGACAGGTTTTGATTTTGATGTTTATGATGTTACCTTTTTAAAGAAGCGTTAGAATTTGCCGTTTGCTTTTCATTGCAAGTTAGTTGTTCTTTGTATATTTGCATTGGTGTTAGCATTTCAATAAATTTTTAAAAAGTTGTTCAGTTGAAAACATTGCCAGTGTGTATCATTTTTTATCCCCTCCTTTTTTTTTTTTTTTTTTTTTTTTTTAAGGGATGGTTTAGCAGATAGGGATAAGGGGACAGTTAAACATAATCAATCACCCAAACTTCTCTCACACACAAAGACTGTAGACTGACAAGTTTTTTTCATCTTTAAGTCTTAATGGTACATTTTATTTTCTTAAATGCAAAACTTTATATAACACAAACATGAAAGAGAATAAAACAAGTTGCAAGTGTCCCGCAGTGTTCTTGTTATACTGCAAAAAAAAGTCTGAGAAGAAACTTCAAGTAATTCATTGCATGCTTAACCTTCCAAAAAAAGAGAACATCAAAAAATAGCAACTCGAAGCTAAAGATGCGGTAAATAACTTTGAACGCTGACTGATACAATTGAAAACATTGCCGAAATTCTAACAACTAGAAGATCCATTTGTTGCACACATGGACTCGATAATGTCATTGCAGAGAACCATTCCGTACACAGTAATATTGTCCATCAAGGCTTCAAAGCATCCCTCTGGATCGTCGGCCCATCGATAACACAGTAAGTGCAGCAATTCGTCAAGGTCAATCAATCCAAAGTCCATTTGGAGGTTACAGATCTCTGCAACTTCCTGGACAGATCTTTCCACTGCAGACATGTCGATCCGTTCAGCAGCAGCTCCAAAGTATTTGGAAATCACTTCCCTCTGTCCAGCAGGTGTGCAACCATAATGTAGACACTCGTGTTCCCTCTGGGACAGATAGTCATGTTGACATCCCTCACAGTTTTCACTCACAAGTTTATCAACTTCCTGTGAGATAAATTTCGCATAGATGTATTTCACCAGCTTGCGTTCCACTTTCCTATCCAGGTCGTTGGGGATGGGTGGTGGAGTGAACTCTGGAATAGAATGAATTAACTACAGGTCGGCATCTGGACAGCATCATCAACTCTCCCTATGATACATTTTAACTGACACCATTCATCCAGTCTTAATGTAATACCTTTCTTTGTTGGTGTTATCTGTCCAGTCTTCTCCTGCTTAAAGTACTCACGAATTCCAACATAGGCACTTCCCTTGTACATCTTTACACTAACAAGCCTAGCAGATGTGTCCATTGAAGAAAGTTGAAATCGAAACTCCTTCTCACCTGTTTGAGTGTTGACATCACTGGTGATGGGTCTGGAGTGCACTTGGGAGTACAGTTGCGGCTGGCTATCTGTCACATCTGTACTTTGAGAATCGAACAGAAGGGGTGTTGATGGTGGTTCTTGGGCAGGCTCAGGAAGAGTGGGACTGTGGTTGCCAGGGGAACTGACTGCAGGCCCATCAAAACCTTCTGGGACACCAGGCATTGACCATCTGCTTTCATTGATGTTGATATTGAAGTAATAGGGCTTCTCGACCCTCGCTGAATAACATTTGCGCCATCCTTGCTGACACTGGCTCGGTTTAAGGTCACAGGTTGCCATAGCTCTATGCGTCTGTACTTGTCAAAGGTCAGAGCTCGAATGAGGCCCTGAGTGGCCCTGATCTCTTTTAAAGAGTGTCCTCATTTGCATAACTTCAAATGGACCAATCAAATATCTTAGATTTAAATACGCCAATCAGAGGAAGACTGTTAATCATCCCATGATGCTTTGCAATATTTAAACCAGCCAATCAATGTGTCCTTCAATATCTCAGCCATATGAAAAAATTTCGCAGACTTAGGGTGTCAATATCTACCTCACCACTCCAAGTCACCAAGTAAGGGAAAAAAGAGATGAATCTAAAAAATTGGAGCCATACCACTGATTTCAAATGAGTTAGGGGGTCAAAATATTAGAGCCTGCAGCTCCTCACTGCAGGTGATATCAGCCGAAATCCACAGAACCTCACAGAACCTCACTGAACCTCCTGCCAAAATTCACAAACTACAAATTTTGACTGAGCAAAGGGGTCCAAAATAAATAGTTGTGTGGGGGGCCAAAACACCAGCACCTGTGGTTCTTCAATACACCTCCTGCCAAAGCCCTGCGAACCTCACTGAACCTCCTGCCAAACAATCGATAACTATTAATTTTGACTGGGCTAGGGGGTCCAACACAACAGATGTTTACGGGGGTGAGGGAAGGGTAAATATCGGCACCTACGACTCTCCAATACATCTCCTGCCAAAGCCCCCCTCAACCTCACTGAACCTCCTGCCAAAATTCTAGAACTGTTAATTTTGACTGGGCTAGGGGGTCCCAACAAGCAAGGGGGTGTCTGTGACATTGGTGCCTCACTGAAACCTCACTGTGCCTCACTGAAACCTCACTTTGCCTCACTGAAACCTCACTTTGCCTCACTGAAACCTCACTGAAACCTTACTGTGCCTCACTGTGCCTCACTGTGCCTCACTGTGCCTCACTGAACCTCACTGAACCTCCTGCCAAAATCCGCCCGTTACGGTGCCACCTATTACTACTCTCATATGAAATTCAATTGTTGATATGCCACCCTAGTGTTTGCTATATGTACATGCTGGCTACCTAATGCAATGAAATAATATAGATGTTATAGCACCATTTGTATAGGCCATTATTATTTGAAAATTGAAGTATAACAACCAGCATTTTCCTTTGGTAAAACTGATACAAAGCATCTGACAATAAACTTGAGTAAACCTTTAATCAAAATGAATAAATGTATCTCACTGCAAGTAATACGAATATGATACATGCAAGCAATCCAAAACTTTACCTTCCTCACGAACTGTTCCTGTGTTCTCTTAAGGGTGATTACCTTCGTCATTTTGTAACGTTTCCTTGTCCTTATTCAGCCGTCTTGATTTCCTTATTTTTGCGTATCTTCTTCCTCGCTGCCATTCTGGGAATTTTCATGGTCATTCTCTTAAGGATGTCCGCCTTTCCCTATAAGGTATTTTCTTTTGCCTTCTAGGGAAGTTCCCACCCTCCTCTATGGCTCTGTTTTGAATTTTTCTTCCCTATGTGGACGTATGTATGATAGAATTGTTTGAGTTAAGTTTTCTCAGCTAGGTAGGGGTAGGAATGCCCGCCATATCATTCTATGCAGTGATGCACGATGCACTCTGAGGATATTAATATTGTATTGAGTACAGATTCTTCATTTTCTCCCTTTCAAAAATAATTATAATATAATTATAATATCGCCTAGAGGTGGGATAGTACTGACGATTGCCATGAGCAAAAATAAGAATAGAAATGATGGACAAGAAAATATGCACATGGACTGAAAAAATGAACAAGAATTCTAATGGCATACCAATAGGGAAAAATACAGAACTGCATTTAACACATGCATCACTGACCGATCGATGGCTGGAGGATGTTAGGTACAACATATTCAATCCATTATTACCTATCGAAAAACTGCAAATTTACATATTGCACGACACAACAGCTTGCAAGAACAACCCCAAGTCTCCATCCATTAACCACAAGTTCCATTAGGAAGCAAGTTAAAAATGCTATAGGAGCAGAGATAACAAACAGAAGTCAGAAGTAATTGAAATGTTCAGTGTTTTCTCAGGAAATAGCATCAGAATAACTGCACCCATTAAGGAACGTTTCATAATGGCAGTTATCAAACTTTAGATTGCTTTTCGATGAGTAGGGACTATTCTTTGATTAATTGGCAGGGCATGGACCAGCAAGCAATTTTATGATCAGTGAGAGGGACAATTTGGTGTTGTTTTCGGGACAACTTCAAATAAGTGCAGTTGGCTGACAGAGGTGTTTTCAAAGGAGAGGGCTAAATAATGTTGCATTGAGAGAGCATTTGGATTTTCATGCTGAGAAGAATAAAGACTATATGCAGGACGCTTTCTGGTGGAGATTGATAGGAAAGAAAAACTAGTGAGGAGGAGGTGAATATTTCAAACCATTTACTCGTCGCCATAAAATTAAAGCGAGGTGTCATGTTCCACACAGATGTTATTTGCATATCCATCCCTGGTCTACTGGTGTATTCTATTGTTTGCCAAAGTTTTCATCAGATTCTGTAGTCGACAATGTAATACGTTGTTTTTTTGCCATAAGTTACTTAGATGTTAAATGCCACCCTTTAGTTCACAAATGGCCCTTTTGTAAAGTTTCAACTCTTCCTTAACATGTCGTTCTTTTTACTTCAAATGCGTAAAACCCTGACACTGCCCAAACAAACTGTAACCCCTGCCCTTGCCACAAATGATTACGCCTTGTCTTCTTTCTCCTTGCAAATACAAGAATAAGGAGTTTTTGTGTAGCAGACTTACAGTGATGGCTGCTTATGTGGGACATATGGGAAGGGGATGAATATAAAAGGAATGGACGGCAAATTGTTCTTGTGAATTTTAAATAACATCACGTCTACATTAATACGAAATTGGTATAAAACCAAAATGATGTAATTTAGCCGATGAAAAATGCTTTTATAAGGTCACGTGGGACACTGGGACAGATTATCTCCAGGCGCAATAAATGATCAAATGAATTCCTAAAATAAACTAAGAAGTTAATTGTCAGCTTAAGCCGGCAAAGCAGGCCAAACAATTTGGAACTGTAAATTGATGTGACCCGTGATTCTGCCAAATTGATTTTGATGGTGAACTTAATAAAACAAGCCAAATAACATCAAATCACCAGAGGAGTACAATGAGAGTTTTGTAAATTAATTTTGTGTAGTAAAAGGCCAAGGAATTGTAAGACACTATGTGTTAGAATAAAATTATTAATTGCCTTCAATGTGAGTTTGAACACTGAAAAAATAATTAATTTAATTAAGCAGTGAATTAAGCAAATCAACTCAAAATTAAGTGTCAGAAAATAGACAAAACGTGAATTATTGGAACATAAATTACGAAATTGCCTTGATGATCCATTTTGCTTCGGAATTCAATGAAAAATCATGTTTAAGAGACTAAGAAAGATTTTACAATAAACAAAAAAGGCATTGGAACATGTCAAAAAGCAGATAAATTTATGGTGTTCCAATTGATAGATGATGTTCATAAGGATTTGATAGGTGTAAAGATCGTGCAAAAAGTGTGATGTATACAGAAAATTAGGTAAAATCGCCAATCAACCGATCTATGAGAGTGTATTTTTGAAAAAATGAAAGATAGATATCAAAGTTATCTCAAACTTTCTTTGTGTTTTACCAGTCAGCTAGCTGTTGCCATGCATCCATACAAGATCAATTTTATAATTTTATAAGCAAATTTTCGAAAATTGTCAATGCACGGTCGGCCACAGTGTATAGATATCAAATACTTTTCAGTCTATAACTTAATGTTTAATCATTTACAGTAGTCCTCCGAACCCAGGCATATTTAATAGAGTGCTGGTAAAATGCGTTGTGGTTGTACATTTTGCTTTCCAAACAATGACCAGGCGACCAGGTTACCTCTTTAGTCGCATACATATTTAACATGTATATGCACCTGTCGCTATCTCCCTTTTGGTGCATTGCAAGATCTGTATCTGGCTTTTTTGTATCTGATGATGTGAGTCAGTTTAGTTTGTATCAGTAATCTTTCCGGGTTTTTTTGTATCTGATGATGTGAGTCAGTTTAGTTTGTATCAGTTATCTTTCCGGGTTTTTTTTTCAATTAAAGTAAAAGAGTGAATATCCTAAATTAAATTGGATTGAAGTCAGAACAACCGCAAGTCATGCAAGTGACCTAATAATACTGTCAATTTCGATAAAATCTAAAAATTCACAAATCGCGGTTTTAAATTGCCAGTCAGGTCAACATTGTAACTCAGAATCACTGTTTCGTGCAGGGTGTATTCTTTCATGCCTATCTAGAAAACAACACTCTAAATATTGTCACTTTTTGTGGAAAATTCATAGACATTATTATCTGTACATTTGACATGCACATGTATGCAATTGAAATACTGAGCTCTTTGAATTGTGACTTTTAAATGGTAGATATAAATATAATACAAATATAAATATGAATTTTAAGGAATGGCATTGTTCCCAGGGTTAATCTAAATGACGTGAATATAATGACATCATTAATAATTAATCTATCCATTGCAAACGTTTTCTGGCATCTATCAATAAATTTCACAACTTTATAGGAGGATCGAGAATAGAATACGTGTTCACAGTTGCAATGAGTATCCAGGGTATTTTTGTTGTTATCGGCCTAAGCAAATAGGTAAAGTTTGCTAAAAGATGACCATGAATAAAATGTGTTTGCATTGTTACACATCTCTATTGCCATGATTGTGACATACATACATACATACATACACAGAGAGAAGGAAAGCCAGTGATGCTAGGATTTCCAACGGTATTTCCGTTTTCCAGGACAGGGTAAGTGTACTTTAGATGTTCGAAAAACAGGGATGACTTCACACTATTCTGTAAATATAAGCCATGACTATTCTCTCATTTTCTTCTTATAGTTTTTCCATGCTACACTTACAAATGATGAAACCGTTTCATTAATGTAGTATACCAAGAAAAAGACACAATTTAACTCAAAGGTTTGGAGGTATGCCCTCAATTTACCCTTTGATTTATTTCTTACTCATTTCTAGGAGTATGGATCTTGCACAGAAAATGGGAACTGAGCCTTGTCATTTGTCTGGAATGAGACAAATACAGTCGGAATATTGTAAGGTAAGAAGTTTAAGATGTCGGCATTCTCCATTCTCAAAACCGTTAGCAAGGTTTATCTGTAGACAACAGGATGTCAAAGCTGCACAGTGGATTGTTCAAGGATGGCAGCATTTACAAGACAGTGACCAATCCATGAAAAAAGTCCTGTTGCCATTTTATGTCATAATACCTTTACCAGTTCATCTGAACTCTAGTAATTAGAAAGAGACCACAGTCATAGCCATATTTAATACCACACTTGGTGATCGTAATCATGAGTGATAAACGAAATATCCTAAATTAAGGCCCTATCGAAGTCACAAGTTGTTTTAAACACCAAAGTGAACATTAGACTTAAATCGTGAGTGGATTGAGCCTTTAACCAGATCATTCAAATTCCAAGTTTCCATATCAAGGAAACCTGCACGTATATAAGGAATGATGACAAATTCATTGTGTTCTTCAGACACATTGTACTGTACTCATAACCTAAAATTACCTACAAGTACATTTCAAGTTAAAACCAGTATACAGTAAAGTCATTAGAAAATTCAGTTACTTTGGCATACATCAGAATTTAATAATCCCCATTTTGATTTTTGCTCAAGGACCTGATATGAGCAGGTCGTAACAACTTCAATGGTAGGCGTGGTTTTCTGACCGCATCACTCAAATATACAGTCACATAGGTAAAACTGTATATGGCGTTGCTGTGAAAGAAAGCAACTGGATGTCAAATCTCAAAGTTAGGATGTTTCCATTAAATCATTATCTCGAATTTTACCAGTCACATCATTTTAAATTTACAGACATTGTGATATTCCTCGCAAAGGTTTAAGCACTATTTTAATACCGTAACGTCATTCCCCACGCTCAAAGCACAAAACAGAAGCACGCTTGTCGACAAATCTATCACTCTGCAGAAGATCAGAAACATATTCGTCCTTTAGCAAGATGTCTGGGCTGCAAAGGTAAATGAATTTCTGGTGGATGAATCTTAAAGTATATTCCGAAAAAGGATGACCCCTCTCCTGTTGAAAATATCGACGCCATTATTTCTTGTGTACACGAAGTGTTTCTCATGTAACAACAGTGACGGCTATTGTGATTTTCAACATGGTTCGCAGAACATCCGTCTAAAAGTCATATCGACAAACCGAAACCAAATTGATTGAAGAACCACGTATTTTGATTACGAGAATCATCATAAGCGTAAATAATTTCTTCTTGGGCAAGAAACTCGAGTTTGCAACGATTAGCACGTATTAGTAAGCGTTGGTAGTCCAATGAAGCTACCTCAGTCAACTGTCAAGCCTCTTCGTCGGATAAGCCAATTGTACGATATATCTAGAATTTGTAGTCATGTAAAGGGGCATTACGGCTTAGTTTTTGTGGAAAATAAGAAATAAACCTTTGATTTATTTTAAAGTTACGGTCATGACACCTATCTTAGAGAGCAAATGTTCGCCCTTTTCTTGACAACCATTCGAATTTCAACCATCGAATTAAACATAATTTCAGATCTCGAGTGGGATTCAGCCGCCATTATAACATTATGATAAAAGCTCGCGATATTTCACGAGAATTCATCCTTCCACTACGAAAGGACAACAATACATTCGGTGGCTTCGTAAAGTGTAATCTATTAGGTTTGTATTCGTGGTGTACTGTCGTGTTCAGCCAGTCCATACTGTGTGTGTATTAAACTATATAGTCTACACGAAGGAAAAAGTAAATTGCTGACAAACAGACGAAAAAAGGTGACGTTTTCATAACAAGCGTAACCAATAGTAAACGCTTCCTAGGTTGTCCATTTTATATGCACCATAGGCGTTCTGAAAGCTTTCAAAGTAGAATAAATATCACTTCGGATTCGGGTACAATGACGGGATCGGTCAGTATTTATTATGATAGAAAAACATTTAAACATTAGACAAAATAATAATAACCACACCAAATAACTCCAAATTATACAGTGCTATCCCCATTACCTTGTTATCAGTGTCTTCTTGTGTGCAGTATTTACAACGTTTATACAGGAATCCAGTGGAGCAGAAACAGCTGTAGTTATTAATTTTCCGAAGTATGGTAATGGTGATATTCTTTCGAATGACGTGTCCGAATTCAATATATGGCGCAACTTTCAATGATCCAGTTGACACCAAGTTCAGTCAACATTCACGTTACAATTCCTAAAAAGTTTGAAAAGTCGCAGTGGATATCCTTTTCCCAGACGTCAATAGAGCTAAGCTATTCAATGTGACTTCCAAGATACATTTGGAAAACGGGCAACTGTTACAAAAATGCAAAACGTCACTGATCGGAACAGCTGTTGGAGAATAACACTACATGATATAAATATGTAATGTATTATCACGTGACTATGACGTGCATACAATGAGTAAATGATGGGTAATCGACATGAGATCAAATTATATGTTAAAAATGTAAAACAGCATTCAAACACAGCGCCGGGAAATATATCACAATTAAAACTATAATGTCTACAGGATGTTTTAAAGAGGTCAAATTACGTGAACTTCACTGCTTGCTGGAAACACGTTTCCCTTGCCGTACCCTGTGATCAAAGTAGAGTATGTCCTCGATAAACCCTTTGTTGTCATGACAACATTGTTGATATACAGATTCAAAACAGCGCATTGCGGTAAGACCTCACAAATGTTTGAATTTTGAATATAAGACTTTAAGAAAAGAAACCTTTTCAAATGTTAATAGAAATAATATAACTAACGATATACTGCAGTTCTGTTGCTGTTGCTGTTTGTTTTTCATCGGACCATGGAGGAATTGTTACGTGTCATACGGTGACTGTTCAAATAATACAACCTATATTGCTGTATCCACAACATGACCTAAATAACGTACAATGACCCGGTTTGTTAGATTGTGCGCATTTTAATCAATTGCTGTCGCAACAACTTATATCGTGATGGTAACATAACGAATTTGTGGCATGAATTTTCAAACTTCGCGGAAAAGACAAAAAACGAAGAGCCAGCTTTGAACTTTCAAAATATAATTTTTTATTCAGACTAAATTTTGACGGATGCGCATTTACCGAGGTGTGTTATGCTAAAATTTGTTCTTTCGGTCACGTTAATCGATACCAGACACAATATGTTTGTAGTGCTTCACATGAGAATATTCTTACCAGATTTCCATATGTTTTTGAAACCAACGTGCCAAAGCATAAGAGAAATGGGTAAAGCTTCTTGATAAACTGCATTTTTGTCATGTTGTATAACCGTAATATGACGATGTCCCTTCCATAGTTAGCTACTTAGTCATACGTCCATTGACTTCACAATGCAAATTACTAATAGAGTGACAGTTTAACCCTATACAGCGTACAAAGCGACGTACTGATACCATGCGGTAATGTTTTAAGTTTGAAGTATTTTTTCTTATCTTTGTAATCCAATTGCATTTTATTATTTCTCCTCTGAAAAGAAAATTCGAAAAAAGCAATCATATTGTCCTTGTCTTTGACCTGCTGTATAATTTCAATAATTGCTAAAATTAATTTTTCAGTATAGAATGAACATGAATTATGAGACCTACTTCATAAGTTGTGATGGGGAGAATTTAGGGGAGTAAAACAGTCTAAGACATCTGAAAGTGTAGCTGAAAGTGTGATTTGAAAAATGCCAAGTTCATCTATTCGATTATTTTTGTGTAAGTAAAGCAATTATACAACAGGAGAAATTGCAGTGTTATTGATTCATTCCCGGCTGTGTTTTTATGCGAAATACGCTTTGGTTTTATTCAAATTATTATTATTATCAAGGTATTGTTGCCATACATTGAATGTATCAAGCCATTGTTCTTGACCATAACGGTTTGTACTAAATTTGACCTGTTACGGAAAAAAATCACATTCTTAAGCATCATAGGAAGTATACTCATCCTCACTTAGTCTTTCGATGGTAATTTTTCTGTTTCAGTCAAAATAATGTAGGGATTTAAATGTCAAGATATTTTGATTTTTGTCACATACTGCATTGCTCAGTTAAAGAGTGACTTGTATCTGAAGTAATTTTCTGATTTGTGACCCCAATGTCAATTGCAGAGTTAATAGAGATAAAGCAAAACCTGTCCAGGAAAGTCAAACTCAAGAGGGGAATACACAGAAAATGTGCCTAGGAATCGATGAAACCCCATTTCAGAAGAAGCCCTTCGAAAGAGTAGTTGGTGAAGAATCGATAATGGAATTCAATTGGTCCAAAGTCGGTGGAACACTTGGCAAAATGAATTTGCCGCAAGATACAACCCAGCAACCTGACATCATAGAGGCCTTCTATCTATCACGTATTTTGCAACGGACATCCAGCAAGGTAAGGTTTCAATTAATTTCATTGTTCGCCTTTACTTTGTTGCACTTAGACGAGTGGGACTTTTGTTAAACATGCTATGCCTTTCTGAAAGGTGTTCCATCTTGAAATCTGGAAAGTTAACAAGTGCCGATGCCAAATCAGAGGTACAGGAACGTTTGAAGTTTGGATAATTATTCCTTATGAATCCCTCATAGGACAATTGTCCCTATACACCTCAAACTGCCGATAGAGCAATTATCACCGACATCCATCGTTTTGATGAAAATTAGAAGTTAGCGCATTTTTAAGCACACCTAAGAACCTATGTGTAGTTGGCTTTCATTTACTCAATATACAGGACAACATCCCAGCTACATATACATGTATTTATAAATTCGTGTAACGCAAAATCCTTATGTTAATAAGGAAATGAAAGTGTTATACGTTTCATTTGCGATTGGTTTTTTTGTAATGAGGTCAATTGTAAATAATGTTTGAAGATTCTGGATGCACAACTTAAACATAGATTTTCAAAACATGTGAATATACATATATCACTATATTATGTTATCTCCACAAACATAAGGGGATGACTAAGTAATAAAGAGGCGTTCATATTGTAAGGATAAACTGCATAATTAGGTATCATACAATGAAAATAAGTCAGTCTTTGTTGATGAAACGTTCCTCAATGTTCTTTTAATGTTAAGACGAGATGATATCACGACAAGATACTAGGATGAAATTAACAGTTCATTATTAGATTGTATGTTTGGACTTCACTTGGATTATGTTGCAGATAAGAAACCCATTTCTTCACGAGCGAAATGAAGACGCCAATGAGTATGGTGCTGCCAGTAGTGGATTCTACTCCGGATGTAATTAATGCATATTTGACATGATCAGCCTTGTTACACTTTTAATGAGTTTTATAGCTTAACAAAGTAGTGTGAGTTCTTGAATGATACGGAGTATAAATTATTAATGACAATAGTTTTAATGTCGGATTAATAACCAACAACAACTGAAATCCGTTAATAAGTAATTATATGGCTGGACACACCACGGAATATATTTTGAATTTTACAATGTCTGAAATTTTGATAGAGACTAATTCTCAAATAAGAAACAATATTCGGAGTATCCCCTATATCTTTTTGATTATATAGGCAAAGACTTTGCAATGTAGTCTTTTTAAGTATGAGTTTGTTTAACGCTTTCATTTTCAAACTGTGAATTAGCTTAATTATTTTAAAGTGACATGCTTCCGAGGTTAAGCCACAATTTCATGAGAACTCCGAAATGAAGGTGTTAAAAGATGAAGAGTGAATGGCAGTGAACTAATTTACAACGAAGATTATGAACAATATGATATATGTATTACGACAATCACCAGTGTTCTCACCAGAAAAAAAAATTTGTGGGACATTTTGTCCCGCTGACCAAAAAAAGCGGGACAACGGATGATTTTTGTGAGACAATATATAAATATGTTAAAAAAGTCAAACTGCAAATACAAACCTTATCCTATGCATGGAAAAAATAAAGGACACAACAACTCATTCAGCTTAACAACTTTTTTGTAAACATTCGGTAAACATATCAACTGATATTGAATATCAGTGCCTCTTAATGAAAAGTCTATGGGACTTTCGTTCTTTCCAGTGTGAAAGTCCATTTCGGGCCCTCTACCATAACAGCAGTTGCTAGAGTGTCCAGCCATTCAGCTCCAAGTTGATTTCTGTCATTAGTTACGTTTTTTTGCACTCTAAACCCCTTTCACAATCGGCAGAAGGAACAGGCCATGTCAGTGCTATGGCATCTATTTAGATCAGGAAACATATCCCTATGATGTTTGTAAACAATCATCAACTTCTGACGTGAAATTTGGTCGCCAGCCAAGGCTACGTCCATGTTCTCACGTATGAGTTCGCTGGAATAATATACTTATCACATGCGCAAGCCAAGAATTGATAATTTTTTGCATAATAAGAGAACTTTCCTCCAACTATTCCACATTTAAACCTCTGAACTACTTTTGGAATAATATTATCAATCGGCAGTGGGCAAGTTGTCAATCATTTCCAGTCGTAGTTACTAGGTCGCGTGGGCGAGGAACGGAGCAAATGCCTGATAACATCACACAACACGTATCTCCCGCGAAGTTTATATATGATTCCAAACATAGCAAAGACCTAAAAATTATCTCAGACAAAGTTGCGTTATTCTTTGAAAACAAAAATTCACTGAATCTCAACGGCACGAACACTATAACGTCGCGCCCGTCCAGACCCTGGTTGCCATGCGGAGCTCACAGTATAATGCTACCAGCTTCAAGTTCGTAGTTTTCGAAAAATGTTCATGTAATTCCTTAGGGATATACAAGCTTTACATTCTTGTGTTTTCGTAGTTCGGATTATTGTTGTCGTAGCCTATGAAAATATTTATCGTGCCCATGACGCCTCCAGCTTCCGCGAATTCCGTGGACATGTACCGGTATGTATGCAAGGCGAACACGTTCAGTGCGTCAGACTACCACAGTCTCGTGTGGTTCAATACACGACGGCCGCTGTGTGGTATACGTAATGCATACCACACATCGGCCATGGCCATGTATCGAATCACAAGTGACCAGCGTTCTCACCAGGCCGCGATTCCGCGACATTCTCGCGCATTTTTCTGTTTTGTCGCGGATTTCTTGGGCGTGCGCGCGAATAGTGGTGCGCCTTTGAAATTATAAACTTTCGTGGTGCCAGCCGTATGGCGGCCGGCCGTATCATACAGCCAGTACTTTTCACCATGGACGTAAATGATTGACGCGAGTAATTACACTTCCTGGTTGAAACCGAGGCAATCTGGAAGCAATACCCGTCAGAGGGCGTACTTAAACCACAGTCACTTGTGATTCGATACATGGCCATGGCCGATGTGTGGTATGCATTACGTATACCACACAGCGGCCGTCGTGTATTGAACCACACGAGACTGTGGTAGTCTGACGCACTGAACGTGTTCGCCTTGCATACATACCGGTACATGTCCACGGAATTCGCGGAAGCTGGAGGCGTCATGGGCACGATAAATATTTTCATAGGCTACGACAACAATAATCCGAACTACGAAAACACAAGAATGTAAAGCTTGTATATCCCTAAGGAATTACATGAACATTTTTCGAAAACTACGAACTTGAAGCTGGTAGCATTATACTGTGAGCTCCGCATGGCAACCAGGGTCTGGACGGGCGCGACGTTATAGTGTTCGTGCCGTTGAGATTCAGTGAATTTTTGTTTTCGTAAAATAACGCAACTTTGTCTGAGATAATTTTAGGTCTATGCTATGTTTGGAATCATATATAAACTTCGCGGGAGATACGTGTTGTGTGATGTTATCAGGCATTTGCTCCGTTCCTCGCCCACGCGACCTAGTAACTACAACTGGAAATGATTGACAACTTGCCCACTGCCGATTGATAATATTATTCCAAAAGTAGTTCAGAGGTTTAAATGTGGAATAGTTGGAGGAAGTTCTCTTATTATGCAAAAAATTATCAATTCTTGGCTTGCGCATGTGATAAGTATATTATTCCAGCGAACTCATACGTGAGAACATGGACGTAGCCTTGGCTGGCGACCAAAATTTCACGTCAGAAGTTGATGATTGTTTACAACATCATAGGGATATGTTTCCTGATCTAAATAGATGCCATAGCACTGACATGGCCTGTTCCTTCTGCCGATTGTGAAAGGGGTTTAGAGTGCAAAAAAACGTAACTAATGACAGAAATCAACTTGGAGCTGAATGGCTGGACACTCTAGCAACTGCTGTTATGGTAGAGGGCCCCGAAATGGACTTTCACACTGGAAAGAACGAAAGTCCCATAGACTTTTCATTAAGAGGCACTGATATTCAATATCAGTTGATATGTTTACCGAATGTTTACAAAAAAGTTGTTAAGCTGAATGAGTTGTTGTGTCCTTTATTTTTTCCATGCATAGGATAAGGTTTGTATTAGCAGTTTGACTTTTTTAACATATTTATATATTGTCTCACAAAAATCATCCGTTGTCCCGCTTTTTTTTGGTCAGCGGGACAAAATGTCCCACAAATTTTTTTTCCTGGTGAGAACACTGAGTGACTGTGGTTTAAGTACGCCCTCTGACGGGTATTGCTTCCAGATTGCCTCGGTTTCAACCAGGAAGTGTAATTACTCGCGTCAATCATTTACGTCCATGGTGAAAAGTACTGGCAGTATGATACGGCCGGCCGGCCATACGGCTGGCACCACGAAAGTTTATAATTTCAAAGGCGCGCCACTATTGGCGCGCACGCCCAAGAAATCCGCGACAAAACAGAAAAATGCGCGAGAATGTCGCGGAATCGCGCGGCCTGGTGAGAACGCTGAATCACTGCCCGTATATTGTTTTTCTTACGACCTGAAATTGTGTGACAAGCTCCAACTGCATTAATCCATTGATGCCATTACGAGGTGCTATTTGTGTTCTTTGTTTCTCTGAAAGTAAGAAAACAAGTGTGTGAATTAGCAGTCCACTCCACCGATGAGGGCGGCAGCATTTCTGGTGATGTTCTGCTGTTCCTATGCGTTATACCCTCAACAAAACAAAGAAAATAACACGAGCGCAAAGTTAGAGTCGTCCTCATCCTCAGTTTCAGGGGTCATCGAAAATGATTCTGAGAATGACGCTAGAGTGTAAGCTTCACCAGCCTAAAATACAACTATTTCCGACTGTGTCCCAGGGAATAATAAGTGTAAAAGCGATTGCAAACATGTGCTCCAAATTTTATATCACTTTAAATGTTAATCAAAACACTGCATCTTTTGTATTTTATAATATTTGGCAACTTCTCATATCAATGTCCGTTTACCAAAAAGTTGTGACAACACAATATTCTTAGCCGTAACTTCGAATGCCGAATGTTTGCTGCTGTTCCTAGAAATTCAAATTTCGTCGATTATTCAGGTCGTAAGTTATAGCTATCCAAGAATACGTATTGGTATGATTTCTATAATAGGACCTTCATATCCCCCTGCGAAGTTTTCACATTTTGGACTTTCTTAACGCTCGAGTTACCAGACACCAACACTGTCAAGAATGGACTGAAAGATACAAACACCACTGAATCATGGGATACTCTTCTGATGAAATATTACTCGCGAATATTACTCATTTTATAACTTAAGCAAAAGAAATTTATGAAAGATATAGTTATTTATGAGTTTGTGGGCGAATGTTATCATTTATCCCTCATCGGGTAGAGTCACATTGGCCTTCTTCTGATATGACGCCAAGAAGCCTAATTCTCAACCTCAAGGTCACTTTGAGCTGAGGATGAGAGTGAGGATGACGCCAACTTAACGCTCATTAAACATAACCCGAGATTGGACCAAAGTAGTATTGTCTATAATTTTAGTTGTTATTTCAAGTGTGTAATATTTTATAGTTTCAAATAACAAGAGTTTAGATCCTTGCATAATTTTTGTGCTGTATTTCACACGAGATAGTTCAAAAGTTTCAATGATTGAAAGACCAAAATCTCACGAACCACTGTGTGTGATGTTAATTTATTGATTCCCTCGTCCGTTTTCCTATTATCGTCTACTAATTGTATGACCTACCACTCACTGACCGTTGTATACTTATCATCATTTCCACAACGATCAAAGTTTGCAATACAAAATCCACGCGTCCAAGAGGGCGCCTTTTAATCTAATAGCTGTATAAGCGGTAATGCTTCCTTGTTGAAAGTGTTACGTATATCGTGACTAGGTGAACAAGTCAATCACCTTTGAATTTTGCCTTCCGTTGTGTAACATGACCAGGTGTGTCGATGAATTGTTCATTTCCGACCATTTAAAAACTCGTTTGCTGCCGTGTCGCGGTGTTCTTCTTTCATTGCTATCAGCGGGTGTCCCGCCAGTTTACTCTATTATATGTTGTGTGAATTGAATTCAAGTTCCGTGTACCTGTTGTACGTTTTGGCACTGGAAACATAATTCTGCGGTTAATGTCTTCATATTTCTACTGTGGATTCGGTTGGACATCCGAAGAAGTTCCGTTTGTGGTTTTCTAGTGGACATCTACAGGAACTCCTTTCCGGTGAGTGTAATGACGACGAGATAAAAGTCCTATTGTGCCGCTATTCTACGTGCTGTTGGTCAACCAGAGTGTCGGGGTCTAATATTCGTGGACTGTCCGCACGTCGGCTTAAAGTCGGCATCACCCAAGGTAAAGAGCGCTCTTGTCGGACGTTGAACATTTGAGTTTGCCGTTAGGTTAGTTTTATTTCGTCACCTGGTCACGTTTAGGATAAGAAACTTTAACGTTCACTGTTTTCTTCTGTTAAATAGATTAAATTTGCTGAATACTTGAAGCACTGTCTTTTGTTTGACCAGCAGCTTTCGGCCGGTTTTTAAAAGAAACTGTCTAGCACGGGGTCGTAACAAAAGGCAAATAAATATGTGTATTAGCTGTTATCTACGCACTAGTTTGACTCTTGATTGTTAACTTCTCCGTACAGAAAGCTGCACTTTACCTCCATCCAGGCAATAACGTTGGATATTATGTTTGCCACATTTCTGAAGTTGCGAAAGAAACTCTTCATATTCGAGATGGATGACGTGTACAGAAAAGGACAATAACTACTCTGGAAAATGGACAATAACTTAATACTTGCACAGGAAAATTGAATCAGTAACGCTATTGGACACTGGTGATAACAATTATCGGCGAGTATTTTAGCAGGATGTGTCCCTAAAACAGATGAACGGTAACTTTTGCTAAACATCCACGTATTTCTTATTGTATTGTTATTTTAAGTTGAGTGGTTACAATATTAACATGATTTAAAATTACATTCTATGCACTAAAGGTATGTAAATACAAGTACATAATTTGTTGTTGCTAAAAACAGTCGAAGTATGAACAGTCATTATTGCGATATTTTTCTGCCATTCGAATTCTAAATAATTCTTAAATACGGACATGAGTCGAATATTCGGTTATGCATGTTTCCTTAGATAGAGACCTATTTAATCAGCATTGTCATATGCGAAAATATGTTGTTTGCCGCACTCAATCAATGAAATTACCTCATAACGTGTGGTATGATTGAAACCAATGGCGTACAGTCACGGTAAATAGATAGCCATTCCAGTATCGTGTGATGAGAACTTTTTAGTGAGATGTTCCTTCTCAGGGACATTCCTAGGCATCTTAACGGCATGAAATGGTTAATTACTTGTCCCCATCTCCGAGTACCAAATACCTGATATATTGTAAACTGACATATTCCGTCTGCACTTCGAATAATAGGCTCTGGTCGTAGTAAATAGAATGCGCCCCGAAAATATAATATACGGTTAATAGGCAAAAATAACAGCAGGTTGTTTTCCTGCCATCTCGTAGAACGTCGATGTCGTCTTTGTTCATCATGTGCAACGATGGTGCATTTTACGTGCTCAGCCACGTCTGTAATGTGAACATTCTCAATCGAGTCCTCAAACGAGTTGGCAGATATGTGCCCTTGGATCGTACTCTCCAAAATAACATGTCATTATAGACATGACTAGTAACGGGGAATTCAACCGTGCAAATAATCATACCTCTTAATATTAAGGGACACTATAAGCTATGAATAGTGTGAAAAATCATCTTATAATGAGTCGTTTTAGCTAATTACTTATGACAATTTGGACCTATTGCATAAAGTGACTCTGACAAAATCTCTTTAGAAGTTGACATGAATTTAGACCGAAAAAATAAGTAATTTTGCTATTTCACGACCCCTACTAAAATCATGCGGCGAAGTTTTCTATGGTACTTTTTGTGGAAAAAGATCCAACAACGGATACGAAAACAACAGAGTATTAATGCTTGAATACAGCGGAAATACCGATTCATAAAGGCTGACATTTCTTTTGAACTACATTTTATCCTCAAAGATACACTTTCAGGTTAAAATGCCGTGGTAACAGTTCTGTTAATAAGTCTAAATATACTCTCGAAAAAATAGGCGAAATTGTCTTTTTAACTAGACGCTGAAAAACGTGTGATTTCAGATTACGTAAGCGTGCATCAGTAGATCACAGAAAGGGATGATCAGGATGGCGACACGCAATTTTTCCCGGTCCTTGATTTTTCCGCCGCATTCGGACTGTTTCCCAAAAATTTGCACAGTGTTTTATCAGCTGTAAAATAAAAAGTTTTTAGCAAATATTTGCTCCGCAGACTTGTCCTATTTTGATCCCTTCCCATGATATACCTTCTTTTCCATCCCATAAAATTTCACTGCAAGTAAAAATTTCAAATATACTGATGGCTATTGCAATACTTATATAATAGTCTACTCTGCAGATTTTTTTTCTCATTTGACTATCTTTAAGGTCTTTTGTCCATTACCTTATGCACATGGCAGAGTCCATTAATATGCGTGACTTTTGCAGAGAGTTTAATCACATTCTTTTTACTGACTCAAACACAAGGGTGTATAGTCAAACGGGGGTCACGAAAATAGCCTATTTCATCACCTAGTCAATCAATTAGTTAGCATTATTCGTGATTAGAATGAATATTCTAATTATGTAATCAGCATTGAGTTAATGTTACAAAAGCCTGACATAAAAAGTAAATTAAATTTAATGAATTCTTTTAATATACATTCCCTATCGAAATTAATAGCCAAAAGATCAGATTAAAAACTTACAAGTGTATTAAAAGAAAAGCGGATGAGCTTACATTTGTAGATTAAACCAGCATTACTTCACTATCCAATTATCCCGAATTAATTGCAATGGTGTTAGAGACAATGAAGTTCGCTTCAGTGGGGACAAGTATTTATTTTTGCATATCGATGAGAGATGAAAGTTATAGAAGGTTATAGAACTAAAACATAACATGGTACATAAAACGACCGAAAAAGTAAAAAGAATGAAGAACTGGACATTACACTAATTTGACTGGTTTAAATTGAAATTGAATTCGGAATAAAACTCTGCTTCTTTCTCATAGCTCTACACTTTGGAATACGTAAACGACGGTGATTTTGATCATTTAAAATCTCTTTTGCCTTCTTTTTCATGCGTCGGATGTATAGATCATCGAGGTTTAAATGTCGCCCATCAACAACCTTGCTACATATATTCAAAATTCTACCTGGAATGCTTTTGCAACACAAACTCAAACCTCCAAACCAGCCTAAAAATGAAAATGTTAACACGGATTCAATAAAACTGCGATAAAACGTTTTTAAGATTGCAGAATTGACACTGAGTGATCTGAGCTTCCGAAGGCAATAAATCCTGGACTGACACTTTGAATTAATGTAATCAATGTGTGCTTTAAAATTGAGTTTGTTGTCTGAGATAGTACCTAAATATGTGTATGTAGTCACCCTGCCTACTGCAACATCATCTATCAAAAGACTGGGAATAACTGTTGGTTTTGTCCTGAAATCAATAACCATTTCCTTTGTCTTTTTCACATTCCGTTCAAGATAGTTTTCTTTACAAAATTTTGAAAAAAAAATTAACTTCACTAAAGTAGGTGGTATCAGAGTTCGATAAGTAACGCAGAATCATCAAAATTCTTGACAAGTGGAGTAGATTCATTACCATGACAATCATTTGTGTAAAGTGTAAATAGAATCGGGGAAAGAACAGTACCCTGTGGAGCTCCAGTAAAGGTGGACCGAGAGATTGAATAGGTTGACTCATAGCGAACCCTTTGAGAGCGATTTACAAGAAAATCAACGATTCAAAGAAGAAGTCTGGGGTTGACATTACATTTAAGAAGTTTTTGTGCCATGAGATGGGGTTGAATTGTATTAAAGGTAGAAATCAATGAACAAAAAATGCACAAATGCACCTAGATTTCCCAGAAGAGTGTTCACGTGATGCAACAGAGTGATTGTGGTATCATCTGTACTTCTATTGTGTCGGTAAGCAAATTGGTACGGGTCGAGATGGGGATTTTTGTATTTTAGAAGTTGACAGCGAACAATACATTCAAAACACTTCATTATAATGGACGTTAAAAGAATCGCGTCTTGTCTCCAATAGTGTAGCGCCCTCAATCAGAGAAAATTTCATTCAATTCCCACTTTAAGTCTCTATATCTATTCGAATTCCTTCTCCCCTCAATATACCCTTGATATTTTCAAATTTCCCCGTCAATTCTTCATAGGTGTTTGCGAATGCAGACTATCCCACAACTACACCAAGAGCATTGAGGAGTTAAGGGAATCACACCATGCAGGAGTGTCTAACTCGCCATACCCGCCGACAGTGAGAAAGGTACCCAAACCACTGTCCCAAGGGGCCTCATCTTGTTTTCAGAGCAAAGAGAGCATTAATAATGGCACCAAACAATGATAAATGTTTTTTTTTAATCTGTAACATCCTTTAGGATACTTACGGTCCCTTAACCCTCTTCATTTTTTAAGTGACGCATTTCCCATTCCTCTGTTCCCAGTCGTAAATAATGACGGCCCTTCAAAATTACGACGTTTGTGGGAAGGGTAAGGATTGCGTACCGCTTTACGTATTCATGCAACGAGTTTGAGAGCGCACTTGCTGTATATTGTCAGAAAAACCTGATTGGATTTTACCAATGTCCAATCGAAAGAGCCAGGCGTCTTACTTCAATCATAAATATTTATTATACCCATAACGCCTACTGGCATGAGTGACATATATACAAGAATACGTTTTGAATTACATGCAAACTGTGTGTCCATTTCTATTATCTGAAATCACTGATCACGAAGAAAACTTCAGAAGTATCACAATTCAGTCATTAACTAAGTTCTTCCTCTTCTTTCTCTCCTGAAAGGTCAAACTGTGATACCTCGTGTCTCCGATGCGTAGATAATTTTATTAGAGACCGTAGAAACACGATATCTTCCAGGTACAGTACTGGGAATCGTTATAGGCCTTAACTTTTTACGTTGGTTACAAACAAGGGCTTTGAGTTAGTATCGAAATTCTTCATCGTCTTACAGCGTAGTTGAGCCTGAAAAACAGTGTGTAGATACAATGTTCAGTAATACGATTTAATATTACTGGGTGCACGGGTGCATCGTATCTTATCGAACATTCGCTTTAGCGCTCAGAGATCATCGAAGTATGTAATAGTTAAGATATTTGGTTACAAGGAGCAAGGGACACTGGAGATATCTTTCTTACCAAATAGATTCCAAAATCATATTAGAATGCATCACATCAGAATCTCAATCACATTACATGTAGAATGCGTCACAACATGTGCTGCCCGTGGCGCGGTAAAGGTTGGTCATTCGAGATATTATGACAACTAGTGAAAAGTAAGCCACCATAATGGCAATCATTTGAGAATGTAATCCTTCCCCGTGTCACGGGTCAGAGATGCAGACAATTAAGGGATGCCCTTGTACACAACAAACCGATGCGCGGGAATACACGTCCAACGTAATAAGTGAAAAGGCGTCCAAGCGTGTTGCGCAGTCCGCCGCTATGGGCCAGTTGCCATAGAAACAGTGTCATTCATTATCTACCCGTAAGTCCTATCGTCTGTCATTTGTTCAACGGAAAGGGTACTGATGTGCTTGGTGAGACTGTAAACACTCCAGGTGATGCTCTTCAGGATCAACACGTTGCAGATATTCAAGCCTTTCATTTTTCATTCAAATCGATTTTGAAATTTTGATCGAAATCGACCAAGGTGATGCAACACTGCTGTTTGTTGGTAGAGACAACCACTGAGACATAAGGACCGTCTTTTCAAAGGCGAAACAACAGCAATACGACGTCGGGCCCGGGGAAGCTTCCTTCTTAGATAACTTGTGCTTCAGTACCACAGGCAGGGTCAAACGTTGGACGATAAGTAAATATTTGCCTTTCTGAGTAACATGGGATGCACTCCGTCCACGAAGGATCAAGACTGTCACGATCCGGCCTCCGACAACAGTTTACTCGACGAACGCCAGAGACGTATCGTACGCAGAACATGGCGACCTCTTGCAAACGATATGACTGAAAACGGTAAGAGAATCTTCCTACGTATATTCGAATCGAACCCGGAAATCAAATACCTTTTCCCAACAAGAGACGTAGAGGGAAAAGAGAACCTGTATGCTAACCCGCATTTCCGCATGCACGCCTCGAGGTTCATGCAGAGCGTCGGCGCAGCTATCGATAATCTAAATGACCTAGACAACGCTCTCAAACCACTGTTGATCAAACTGGCCAAGACGCACGTTAGATTCAAAGGCTTCAAGCCCGACTATTTTGACGTCTTTGAAGAAGCTATGCTGTACGTCTGGCGAGAGGAGCTGGCTCAGAGATTCACCGAAGAAGTTGAAGAAGCCTGGAAACTCTTGTTTTTCTACATCAAACAGTGTCTTAAAACGGGATATGAAGAAGCAATGGAAGAGAAAGGGACATTGATACAAGGCAACGACAACACTGAATAATATTTCATCGAGATAAACCAGCTTGTTTACTGGCACATATCAATAATTTCAATCCGATATATTCTAGCAGTTGAAGATATGACTTTCTGGTGCGTGTGTTTCATATTTGTCAAACAATTGTATTCACGATATTACATTACACGTATATTGGGAGCGCTCTGCCAGATAATTTGACAACATTTACCGTCCAATCTTCACAGCCTATGGCAAAACTCAACTACGGTATCAGACCACACTGGCAGCATAAAAGAGAAGGGCGTATTGACTCTAACGGTATTCATCGCCCCTCAGCTCTCTAACCTTTCCCGTGATACGATTTCAGAATCTGTCCCATTTTGCTCGGTTTTGTCGGCCTGTTCTTCCGAGATTCGTGTGTTCTGAAACCTAGATCTTTACCATTGAAACGGTGCCAGCAGAAGTAGATAAATATCGCGAATCAAAAATAACGACGCTACATTAATTTTAATAGTCGATTACAAGCCTGTATTATGGTTTCATCTCATTTGGTTTGAAGCTCTAGAAATCCGCCAGGAGGGTTGACAATTTGTTGGTTTGAGTCTTTGTAATTACATCAGTGACAGAGTGCACTCCAGAGGTACTGATGTCAATTTGTAGAAAAGGCGCACCTTCTGTTTTCTCGAAGAATTTGTTAATGGTGCATAGTAGAGATGACACATGTTGTTTGACATTACTACACACAGGGGAAATACTTCGATTGTCCTATAATCTCCTGAGTCGCAGGACGCATATCAATGTGTATTTTATAACAAACTGTAAGCCTCTCTCGGCAAGTCGTTTAACATTGTTATAACGGTCACATAGGTGTCGTGATATCTCTGCAGTAATCAGACTATAGAAGTTGACAAGATGCAATTTCGTTGAAAGAAATACCGTAAGCCATTAAATCGTTTCAAGAATCCTAGTGCATCAGCAAGTTAGTAGATGACGTAAGAGGGTGAGTTATCACGACATATCATATTATTCTTATTGGATACGAACACCATGGGTAGATATGCGTCTTGAGATAGAGACATTTGTATTTTTCGTGCGCCAGTAAAATGAGTCGATATCGACCAAAGATAGAAATTTGTGATACAAAGGGATATAAATAAGCATTAAAGGTATACTGTCACCTGTTCCAATTTTGCCAGTTAGGCCTACCATGGAAAGAGAAAATCTAACCAATCACAGATTTTAAGCGGGTGGTCGCTTTTAAAAAAACAGCGCCCTCACATGGGCATTTTGAATACCTAGGAACGCCCTTTTGACCATAGATGGGCATATTTAGATTACAGGTGACTGTATACCTTTAATAGTTTACATAAATTACTTGGGTTTCTCGAATAATGAAACGGTAACCTCTTCCAGGACCTTTGACATATCCGTAAAAAGACGACACAAAAACATTGTGCGGTTGCGGTTGTCAGCATTTTTACGGCACAACAAAGATGATTATCTGTCTAATTTTAGTCTACCTGGCGCCGGAGTTTATGACTAGTTCGTCTCTTCTGCTTCTTTTAAACCCTAAGCAATGTAACTCGATGGCCTTTTTGCAATATCGACAGGGAAAATGTTAATAATTCACTGAGTGTCTTTCAAGCTCGAGACAATCATACAATCGACAACAAAAATGTAAATTCTCATACAGTTTTCCAGACTAGGAATTTGTATCGCTTCAAGAGGATGGCAACTTCGACAAAGCACTCCTGCATTTAATGGTAGCAATATACGTAACCTGTTGTTTTTAGGGAGAATAGCAGATTTTCTCAATCAGAGCGATATAACTGATAAGCACTGTATATTTAAATTAAGATCGCTCCTTTCATATCAATGATATCCATCTACATGGCTTCTGCAGAATACTTCGAGTTCAGATGTGATATGCTATGAATGTTGATGTTCTCAGAAATTTTATTAAAGAAATGATAAATCACGATCGATGTTAATCAATAACGATGTTTCACATCGTACCCCATCGTGATCAAATAGAAATCAAAAGGAACTCTGAAACAGGTGATCACGCTTGTAATATGTATCATTTTTATAGGCCGACTCCCAGTAATATATATCATGTGGTTAAGTGCTTATTTCAAGAATTTTGTGTCCTAAATACTACTTCGAGTAACACGTGCAAAACGCATTAACATGTATTATGAACTGCATAACATATGTAGCTCTTTTCTACATGTCATAGAATCGCTTACTGTTGAACAAATCGCGAAACTCAAAACTGTATTTGAGGAGGTTGCGATTTGCCGTCGACTTTCAATACATTTCTCATGATCAGAAATCTAGTGCAGTGTAAGCTGTGTAATTTATTTTAAGCCCTGTGGATAATGTACATTAAGGTTACGGGGAAAGTACAAAATAGTGAGATATATTGCTCACATTTATAAAGTAATGTTCATTGATCACTTAGCGGGAGGCAAGGTTCCCCTTAAGTCAAGGAATGCATTAAAAGGTCGCACTGAAAATACGGTATTATACGTTTTAAGAGTATAAAATAGTACGTGCAACCTTGCCAGTTATGCCGCCTTAGAATTTCATAACATGATGTACAGTACTGGGAATGATCGACTCTTTCTATCGTTGTCTCTCTCTGTTTCCGTTTCACTCTGTCTCTCTCTGTCTCTGGCTGGCAGGCAGGCTGGCCCTCTCTCTCCCCCTCTCTCTCTCTCTCTCTCTCTCTCTCTCTCTCTCTCTCTCTCTCCCCACGATAGAAGTAAGGAAGTAAGGCGACCCTTAGCAATGTGGCAATATAATCTTGAATTTATAAAACAACGGTAATGTAAAATAGTAATTAAGAGTTCGAAGGACACTATCTGTTTGATTGATGGCACACGTTGATTACGTAGATAACGACAATGATTATTCTGCAGTGGACCTATCTCGCTGATCGACACTATAATGTAAAGGTTGAACCAATACTGTTACTCGTAACACGATTTTCTGACTGCTTACAATGGAACGTTCTGTGGAAGCGATTCTGATTACTCATCGTTGATGATTCAAATCGCCACACTCGTGCAGATGGAGAAGTACACGTCTGAGATAGCTAGACGTGTCCTTGGACCATAGGAGCTGAATAACCTAAATACATGGCCAATATAGCGATCAATACTGGAATGTGATTACTATCATTAATGCCATTAAATAATGACATATATTTGACAGACTGCAAGCTTCAGGAGAACTACAAATACTGCCACGATAGTGACACTTAAAAAGTCGTTTGAAAAAGCAACTGTACGTTAAACAAATTCACTTTAAATAAGTAATTATCGATACAAACATTCAAGGAAAGCCAATTTTGCAGACTACAAAAGACATCCCATTTATTTGAATAAAATGGCATTCCAAATAGTTAAAATAAGCAGTACTAAAGCATTGATAATTGGATACATTATAACAAAAATGATAAAAAGAAAAACGAGAGACGTAAGCTGAAAGTAATAAGGCAAATGTTGGTCAACTTTCGATGAAATGTCTTGAATCCCATGTATTCCAATGGATGTAAAAACAAATGCGTCTTTTTCATTCAAACGTTGAACCAGTAAACGTTGAACCACAACGTCTAGAATGAAGGTAAATCGGCGTTTTATTTGCGGGTTATGCCAAAGGCATGAAATAGTGATTAATTCTCTTAATTCAACGTACCTTGCCCTGAACATTATTTCGTGTCAAAAAAACACTTTTTCTTGGATATGAGATGATTGACCTTGTACGACTATTCATAATTGTTGCAGTTTTATTGGAATTATTTGTCTCATGTTCTTTTACATTGAGTTCCAGATGACTTCGGGATTAACACATTTACTTCCAACCGCGAATTTCAAAACATCAACTCTGTCAAAAACTTAAACGAAAAGAAACTTTACAAGCTGAAATCGATATATTATCATCATGGAGTGGTTTATTGAAATGTCGCCTGAGCAATATCAAACACAGATGAAATTAAAAACATCACACTTGATATTTTCGACAATTGATCATCTTATGTGCAAACTACCTATTCTTGAGGACTAAGTCTGTATTGAAAATAGTCTGCCATTTGTAATCGGCTAGACAAATTTTTGTGTCCTTATACAATACAATGGATAGAAATTTATTCCGATAGCAAGGCTCGTAAAAAATAAATACTTTGTGTGTGCACATATGTCCGTCTTCTGCCCTGCATTTGGTTGGTCAATTTTAAATGTCATAGAAACTGTGCCAATATTTGTGTCTGGTGATGGAAATTTAACCAAGTTCTCTATTTGTGTCATTTCGATGCGTTGAAATGAATATTTTGATAGGGGATTAAAGTAATTTAAAAATGCCATCAAAAACTTTAGTTGATTCAAATTGGGTCAATGAAGTTCTTATGTCGATACAAATTGTGACGTGCATCGACTTTAATTTGCCCTCACATTGTGCTGTGAAGTGAGTTCACATTATATTTGATTCGATACGAATCTGAGATGAGGACAAATAATGCAAATAATGAATAAACCTGAAAAATCACGTGTTCAGAGTAAAACTGCATGATGTCAGAAAGTTTGGGAATATACAGTGATCACAGTATGAGTCCTGACGCGAGCATAAATTAAGAAATGGTTCATAGCTTTCCAGTTTGACATTTACCCAATCATATAATAAACTACAAATGGTTTATCGGATTTGATCGATGACATCTGTTAACATCGAACACTACACATGTTAAAATAGAAATATAGAACAAGATGGTTTGAACTAGATAAAGCCAATTAAATTTTTCACCGCTTAATGTATACGAGTAAGCAAACTCTGTAATGTTTTTAAAATGTCACCTTTCCAGGCCTTTTATGTTACAGCTGTTCCCGGCGTACAACTCGTGGGTTAACATCAGGGAGACGTCAGTGAATAAACCAAATGAAACAATCCGCGTCAACCTCACTGCATGTGACCGAAACTTAGGTACGATAATGATATCATGACAAGCATGTTACAGTATACATACAGTGTTTTTTAATTTGTTTGAACTAAGAATACGTGACGGGCAAACGAGAGAACCTTAAGAATATAAATAATGCTATGTTAGCTAAATCGTAGATGGATAGGTAGAAGAACATACACATGTTTTAAACATAGGTGCTATCGGAGCGTCGTTGTGTCTGTTGATTCGAAGGTATCAAATAAACGTTCGTCGCATCATTGATACTAAGCAAAGTTAAACATTTGATCGACGAAATTTTGTTATCACACAGATCCACAAACAAACAAACACACACACAAACATAGATAGATACATAGACAAATACATAGATACATCATAGATACATACACACATACATACAACAACAACATAAATATATCCATACATACATACATACATCTACTACTACTACTACATACATACATACATACATACATACATACATACATACATACATACATACATACAAACACTAATTACCAACAAATGAAATGAAGAACCTACAAAATAAACAAAAATAAAAAACAAACCAACAAACAACAGACCGACCAAAATGTAATATGAGAATTCCATTAGACGAATATATACTCTGCTTGCCATTGCATGGTTCTCATTTATATTTTAGAGGGGACTGTAACCACCATTTAGTTCTCATCTGCATAGCTTTCTTCCATTTGTCACGTCAATCAATCAATCAATCAATCAATCAATCAATCAAATAGGTTTGCTGAGGCCATTGAAATTTTTTGCTAGATAAGAACGTGAGGAAAATGAGAATAGTTTTGTTCTATTCATAATGATGTATTTATGAAAAATAGACAAAATTGACGAACTTTCTATGAACATTGAAAATACTATCATATAATGTTTATAAAAGCCATTCACATTTTTACGTCAGCTAATTACTAAAAAGCGACTTTTCCAATTAGGGGATGTATATCTTGATTAACTTGTTGATGAAACATGCTCGTGCGATGTACATTGAAGATACAATGATATAATAGAAAGCATTTGCAAGCAAAAGCGAAGTTCCAGAGACCAGAGCAGCGGAAGAAAGAGAGTACGTGTGACGAAGATTGGTGCAGAATGAAAGAGTGCTTGGGATTTTAATATGCAAGCAGAATACAACTAAAACTAAAAGCAAGGCAGTCCAGGGAATTACAGTACACAGATTACAAATGCCTACATGTACGGTAAAAACGCAACAGATACATACGGGGGCGACAACGCACGGAAATGTATATCTGATTCAGACGAGAGGAGACATCGGACCTAGGCCGTTGAACTTGAAAACCGAGGCCGCATGCATTTCATTTTGATTAAAAGCAATGAACGCTTCATCTGTTAAGAGTTTTTACCACTGACTAAAACAACTTTCATTGCTATGTCGCTGTTTTCACAAGATACTGACCGTTTGATCTTGGAAAGTTGAGTTGCTTTTATGTGCAGCCAACGCATGCCGGCGCGGTGGCAGACAGTTCACTATGAATGCCAAGCTCTGCATGGCAGGGCTGTGTGTTACCGGCGTTAAACGGCCTCCCACCACAGCCCTGCAGATATCGAAAAAAAACGCTGGTTGCTCCTCAGAAATACGGCGGGCAGTTTCTCCGCCGAAACAGCCGATTTTGAATCCGAACTTTGCATTGATCTTACTTTTCGAGCACATCCACATCGCCTAGGTACACGATGTGCCCAGCCGCGCTTGTAAACTTACGCAGAGCCTACATTTCTTTCTCTATGCGAGGGAAGCGTTCGTATCCGCCGCTATTGTTAATCTCATTCAACCCATGAGCACTCGGGCGAAAACCAGCGTGAGTGTAAACTATAGGAAGGCGTATAACGTAGTATAATAGCGCCACGTACGGCGAGTATTTAGAGAAAAATAAAAATCAAAGAGCAACAAAAAACAAAATAATGTATTTTTGTATGTTAATTACTTGTATCGTTTGACATGACTTATTGCTATTTCATTGAAAATGAACAGGCTAGTAATAATAATTTTGGAGGGCAAAATGAATGGTAGGGATTAGGGTTGTTAAAAGTCACTCCACCTCATGTTGGTCATTGACTCCCATGATATCTATGCTTATCTTTGACCACATGGCAAACACACCTTTCATCTTTGAATCTTATATGTACAACATATTTCTGATAGAACAGCATCTGTAGTATATTGAAAGAACTGGTTTTAGATGTAACCATAATAATTAGCAATAGGGAGGTCCAAAGAGCCATGATACAGATGGTCCGACGATACTCTGATTCAAGTACATTTTGACCTATTTACAGTCATTCGGTTCGAAACATCCCTATTGATTAGTTTTCAACTTACAGTCAAATGCCTTCTAATGGTAACAGAAGAGATATAGATCTATTGGCAGTGGTTGCACTTTAAGTATCAATCTTTGACAACCCTGGTTGAAATATTACCAAATTTGACCAAATTTATGGGAAATAAAGAAAGTTCTGGATATTGCATTAGCATAATAACTAGCATTTTGCTCGCCATATGTTTCCTTTTACATATAGCCTGTTCAATCTGTAACTTACCATACATATGGATCAGTATCTCCTAAACCTAGAAAGAGTGTCTGTTTTGCTAAACTACCATCAGCATTTACAAATCATGGTGTCGAGTAAATATTGATTTCAAAGACATAAATTTCAACCAAACTTTCTAAGCTGCTACAATGCTTAGGTTGGGACACTCCCATTTCCTTATTAATTAACTAACGTCCAAGGCCAATCCGATGGTAGTAATACAAGTGCTTATCTATTGTTAATAGGTTGCATCTTCAAGATTGAGTTATGGCAAACATGCTTGTTGGGTGACCAAAAGTCAGCAACCTTTCATGGGAGTCAATGACCAACATCACCTTAAAGACCAACCTAACCCTAATCCCTATCATTCTTTATACACTCTCTAATTTCTCTATTATAAGAAACTCTCTGCATTTAAGACTGCAGAATTACTCATGTGGATGTAAGTCACAGGATTAAATGAGATTAGAGTTATTGTGACGACATTTTGTATAATTTTGAGAATTATTTTTTAATTTTTGGGGCCCATAGAAAACAATGAGAAAAGTTTTTTTAATTTTTGATTTTCACTTCTACATCCCTGTGTTTTTGTATGTTAAATTACTTGTATGGGTGACTTGACAGTGAAAAAGGCCAATAATAATAATAATTTGGGAGTGAAAAGAGAATGTTAGGGATTAGGGTTGGTAATACACACTCACACTCATGTTGGTCATTGACTCCCATAATATGTATGCTTATGTTTGACCCCAGGACCAGCATACTTTTTCATGGAGAAATCTTATATATATAATATATTTCTGTTCGAGGAGCATATCCTGTATATCAATACGAGTGGTTTTAGGTAGAAGTGACATATGTAGGAAGTGGGGTTTATCTATATCAAAATATTTTTTTCTTCGTAGTGTTACACAGCAAATGACAGTAGTGAAAGCCCTTACCCTATCCAGTTGCACCAAAGTGACACTCTTTCTTGATAAAGTATTTACTAAGTTATATTTTCTCAAACGTTTAAGCACATTAGGCGGCTTACATGAATTTTTTTTGTTGTTGGGGTGCTTAAGTAACATACCTTTCTCTATCAATACAAACAAAAGTTGTCAGAAAACCACAATTTCTATTAAACTCCAAAATTTTTGTTAGTTGTATGTTATGCCTTTAACTTCCAATTATTGATTAGATGTTGATGTAGTTTCAAAAATCAGTATCACTTTTAATCAGCTGTACCAACTTGTGAAAAAAAAATCTCATTTTTTTCCCTTCCTTTTGTAATTCAAATCTGGCCACTGGGGGCGCGCTTCATGTCTTAATACCTTATTTTTCAAAGATATATTTTGAAAAATTTTTCTAACAATCGAATAGTGATGATATAGTATATATAAGTTTAAAAGTTGAAGTTTAAAATTGAAAAAATAAAGGAGATAAAGACGTTATTGAACAATAAAGACGTTATCAACAAAATTTAACGTGCTGACACTGAGGGCGTACATCATTTACTAACTTTAGTAATTTCTGTGTTTCATAACATTTTAATGATTGGTATTAATATTACTTAGCTTATTTTTGACATATTCTGAAAATTTTAGGTTGAAATTCAAAGAAATAAAGAAAAAATCGCGTTATTAAGATAATGCATGTAAAAAGCCTATTACTGCCCACAGCACCTTAAGGAGCCTTCCATCCACGCTATAGGTAAGCACAGCGACATTTATTATCGCCGGATTTTTAAAAATTTTCAATGAAATACCTTTGTATGTATCATAATATTTTATGTGCATGTTCCTAAGATACTGGAGTTACTGTACATATGAAATTTATTTGCAAATATGCATAAAAATATGTAAAATATTAAGATTTGAAATGCATGTCGAAACAGGTGTCATATGATTAGCACCCAGTGCATGTATTGCATATGGTATGTATTAAAGAAAATACGATGTCAGTTCCGGGTTTTCAATGCGGTTATTTTGACAGACAAGTATTCCGTTTCATATTTCTTTCATAAGTACCAGTGACTTCTATAACTAAAGACATGTTTTCAGATTAATTTAGAATTTCAGCTTGTAAGATTATTAAAATGCGCTTATTTTTGGGAAGGTCACTTAAGGTCAGATCGGCAAAATATAAACAGTGCCACCTAGGCCAATGTTCATATTTTGTTCTTTCTCTTTTCCCTATATAATTATTATGAAAACCCATGGTTTTCACAAATTGTTAAGAAATATTAATATTCTTTCAAAATATTAATAATTGATTTCGAGAGGGCCCAAATTAGGCCCCCTAGGTAAGTGTTAAAAAAGAAATCCATGATAAGCATAGCTAGGGTATATATATTTTCTTGATATTTACATGTTTCTTAAAGTATTTATGATACTTCATCTAAATATGAATATATAATTGTATGAGGGATGAAATTAGGTCCCCTAAGTGGGTGAAAAAAGTCAATATGCGATTGCTATGTTGAGATCACTTTTTTCGGTATTTTCTAGAAAACTTATATTTATTTAAAAGTAATTATGATAAACTTTCCTAATATTTCTGTACTATTTTCACAAAATTTAAATAAGGCCCCCTAGGTGAGTGTCAATGATGAAATTCGTGAATGCATTGCTTAGCAGAAATATTTTAGGTGTTTTGACGATTTTTTACATGTTACATAAAGTATTTACAATCTTTAATCCAAATATGAATAAAAAGTGTTCAGAGCATTAACATTAATAACATTAAACCCCTTAGATGGGTGTAAACGTCCTTATGTGAATATGATATTGAGTCCATCATTTTTCTGGTAGTCTCTGTAACCTTATATGTATTTAAAGTAATTATTATATTTTTTCCCAATATTAAAATACTATTTGATTAATGCTGAAAAAAGGTCCCCTAGATAAGAGTTAAAATAGAATTTTTGAATTCATTGCGTGGGCAGAAATATAGGTGGTATTTTGAGGATTTTTATAAGAGTATCAAGGTATTTATGATACTGAGTTCAAATACAAATGTATAATTTTAAAAGGGCTAAAAGTAGGCCCCCTGTGGTTGATGCAGGTTTTCAGTAGTTTTGTAGAGCTTACATGAATCGTAATAAGATATGTAATTAATTCATGTCCTTTCTTTCATTTTACAGTAATTAGCATCTCTGTAATTTTGAAATCAAAAGAAAAGTATCTACTAAGAAATAATCAAAGGTGAGTGGCTGTACATTTTGGACCATAACATAATTTCTACATGCACATTAATTATTTTTTTCACTCATTGCAGTGCATATATATGATTCATCTGATGTCTTTTATTTAAGGGTGCAGGAGTAAGAATTGAAGAGGCAGTCATTAGGCACCCAAAACATCACTCAGGAAATGGATATTGGTGAGTATCTAAACATTTATAGAATTTCTAAATGCATCTTAAGATAAAGTTTACCCCACTCCAAATATGAATATTTAATTCAATGTTAAGTCTTTTTGTTTCATTTTACAGTAGTAAGCACCTACATAGCTCTGAACTCCATATAGATCAAAGTGTAGGATCATCTGATACATCTCCTTTTTGTTGATTGGAAGCGAGGTTTTGAAATGAAATATTGGTTATGTCATCCTTAATATAGATACAGATAGTTCAGTCTTTGTATTCACCAAACAGTGAATAAGCAACACCTGATTATTCATTTCAGATAAAGAGGATATGGATCTTAACCGATCTGATAGTTCGTCAGACAGCTATAGGCCATCAGAAGAGTCAGAGTCAGAAGAGTCAGATGTAGACGACGAGAAAACTGCAAAGAATCAGGTGGTAAGAAGAAAGAAATTGAAAATTAACATAAAAACAAAGAGATGTAACAATGAAAAGAAATTCAAGAAGGAAGGTGCAAAAACATGTTATGTCGCCTTACGTAATCTATCCCCTGTATTCTGCAGTGAATCTCTAACAAGTGCAGATAAAAAAAAGAAAATGCCTCCATACACAAACGTGAAGGCATTCTACTCAAAATCCAAAGCTAAAGGGCCTCCTTACAGAGAAATAACGCAGAATAAAAGAAGAAAGCACAAGCTTAGTCGACAATGTTGTCAGGAAGGATGCCATGCTCGGGTAACGGATTTCAAAAGACACCTCCAGGCGGTTCACGGCCTGGAGGAAATTGATGCTTTGCCATTGATTACTGCTACTAGGGTCTCCATTAAGACAAGACTACAGAAGCATCACGGGGGTGACTGTCCATACAAGGAATGCCTCCTTGATTGTTCTGCAAAAGTAAAGAGGGTGGATCGTCACCTAATAAACGTTCATAAGTACAACAAGAACGATCCAAGATTTGTGGAACTGCTCGAAAGATCATCGGCAACATCATACCAACTTGCCAATGCTAAACGCGCGGCAAAGCACAGTGTAAAGCTTTATGCACCGAAAGCGCAATCTGCAGTTAGGGAAGGAGATCAAGACACGGAGCAGCCGTCAGTATCAGGTGCTTTTCAGCAACTTGCACCAGCACCGATACAACGACAGTCACCTTCTCCATCCGACTCTTTAGAGTCTGATGTTCTCAACAAAATGACAGGTTTTAAGAAGTACTTAAGAGGGGTGGATGAGGGGAGAAAAGATGAGAATGTGGCCCAGAGCACGATGGTTCAAGTACTAAAGTTGATTGTCTCAACAAACGGCAAACTAAGTGCTCTGGGCGAAAGAGATTTGCTCAAAGAGAGAATCGAGGCCATGTCGAGCGAATTCGAAGCCAGCAAAGCACGAAACTACATTAGGTCTTTGATTTCTTTTTACGATTTTGCTTTGATGTCAGAGCCTCCCCTTATTTAGAATGCTGGATTACTCAAGATACAGGTGGGGAAATGGGCAAGCTCTTTCAAAAAAGAACTACACAAGAGAAAAACTAAAGTACAGTCTCAGGAGGTAAAAATATTAATACCTCCTGAATCATGAAGGGGCTGTGGCTTTTGAGACTTGTTCATTAGTCCGAAAGGTATTAGAAACAAGAGGAGTATACCAGGAGGAGAAATCGCAAGCCCTTTGTCCGGCATGCAATTTCGAGCTTATGAGGGAATACATAATGGTACAATTAATACTAAACAGCACCCAGAGATCTAGCGCCCTGCGCAATATGGACGTACGCGACTTTAAAGAGGCCATGGAGACAGACAACAGCTATGCAGGTACTGTTGCAGAGCATAAAACAGCAGGCTCAAGGGGACCAGCCCATCTGGTTTTCACCCCGCAACTCTATGCACATGGAAAGGAATTTATTAATAAGTTCCTCCCTAGAACTCCAGGGGGTGTCACGGACGAGGGGCCATTTTTCCCCACATATGATGGGGAAAAAATGAGCTCCTCTCACTTTGCAAGAAAATTGAATGCGTTTTGGTAAATATCAGAAGTTTCTGATAAGCAACTTACAACCACCAGAAATAGAAAGAGTGCTGTAACATCAATGCTCGAAAATAGACCAGACATGGCAAAGTCCCTTGCGTCACACATGTCGCACACAGAAAGCACTCAGCAAGCATATTATAGCTTGACGCAAGGACCCCGTGAGAGTGCCAAAGTTCTTGAGGCAACAAGGAGCCTCAAGGCCGAATTGGCACATAAAAAGAAAATTCTACAAGTGAAGAAAGACCCAAAACTTCAAATGATAGCAGCAGAGCCAGTTAAGGGTAGTGACGACCATCAGATTGACGAGGACGAGGATGCTCGCTCAGCAGGAACACTCCTGCTGTTTTCAGATACAGCATCCTCGTCTTCGGCAACACATGGTCGAAGGGCATTTTCTAAAGGGCAGGTAGTTGTGCTCGAAACTGCCTTTGCACCTTTCCTGGCCAAAGGAAAAATCAACGACAAAAAATACGTCAAGTATTAGATTCTAACAAAGACCTAAGAGCTGCAATGGCAGGTCTAACAGTCAAGCAGATTTTCGATAGACTGCAGGTATCGATAAAAAAAATGAACAAAAAAGAAGCTTAAAGTAACTGAGGACAACTGAGGACGAGGGTGTCCAAACGGCAGGAAGTCTCCTGCTGTTGTGTGGTGTGTAGCAGCATCCTCGTCCTCTGTGTTCGATGGCAAATATAGTTTTAAATGCTGATAATAACAAAAAAGGGGAAAAAAATAAAAAAATAAAAATATAAAGGTTTAGCAACTTTTATTAGTTTTACAATTTCCATTTATATGCATATATGCGTGTGCCTTTTGTTGATGTTTTTACAAAACTGTAGAAGATGGTACTACTTTTTGTAAAGTATATAGTTTACTCTTTCTTAAATAATATCTGATTTGGAAATTTGAAATTGTGAAAATATTTTTTTGAGTGACTTATAACACGACCGTTATTGTCATGAGTGTCATTCAAAGAGGATTTTTGATATATTCAGTTTCAATAAAAATATGTAAAACAGAAAATTAAGGCAACTGAGCACAATTGAGGACAAGGGTGTCCATACGGCAGGAAGTCTCCTGCTGTTGTATGGTGTGTAGCAGCATCCCCGTCCTCTTTGTTTTATGGAGCATTTACTTGTAAATGCTTATATAGCAAGAAGAAGAAGAAAAAAAAGAAAAGTAAAAAAACAAAGAGTTAGCAACTTTTATTTATTAGTAATTTCCGTTTATAAATGTATATATGGTTGTGGGCTTTATTGTTTTATGTATCAATATAATAGAATATGTACTCCGTTTTGTAAAGTGTATTTTTATTCTTTGTTCAGTTACATCTGATTTTAAATTTTGAGAATTTGAAGGATTTTTTAGAGTTGGTGAAGTCAAACCATACTTTTGTGTCCTTTAGCGAGCCACCTGGTTCGTCATTGCTTCTCCCCATCCATGAGTGATGTGTGCCTAATAGGACAGAGGTTTTAATAAGTGTGTTCATCGGCAACATCGTACCAACCTGCCAATGCTAAACGCGCGGTGAAGCGCAGTGCAAAGCTTTATGCACCGAAAGCGCAATCTGCAGTTAGGGAAGGACATCAAGACACGGAGCAGCCGTCAGTATCAGGTGCTTTTCAGCGACTTGCACCAGCACCAATACAACGACAGTCACCTTCTCAATCCGACCTCATTAGACTCTTAAGGGATGGAGATCCAGACACAGAGCAGCCGTCAGTATTGAGTGCTTTTCAGCGACTTGCACCAGCACTGATACAACAACAGTCACCTTCTCAATCCAACCTCATTAGACTCTTAAGGGATGGAGATCCAGACACGGAGCAGCCGTCAGTATCGAGTGCTTTTCAGCGACTTGCACCAGCACCGATACAACGACAGTCACCTTCTCCATCCGACCTCTTTAGACTTTTTACAGATTGTGATCCAGACTCGGACCAGCCGTCAGTATCGAGTGCTTTTCAGCGACTTGCACCAGCACTGATACAACGACAGTCACCTTCTCCATCCGACCTCTTTAGACTCTTTAGGGATGGAGATCCAGACGCGGAGCAGCTGTCAGTATCGAGTGCTTTTCAGTATCCCTAAACAAATACAAACACATACACACACAAACAAACACAGACAAAAATAAACAAGTAGTCTGAATATATAGAGGGAGTGAATACGTCTAACCCTGACCTAACTCTAACCCTAACTTACCCCAAACCCTAACCCTAACCCTACCTTAACCCAAACCCTAACTTAACCCTAACGTTAACCCTAACCCTAACCATCGGAAATACATATCAACAAACAAACAAACAAACAAACAAACAAACAAACAAATCAACCACTCTTTATTCACAAATATTAATAAGACAGCTTTTCGCTGTTATTTTATTTTAAAATAATAAACAAACAAACACAAACACATACACACAAACAAATATAGACTAAAATAAACAAGGAGTCTGAATATATAGAGGGAGTGAATACGTCTAACCCTAACCCTTACTCTAACTTAACCCTAACCCTAACCCTAACCCTGCCTTAACCCTAACCCTAACTTAACCCTACCGTTAACCCTAACCCTAACCTAACCCTAACCATCGGAAATACATATCAACAAACAAACAAACAAACAAACAAACAAAACAACCACTCTTTATTCACAAATATTAATAAAACAGCTTTTCGCTGTTATTTATTTTAAAATAACAAACAAACAAA